>NC_137137.1:31055255-31562755 GCF_949319135.1 Squalius cephalus
TTTTTTGCCGTCGGATTCTGTTCCCCCCATATTTCTGACACATTGAGGTTTTAATATTTCTCAAATTTATGCTGTTTAAGCTCCATCCACCCACAGAATAGAATAAGCATATTTTAAGCCGATACATCAACATATCTCATCTTTGGGGTGGGGGAACGGATTTCGACAGCTGAACTATTTGCCGTCGGATTCTGTTCCCCCTATGTTTCTTACACAATAAGGTTCTAATATTGACCAAATTGTAGCAAATCAATAGCCTAGTGGTCAGTGACCTGACCATTTTTTTGTTTTTTTTAGCTTTGGGCAACCCGAGTTCAAGTCCCGGGTCGTCGAACTTTACAATACTGTCCAATCATAATAAAAGGAAAAATAAATAAATATATTCTTTAAACTGATGCAAGTTAAGCTCCATCCACACACAAAATAGAATCAGCATATTTTAAGCTGATACATCAACACCTCTCATCATTGGGGTGGGGGAACGGATTCCGACAGCAGTTTGTTTTGCCATCGAATTCTGTTCCCCCCATATTTCTGACACACTGAGGTTCTAATATTTCTCAAATTGATGCTGTTTAAGCTCCATCCACCCACAGAATAGAATAGTCATATTTTAAGCCGATACATCAACACCTCTCATCATTGGGGTGGGGGAACAGATTTTGACAGCTGAACTATTCGCCGTCGGATTCAGTTCCCCCTATGTTTCTTACTCAATAAGGTTCTAATATTGATCAAATTGTAGCAAATTAGTAGCCTCAATAGCCTAGTGGTCAGTGACCTGACATTGTTTTTTATTTTTTTAGCTTTGGGAGACCCAAGTTCAAGTCCCGGGTCATCGAACTTTACTATACTGTCTTATCATAATAAAAGGCAAAAAAAAAAAAAAAAAACATTCTATAAACTGATGCAAGTTAAGCTCCATCCACACACACAAAATAGAATCAGCATTTTTAAAGCCATTACATCAACACCTCTCATAATGGGAGTGGGGGAACGGATTTCGACAGCTGAACTATTTGCCGTCGGATTCTGTTCCCCCTATGTTTCTTACACAATCAGGTTCTAATATTGATCAAATTGTCGCAAATTAGCAGTCTCAATAGCCTAGTGGTCAGTGACCTGACAATGTTTTTTTTTTTTTTTTTGCTTTGGGCGACCCGAGTTCAAGTCCTGGGTCGTCGAACTTTACTATAATGTCCAATCATAATAAAAGGAAAAATAAATAAATATATTCTTTAAACTGATGCAAGTTAAGCTCCATCCACACACAAAATAGAATCAGCATTTTTTAAGCCATTACATCAACACCTCTCATAATGGGAGTGGGGGAACGGATTTCGACAGCTGAACTATTTGCCGTCGGATTCTGTTCCCCCTATGTTTCTTACACAATAAGGTTCTAATATTGATCAAATTGTAGCAATTTAGTAGCCTCAATAGCCTAGTGGTCAGTGACCTGACCATTTCTTTGTTTTTTTAGCTTTGGGCGACCCGAGTTCAAGTCCTGGGTCGTCAAACTTTACTATACTGTCCAATCATAATAAAAGGAAAAATAAATAAATATATTCTTTAAACTGATGCAAGTTAAGCTCCATCCACACACAAAATAGAATCAGCATATTTTAAGCTGATACATCAACACCTCTCATCATTGGGGTGGGGGAACGGATTCTGACAGCTGTTTTTTTTGCCATCGAATTCTGTTCCCCCCATATTTCTGACACACTGAGGTTCTAATATTTCTCAAATTGATGCTGTTTAAGCTCCATCCACCCACAGAATAGAATAGTCATATTTTAAGCCGATACATCAACACCTCTCATCATTGGGGTGGGGGAACGGATTTTGACAGCTGAACTATTCGCCGTCGGATTCAGTTCCCCCTATGTTTCTTACTCAATAAGGTTCTAATATTGATCAAATTGTAGTAAATTAGTAGTCTCAATAGCCTAGTGGTCAGTGACCTGACAATGTTTTTGTTTTTTTTTAGCTTTGGGAGACCCAAGTTCAAGTCCCGGGTCATCGAACTTTACTATACTGTCTTATCATAATAAAAGGCAAAAAAAAAACTAAAACAAAAAAACATTCTATAAACTGATGCAAGTTAAGCTCCATCCACACACAAAATAGAATCAGCATTTTTTAAGCCATTACATCAATACCTCTCATAATGGGAGTGGGGGAACGGATTCCAACAGATGTTTTTTTTGCCGTCGGATTCTGTTCCCCCCATATTTCTGACACACTGAGGTTCTAATATTTCTCAAATTGATGCTGTTTAAGCTCCATCTACCCACAGAATAGAATAAGCATATTTTAAGCCGATACATCAACATCTCTCATCATTGGGGTGGGAGAACGGATTTCGACAGCTGAACTATTTGCCTTCGGATTCTGTTCCCCCTATGTTTCTTACACAATAAGGTTCTAATATTGATCAAATTGCAGCAAGTTGCTATCCTCAATAGCCTAGTGGTCAGTGACAGGATAATGTTTTTTTTTTTTTTTTTGGCTTTGGGCATCCCGAGTTCAAGTCCCGGGTCATCGAACTTTACTATACTGTCCTATCATAATAAAAGGCAAAAAAAAAGAAAATCTTTAAACTGATGCAAGTTAAGCTCCATCCACACACAAAATAGAATCAGCATTTTTTAAGCCATTACATCAATACCTTTCATAATGGGAGTGGGGGAACGGATTCCGACAGATGTTTTTTTTGCCGTCGGATTCTGTTCCCCCCATATTTCTGACACACTGAGGTTCTAATATTTCTCAAATTTATGCTGTTTAAGCTCCATCCACCCACAGAATAGAATAAGCATATTTTAAGCCGATACATCAACATATCTCATCTTTGGGGTGGGGGAACGGATTTCGACAGCTGAACTATTTGCCGTCGGATTCTGTTCCCCCTATGTTTCTTACACAATAAGGTTCTAATATTGACCAAATTGTAGCAAATCAATAGCCTAGTGGTCAGTGACCTGACCATTTTTTTGTTTTTTTTAGCTTTGGGCAACCCGAGTTCAAGTCCCGGGTCGTCGAACTTTACAATACTGTCCAATCATAATAAAAGGAAAAATAAATAAATATATTCTTTAAACTGATGCAAGTTAAGCTCCATCCACACACAAAATAGAATCAGCATTTTTTAAGCCGATACATCAACACCTCTCATCATTGGGGTGGGGGAACGGATTTCGACAGCTGAACTATTTGCCGTCGGATTCAGTTCCCCCTATGTTTCTTACTCAATAAGGTTCTAATATTGATCAAATTGCAGCAATTTTCTTGCCTCAATAGCCTAGTGGTCAGTGACCTGACAATTTTTTTTGTTTTTTTTTTTGCTTTGGGCGACCCGAGTTCAAGTCCTGGGTCGTCGAACTTTACTATAATGTCCAATCATAATAAAAGGAAAAATAAATAAATATATTCTTTAAACTGATGCAAGTTAAGCTCCATCCACACACAAAATAGAATCAGCATTTTTTAAGCCATTACATCAACACCTCTCATAATGGGAGTGGGGGAACGGATTTCGACAGCTGAACTATTTGCCGTCGGATTCTGTTCCCCCTATGTTTCTTACACAATAAGGTTCTAATATTGATCAAATTATAGCAATTTAGTAGCCTCAATAGCCTAGTGGTCAGTGACCTGACCATTTCTTTGTTTTTTTAGCTTTGGGCGACCCGAGTTCAAGTCCTGGGTCGTCGAACTTTACTATACTGTCCAATCATAATAAGAGGAAAAATAAATAAATATATTCTTTAAACTGATGCAAGTTAAGCTCCATCCACACACAAAATAGAATCAGCATATTTTAAGCCGATACATCAACACCTCTCATCATTGGGGTGGGGGAACGGATTCCGACAGCTGTTTTTTTTGCCGTCGAATTCTGTTCCCCCCATATTTCTGACACACTGAGGTTCTAATATTTCTCAAATTGATGCTGTTTAAGCTCCATCCACCCACAGAATAGAATAGTCATATTTTAAGCCGATACATCAACACCTCTCATCATTGGGGTGGGGGAACGGATTTTGACAGCTGAACTATTCGCCGTCGGATTCAGTTCCCCCTATGTTTCTTACTCAATAAGGTTCTAATATTGATCAAATTGTAGCAAATTAGTAGCCTCAATAGCCTAGTGGTCAGTGACCTGACAATGTTTTTGTTTTTTTTTAGCTTTGGGAGACCCAAGTTCAAGTCCCGGGTCATCGAACTTTACTATACTGTCTTATCATAATAAAAGGCAAAAAAAAACTAAAACAAAAAAACATTCTATAAACTGATGCAAGTTAAGCTCCATCCACACACAAAATAGAATCAGCATTTTTTAAGCCATTACATCAATACCTCTCATAATGGGAGTGGGGGAACGGATTCCAACAGATGTTTTTTTGCCGTCGGATTCTGTTCCCCCCATATTTCTGACACACTGAGGTTCTAATATTTCTCAAATTGATGCTGTTTAAGCTCCATCTACCCACAGAATAGAATAAGCATATTTTAAGCCGATACATCAACATCTCTCATCATTGGGGTGGGAGAACGGATTTCGACAGCTGAACTATTTGCCTTCGGATTCTGTTCCCCCTATGTTTCTTACACAATAAGGTTCTAATATTGATCAAATTGCAGCAAGTTGCTAGCCTCAATAGCCTAGTGGTCAGTGACAGGATAATGTTTTTTGTTTTTTTTTTGGCTTTGGGCATCCCGAGTTCAAGTCCCGGGTCATCGAACTTTACTATACTGTCCTATCATAATAAAAGGCAAAAAAAAAGAAAATCTTTAAACTGATGCAAGTTAAGCTCCATCCACACACAAAATAGAATCAGCATTTTTTAAGCCATTACATCAATACCTTTCATAATGGGAGTGGGGGAACGGATTCCGACAGATGTTTTTTTTGCCGTCGGATTCTGTTCCCCCCATATTTCTGACACACTGAGGTTCTAATATTTCTCAAATTTATGCTGTTTAAGCTCCATCCACCCACAGAATAGAATAAGCATATTTTAAGCCGATACATCAACATATCTCATCTTTGGGGTGGGGGAACGGATTTCGACAGCTGAACTATTTGCCGTCGGATTCTGTTCCCCCTATGTTTCTTACACAATAAGGTTCTAATATTGACCAAATTGTAGCAAATCAATAGCCTAGTGGTCAGTGACCTGACCATTTTTTTGTTTTTTTTTAGCTTTGGGCAACCCGAGTTCAAGTCCCGGGTCGTCAAACTTTACAATACTGTCCAATCATAATAAAAGGAAAAATAAATAAATATATTCTTTAAACTGATGCAAGTTAAGCTCCATCCACACACAAAATAGAATCAGCATTTTTTAAGCCGATACATCAACACCTCTCATCATTGGGGTGGGGGAACGGATTTCGACAGCTGAACTATTTGCCGTCGGATTCAGTTCCCCCTATGTTTCTTACTCAATAAGGTTCTAATATTGATCAAATTGCTGCAAATTTCTTGCCTCAATAGCCTAGTGGTCAGTGACCTGACAATTTTTTTTTTTTTTTTTTTGCTTTGGGCGACCCGAGTTCAAGTCCTGGGTCGTCGAACTTTACTATAATGTCCAATCATAATAAAAGGAAAAATAAATAAATATATTCTTTAAACTGATGCAAGTTAAGCTCCATCCACACACAAAATAGAATCAGCATTTTTTAAGCCATTACATCAACACCTCTCATAATGGGAGTGGGGGAACGGATTTCGACAGCTGAACTATTTGCCGTCGGATTCTGTTCCCCCTATGTTTCTTACACAATAAGGTTCTAATATTGATCAAATTATAGCAATTTAGTAGCCTCAATAGCCTAGTGGTCAGTGACCTGACCATTTCTTTGTTTTTTTAGCTTTGGGCGACCCGAGTTCAAGTCCTGGGTCGTCGAACTTTACTATACTGTCCAATCATAATAAGAGGAAAAATAAATAAATATATTCTTTAAACTGATGCAAGTTAAGCTCCATCCACACACAAAATAGAATCAGCATATTTTAAGCCGATACATCAACACCTCTCATCATTGGGGTGGGGGAACGGATTCCGACAGCTGTTTTTTTTGCCGTCGAATTCTGTTCCCCCCATATTTCTGACACACTGAGGTTCTAATATTTCTCAAATTGATGCTGTTTAAGCTCCATCCACCCACAGAATAGAATAGTCATATTTTAAGCCGATACATCAACACCTCTCATCATTGGGGTGGGGGAACGGATTTTGACAGCTGAACTATTCGCCGTCGGATTCAGTTCCCCCTATGTTTCTTACTCAATAAGGTTCTAATATTGATCAAATTGTAGCAAATTAGTAGCCTCAATAGCCTAGTGGTCAGTGACCTGACAATGTTTTTGTTTTTTTTTAGCTTTGGGAGACCCAAGTTCAAGTCCCGGGTCATCGAACTTTACTATACTGTCTTATCATAATAAAAGGCAAAAAAAAACAAAAACAAAAAAACATTCTATAAACTGATGCAAGTTAAGCTCCATCCACACACAAAATAGAATCAGCATTTTTTAAGCCATTACATCAATACCTCTCATAATGGGAGTGGGGGAACGGATTCCAACAGATGTTTTTTTGCCGTCGGATTCTGTTCCCCCCATATTTCTGACACACTGAGGTTCTAATATTTCTCAAATTGATGCTGTTTAAGCTCCATCTACCCACAGAATAGAATAAGCATATTTTAAGCCGATACATCAACATCTCTCATCATTGGGGTGGGAGAACGGATTTCGACAGCTGAACTATTTGCCTTCGGATTCTGTTTCCCCTATGTTTCTTACACAATAAGGTTCTAATATTGATCAAATTGCAGCAAGTTGCTAGCCTCAATAGCCTAGTGGTCAGTGACAGGATAATGTTTTTTGTTTTTTTTTTGGCTTTGGGCATCCCGAGTTCAAGTCCCGGGTCATCGAACTTTACTATACTGTCCTATCATAATAAAAGGCAAAAAAAAAGAAAATCTTTAAACTGATGCAAGTTAAGCTCCATCCACACACAAAATAGAATCAGCATTTTTTAAGCCATTACATCAATACCTTTCATAATGGGAGTGGGGGAACGGATTCCGACAGATGTTTTTTTTGCCGTCGGATTCTGTTCCCCCTATGTTTCTTACAAAATAAGGTTCTAATATTGATCAAATTGCAGCAAATTGCTAGCCTCAATAGCCTAGTGGTCAGTGACAGGATAATGTTTTTTTTTTTTTTTTTGGCTTTGGGCATCCCGAGTTCAAGTCCCGGGTCATCGAACTTTACTATACTGTCCTATCATAATAAAAGGCAAAAAAAAAGAAAATCTTTAAACTGATGCAAGTTAAGCTCCATCCACACACAAAATAGAATCAGCATTTTTTAAGCCATTACATCAATACCTTTCATAATGGGAGTGGGGGAACGGATTCCGACAGATGTTTTTTTTGCCGTCGGATTCTGTTCCCCCCATATTTCTGACACACTGAGGTTCTAATATTTCTCAAATTTATGCTGTTTAAGCTCCATCCACCCACAGAATAGAATAAGCATATTTTAAGCCGATACATCAACATATCTCATCTTTGGGGTGGGGGAACGGATTTCGACAGCTGAACTATTTGCCGTCGGATTCTGTTCCCCCTATGTTTCTTACACAATAAGGTTCTAATATTGACCAAATTGTAGCAAATCAATAGCCTAGTGGTCAGTGACCTGACCATTTTTTTGTTTTTTTTAGCTTTGGGCAACCCGAGTTCAAGTCCCGGGTCGTCAAACTTTACAATACTGTCCAATCATAATAAAAGGAAAAATAAATAAATATATTCTTTAAACTGATGCAAGTTAAGCTCCATCCACACACAAAATAGAATCAGCATATTTTAAGCCGATACATCAACACCTCTCATCATTGGGGTGGGGGAACGGATTTCGACAGCTGAACTATTTGCCGTCGGATTCAGTTCCCCCTATGTTTCTTACTCAATAAGGTTCTAATATTGATCAAATTGCAGCAAATTTCTTGCCTCAATAGCCTAGTGGTCAGTGACCTGACAATTTTTTTTGTTTTTTTTTTGCTTTGGGCGACCCGAGTTCAAGTCCTGGGTCGTCGAACTTTACTATAATGTCCAATCATAATAAAAGGAAAAATAAATAAATATATTCTTTAAACTGATGCAAGTTAAGCTCCATCCACACACAAAATAGAATCAGCATTTTTTAAGCCATTACATCAACACCTCTCATAATGGGAGTGGGGGAACGGATTTCGACAGCTGAACTATTTGCCGTCGGATTCTGTTCCCCCTATGTTTCTTACACAATAAGGTTCTAATATTGATCAAATTATAGCAATTTAGTAGCCTCAATAGCCTAGTGGTCAGTGACCTGACCATTTCTTTGTTTTTTTAGCTTTGGGCGACCCGAGTTCAAGTCCTGGGTCGTCGAACTTTACTATACTGTCCAATCATAATAAGAGGAAAAATAAATAAATATATTCTTTAAACTGATGCAAGTTAAGCTCCATCCACACACAAAATAGAATCAGCATATTTTAAGCCGATACATCAACACCTCTCATCATTGGGGTGGGGGAACGGATTCCGACAGCTGTTTTTTTTGCCGTCGAATTCTGTTCCCCCCATATTTCTGACACACTGAGGTTCTAATATTTCTCAAATTGATGCTGTTTAAGCTCCATCCACCCACAGAATAGAATAGTCATATTTTAAGCCGATACATCAACACCTCTCATCATTGGGGTGGGGGAACGGATTTTGACAGCTGAACTATTCGCCGTCGGATTCAGTTCCCCCTATGTTTCTTACTCAATAAGGTTCTAATATTGATCAAATTGTAGCAAATTAGTAGCCTCAATAGCCTAGTGGTCAGTGACCTGACAATGTTTTTGTTTTTTTTTTAGCTTTGGGAGACCCAAGTTCAAGTCCCGGGTCATCGAACTTTACTATACTGTCTTATCATAATAAAAGGCAAAAAAAAACAAAAACAAAAAAACATTCTATAAACTGATGCAAGTTAAGCTCCATCCACACACAAAATAGAATCAGCATTTTTTAAGCCATTACATCAATACCTCTCATAATGGGAGTGGGGGAACGGATTCCAACAGATGTTTTTTTGCCGTCGGATTCTGTTCCCCCCATATTTCTGACACACTGAGGTTCTAATATTTCTCAAATTGATGCTGTTTAAGCTCCATCTACCCACAGAATAGAATAAGCATATTTTAAGCCGATACATCAACATCTCTCATCATTGGGGTGGGAGAACGGATTTCGACAGCTGAACTATTTGCCTTCGGATTCTGTTCCCCCTATGTTTCTTACACAATAAGGTTCTAATATTGATCAAATTGCAGCAAGTTGCTAGCCTCAATAGCCTAGTGGTCAGTGACAGGATAATGTTTTTTGTTTTTTTTTTTGGCTTTGGGCATCCCGAGTTCAAGTCCCGGGTCATCGAACTTTACTATACTGTCCTATCATAATAAAAGGCAAAAAAAAAGAAAATCTTTAAACTGATGCAAGTTAAGCTCCATCCACACACAAAATAGAATCAGCATTTTTTAAGCCATTACATCAATACCTTTCATAATGGGAGTGGGGGAACGGATTCCGACAGATGGTTTTTTTTGCCGTCGGATTCTGTTCCCCCTATGTTTCTTACAAAATAAGGTTCTAATATTGATCAAATTGCAGCAAATTGCTAGCCTCAATAGCCTAGTGGTCAGTGACAGGATAATGTTTTTTGTTTTTTTTTTGGCTTTGGGCATCCCGAGTTCAAGTCCCGGGTCATCGAACTTTACTATACTGTCCTATCATAATAAAAGGCAAAAAAAAAGAAAATCTTTAAACTGATGCAAGTTAAGCTCCATCCACACACAAAATAGAATCAGCATTTTTTAAGCCATTACATCAATACCTTTCATAATGGGAGTGGGGGAACGGATTCCGACAGATGTTTTTTTTGCCGTCGGATTCTGTTCCCCCCATATTTCTGACACACTGAGGTTCTAATATTTCTCAAATTTATGCTGTTTAAGCTCCATCCACCCACAGAATAGAATAAGCATATTTTAAGCCGATACATCAACATATCTCATCTTTGGGGTGGGGGAACGGATTTCGACAGCTGAACTATTTGCCGTCGGATTCTGTTCCCCCTATGTTTCTTACACAATAAGGTTCTAATATTGACCAAATTGTAGCAAATCAATAGCCTAGTGGTCAGTGACCTGACCATTTTTTTGTTTTTTTTAGCTTTGGGCAACCCGAGTTCAAGTCCCGGGTCGTCAAACTTTACAATACTGTCCAATCATAATAAAAGGAAAAATAAATAAATATATTCTTTAAACTGATGCAAGTTAAGCTCCATCCACACACAAAATAGAATCAGCATATTTTAAGCCGATACATCAACACCTCTCATCATTGGGGTGGGGGAACGGATTTCGACAGCTGAACTATTTGCCGTCGGATTCAGTTCCCCCTATGTTTCTTACTCAATAAGGTTCTAATATTGATCAAATTGCTGCAAATTTCTTGCCTCAATAGCCTAGTGGTCAGTGACCTGACAATTTTTTTTGTTTTTTTTTTGCTTTGGGCGACCCGAGTTCAAGTCCTGGGTCGTCGAACTTTACTATAATGTCCAATCATAATAAAAGGAAAAATAAATAAATATATTCTTTAAACTGATGCAAGTTAAGCTCCATCCACACACAAAATAGAATCAGCATATTTTAAGCCGATACATCAACACCTCTCATCATTGGGGTGGGGGAACGGATTTTGACAGCTGAACTATTCGCCGTCGGATTCAGTTCCCCCTATGTTTCTTACTCAATAAGGTTCTAATATTGATCAAATTGTAGCAAATTAGTAGCAAATTAGTAGCCAATTAGTAGCCAATTAGTAGCCTCAATAGCCTAGTGGTCAGTGACCTGACAATGTTTTTTTGTTTTTTTTTTGCTTTGGGCGACCCGAGTTCAAGTCCTGGGTCGTCGAACTTTACTATAATGTCCAATCATAATAAAAGGAAAAATAAATAAATATATTCTTTAAACTGATGCAAGTTAAGCTCCATCCACACACAAAATAGAATCAGCATATTTTAAGCCGATACATCAACACCTCTCATCATTGGGGTGGGGGAACGGATTCCGACAGCTGTTTTTTTTGCCGTCGAATTCTGTTCCCCCCATATTTCTGACACACTGAGGTTCTAATATTTCTCAAATTGATGCTGTTTAAGCTCCATCCACCCACAGAATAGAATAGTCATATTTTAAGCCGATACATCAACACCTCTCATCATTGGGGTGGGGGAACGGATTTTGACAGCTGAACTATTCGCCGTCGGATTCAGTTCCCCCTATGTTTCTTACTCAATAAGGTTCTAATATTGATCAAATTGTAGTAAATTAGTAGTCTCAATAGCCTAGTGGTCAGTGACCTGACAATGTTTTTGTTTTTTTTTAGCTTTGGGAGACCCAAGTTCAAGTCCCGGGTCATCGAACTTTACTATACTGTCTTATCATAATAAAAGGCAAAAAAAAAAAAAAAAAAAAAACATTCTATAAACTGATGCAAGTTAAGCTCCATCCACACACAAAATAGAATCAGCATTTTTTAAGCCATTACATCAATACCTCTCATAATGGGAGTGGGGGAACGGATTCCAACAGATGTTTTTTTTGCCGTCGGATTCTGTTCCCCCCATATTTCTGACACACTGAGGTTCTAATATTTCTCAAATTGATGCTGTTTAAGCTCCATCTACCCACAGAATAGAATAAGCATATTTTAAACCGATACATCAACATCTCTCATCATTGGGGTGGGAGAACGGATTTTGACAGCTGAACTATTTGCCTTCGGATTCTGTTCCCCCTATGTTTCTTACACAATAAGGTTCTAATATTGATCAAATTGCAGCAAGTTGCTAGCCTCAATAGCCTAGTGGTCAGAGACAGGATAATGGTTTTTTTTTTTTTTTTTGGCTTTGGGCATCCCGAGTTCAAGTCCCGGGTCATCGAACTTTACTATACTGTCCTATCATAATAAAAGGCAAAAAAAGAGAAAATCTTTAAACTGATGCAAGTTAAGCTCCATCCACACACAAAATAGAATCAGCATTTTTTAAGCCATTACATCAATACCTTTCATAATGGGAGTGGGGGAACGGATTCCGACAGATGTTTTTTTTGCCGTCGGATTCTGTTCCCCCCATATTTCTGACACACTGAGGTTCTAATATTTCTCAAATTTATGCTGTTTAAGCTCCATCCACCCACAGAATAGAATAAGCATATTTTAAGCCGATACATCAACATATCTCATCTTTGGGGTGGGGGAACGGATTTCGACAGCTGAACTATTTGCCGTCGGATTCTGTTCCCCCTATGTTTCTTACACAATAAGGTTCTAATATTGACCAAATTGTAGCAAATCAATAGCCTAGTGGTCAGTGACCTGACCATTTTTTTGTTTTTTTTAGCTTTGGGCAACCCGAGTTCAAGTCCCGGGTCGTCGAACTTTACAATACTGTCCAATCATAATAAAAGGAAAAATAAATAAATATATTCTTTAAACTGATGCAAGTTAAGCTCCATCCACACACAAAATAGAATCAGCATATTTTAAGCCGATACATCAACACCTCTCATCATTGGGGTGGGGGAACGGATTCCGACAGCTGAACTATTTGCCGTCGGATTCAGTTCCCCCTATGTTTCTTACTCAATAAGGTTCTAATATTGATCAAATTGCAACAAATTTCTTGCCTCAATAGCCTAGTGGTCAGTGACCTGACAATGTTTTTTTTTTTTTTTTTTGCTTTGGGCGACCCGAGTTCAAGTCCTGGGTCGTCGAACTTTACTATAATGTCCAATCATAATAAAAGGAAAAATAAATAAATATATTCTTTAAACTGATGCAAGTTAAGCTCCATCCACACACAAAATAGAATCAGCATTTTTTAAGCCATTACATCAACACCTCTCATAATGGGAGTGGGGGAACGGATTTCGACAGCTGAACTATTTGCCGTCGGATTCTGTTCCCCCTATGTTTCTTACACAATAAGGTTCTAATATTGATCAAATTGTAGCAATTTAGTAGCCTAAATAGCCTAGTGGTCAGTGACCTGACCATTTCTTTGTTTTTTTAGCTTTGGGCGACCCGAGTTCAAGTCCTGGGTCGTCGAACTTTACTATACTGTCCAATCATAATAAAAGGAAAAATAAATAAATATATTCTTTAAACTGATGCAAGTTAAGCTCCATCCACACACAAAATAGAATCAGCATATTTTAAGCCATTACATCAACACCTCTCATCATTGGGGTGGGGGAACGGATTCCGACAGCTGTTTTTTTTTGCCATCGAATTCTGTTCCCCCCATATTTCTGACACACTGAGGTTCTAATATTTCTCAAATTGATGCTGTTTAAGCTCCATCTACCCACAGAATAGAATAAGCATATTTTAAGCCGATACATCAACATCTCTCATCATTGGGGTGGGAGAACGGATTTCGACAGCTGAACTATTCGGATTCTGTTCCCCCTATGTTTCTTACACAATAAGGTTCTAATATTGATCAAATTGCAACAAGTTGCTAGCCTCAATAGCCTACTGGTCAGTGACAGGATAATGTTTTTTTTGTTTTTTTTTGGCTTTGGGCATCCCGAGTTCAAGTCCCGGGTCATCGAACTTTACTATACTGTCCTATCATAAAAAAAGGCAAAAAAAAAAAAATAAAATCTTTAAACTGATGCAAGTTAAGCTCCATCCACACACAAAATAGAATCAGCATTTTTTTAAGCCATTACATCAATACCTTTCATAATGGGAGTGGGGGAACGGATTCCGAAAGATGTTTTTTTTGCCGTCGGATTCTGTTCCCCCCATATTTCTGACACATTGAGGTTTTAATATTTCTCAAATTTATGCTGTTTAAGCTCCATCCACCCACAGAATAGAATAAGCATATTTTAAGCCGATACATCAACATATCTCATCTTTGGGGTGGGGGAACGGATTTCGACAGCTGAACTATTTGCCGTCGGATTCTGTTCCCCCTATGTTTCTTACACAATAAGGTTCTAATATTGACCAAATTGTAGCAAATCAATAGCCTAGTGGTCAGTGACCTGACCATTTTTTTGTTTTTTTTAGCTTTGGGCAACCCGAGTTCAAGTCCCGGGTCGTCGAACTTTACAATACTGTCCAATCATAATAAAAGGAAAAATAAATAAATATATTCTTTAAACTGATGCAAGTTAAGCTCCATCCACACACAAAATAGAATCAGCATATTTTAAGCTGATACATCAACACCTCTCATCATTGGGGTGGGGGAACGGATTCCGACAGCAGTTTGTTTTGCCATCGAATTCTGTTCCCCCCATATTTCTGACACACTGAGGTTCTAATATTTCTCAAATTGATGCTGTTTAAGCTCCATCCACCCACAGAATAGAATAGTCATATTTTAAGCCGATACATCAACACCTCTCATCATTGGGGTGGGGGAACAGATTTTGACAGCTGAACTATTCGCCGTCGGATTCAGTTCCCCCTATGTTTCTTACTCAATAAGGTTCTAATATTGATCAAATTGTAGCAAATTAGTAACCTCAATAGCCTAGTGGTCAGTGACCTGACATTGTTTTTTATTTTTTTAGCTTTGGGAGACCCAAGTTCAAGTCCCGGGTCATCGAACTTTACTATACTGTCTTATCATAATAAAAGGCAAAAAAAAAAAAAAAAAACATTCTATAAACTGATGCAAGTTAAGCTCCATCCACACACACAAAATAGAATCAGCATTTTTAAAGCCATTACATCAACACCTCTCATAATGGGAGTGGGGGAACGGATTTCGACAGCTGAACTATTTGCCGTCGGATTCTGTTCCCCCTATGTTTCTTACAATCAGGTTCTAATATTGATCAAATTGTCGCAAATTAGCAGTCTCAATAGCCTAGTGGTCAGTGACCTGACAATGTTTTTTTTTTTTTTTTTGCTTTGGGCGACCCGAGTTCAAGTCCTGGGTCGTCGAACTTTACTATAATGTCCAATCATAATAAAAGGAAAAATAAATAAATATATTCTTTAAACTGATGCAAGTTAAGCTCCATCCACACACAAAATAGAATCAGCATTTTTTAAGCCATTACATCAACACCTCTCATAATGGGAGTGGGGGAACGGATTTCGACAGCTGAACTATTTGCCGTCGGATTCTGTTCCCCCTATGTTTCTTACACAATAAGGTTCTAATATTGATCAAATTGTAGCAATTTAGTAGCCTCAATAGCCTAGTGGTCAGTGACCTGACCATTTCTTTGTTTTTTTAGCTTTGGGCGACCCGAGTTCAAGTCCTGGGTCGTCGAACTTTACTATACTGTCCAATCATAATAAGAGGAAAAATAAATAAATATATTCTTTAAACTGATGCAAGTTAAGCTCCATCCACACACAAAATAGAATCAGCATATTTTAAGCTGATACATCAACACCTCTCATCATTGGGGTGGGGGAACGGATTCCGACAGCTGTTTTTTTTGCCATCGAATTCTGTTCCCCCCATATTTCTGACACACTGAGGTTCTAATATTTCTCAAATTGATGCTGTTTAAGCTCCATCCACCCACAGAATAGAATAGTCATATTTTAAGCCGATACATCAACACCTCTCATCATTGGGGTGGGGGAACGGATTTTGACAGCTGAACTATTCGCCGTCGGATTCAGTTCCCCCTATGTTTCTTACTCAATAAGGTTCTAATATTGATCAAATTGTAGTAAATTAGTAGTCTCAATAGCCTAGTGGTCAGTGACCTGACAATGTTTTTGTTTTTTTTTAGCTTTGGGAGACCCAAGTTCAAGTCCCGGGTCATCGAACTTTACTATACTGTCTTATCATAATAAAAGGCAAAAAAAAAAAAAAAAAAAAACCTTCTATAAACTGATGCAAGTTAAGCTCCATCCACACACAAAATAGAATCAGCATTTTTTAAGCCATTACATCAATACCTCTCATAATGGGAGTGGGGGAACGGATTCCAACAGATGTTTTTTTTGCCGTCGGATTCTGTTCCCCCCATATTTCTGACACACTGAGGTTCTAATATTTCTCAAATTGATGCTGTTTAAGCTCCATCTACCCACAGAATAGAATAAGCATATTTTAAGCCGATACATCAACATCTCTCATCATTGGGGTGGGAGAACGGATTTCGACAGCTGAACTATTTGCCTTCGGATTCTGTTCCCCCTATGTTTCTTACACAATAAGGTTCTAATATTGATCAAATTGCAGCAAGTTGCTATCCTCAATAGCCTAGTGGTCAGTGACAGGATAATGTTTTTTTTTTTTTTTTTGGCTTTGGGCATCCCGAGTTCAAGTCCCAGGTCATCGAACTTTACTATACTGTCCTATCATAATAAAAGGCAAAAAAAAAGAAAATCTTTAAACTGATGCAAGTTAAGCTCCATCCACACACAAAATAGAATCAGCATTTTTTAAGCCATTACATCAATACCTTTCATAATGGGAGTGGGGGAACGGATTCCGACAGATGTTTTTTTTGCCGTCGGATTCTGTTCCCCCCATATTTCTGACACACTGAGGTTCTAATATTTCTCAAATTTATGCTGTTTAAGCTCCATCCACCCACAGAATAGAATAAGCATATTTTAAGCCGATACATCAACATATCTCATCTTTGGGGTGGGGGAACGGATTTCGACAGCTGAACTATTTGCCGTCGGATTCTGTTCCCCCTATGTTTCTTACACAATAAGGTTCTAATATTGACCAAATTGTAGCAAATCAATAGCCTAGTGGTCAGTGACCTGACCATTTTTTTGTTTTTTTTAGCTTTGGGCAACCCGAGTTCAAGTCCCGGGTCGTCGAACTTTACAATACTGTCCAATCATAATAAAAGGAAAAATAAATAAATATATTCTTTAAACTGATGCAAGTTAAGCTCCATCCACACACAAAATAGAATCAGCATTTTTTAAGCCGATACATCAACACCTCTCATCATTGGGGTGGGGGAACGGATTTCGACAGCTGAACTATTTGCCGTCGGATTCAGTTCCCCCTATGTTTCTTACTCAATAAGGTTCTAATATTGATCAAATTGCAGCAAATTTCTTGCCTCAATAGCCTAGTGGTCAGTGACCTGACAATTTTTTTTTTTTTTTTTTTGCTTTGGGCGACCCGAGTTCAAGTCCTGGGTCGTCGAACTTTACTATAATGTCCAATCATAATAAAAGGAAAAATAAATAAATATATTCTTTAAACTGATGCAAGTTAAGCTCCATCCACACACAAAATAGAATCAGCATTTTTTAAGCCATTACATCAACACCTCTCATAATGGGAGTGGGGGAACGGATTTCGACAGCTGAACTATTTGCCGTCGGATTCTGTTCCCCCTATGTTTCTTACACAATAAGGTTCTAATATTGATCAAATTATAGCAACTTAGTAGCCTCAATAGCCTAGTGGTCAGTGACCTGACCATTTCTTTGTTTTTTTAGCTTTGGGCGACCCGAGTTCAAGTCCTGGGTCATCGAACTTTACTATACTGTCCAATCATAATAAGAGGAAAAATAAATAAATATATTCTTTAAACTGATGCAAGTTAAGCTCCATCCACACACAAAATAGAATCAGCATATTTTAAGCCGATACATCAACACCTCTCATCATTGGGGTGGGGGAACGGATTCCGACAGCTGTTTTTTTTGCCGTCGAATTCTGTTCCCCCCATATTTCTGACACACTGAGGTTCTAATATTTCTCAAATTGATGCTGTTTAAGCTCCATCCACCCACAGAATAGAATAGTCATATTTTAAGCCGATACATCAACACCTCTCATCATTGGGGTGGGGGAACGGATTTTGACAGCTGAACTATTCGCCGTCGGATTCAGTCCCCCCTATGTTTCTTACTCAATAAGGTTCTAATATTGATCAAATTGTAGCAAATTAGTAGCCTCAATAGCCTAGTGGTCAGTGACCTGACAATGTTTTTGTTTTTTTTTAGCTTTGGGAGACCCAAGTTCAAGTCCCGGGTCATCGAACTTTACTATACTGTCTTATCATAAAAAAAGGCAAAAAAAAACTAAAACAAAAAAACATTCTATAAACTGATGCAAGTTAAGCTCCATCCACACACAAAATAGAATCAGCATTTTTTAAGCCATTACATCAATACCTCTCATAATGGGAGTGGGGGAACGGATTCCAACAGATGTTTTTTTGCCGTCGGATTCTGTTCCCCCCATATTTCTGACACACTGAGGTTCTAATATTTCTCAAATTGATGCTGTTTAAGCTCCATCTACCCACAGAATAGAATAAGCATATTTTAAGCCGATACATCAACATCTCTCATCATTGGGGTGGGAGAACGGATTTCGACAGCTGAACTATTTGCCTTCGGATTCTGTTCCCCCTATGTTTCTTACACAATAAGGTTCTAATATTGATCAAATTGCAGCAAGTTGCTAGCCTCAATAGCCTAGTGGTCAGTGACAGGATAATGTTTTTTTTTTTTTTTTTGGCTTTGGGCATCCCGAGTTCAAGTCCCGGGTCATCGAACTTTACTATACTGTCCTATCATAATAAAAGGCAAAAAAAAAGAAAATCTTTAAACTGATGCAAGTTAAGCTCCATCCACACACAAAATAGAATCAGCATTTTTTAAGCCATTACATCAATACCTTTCATAATGGGAGTGGGGGAACGGATTTCGACAGATGTTTTTTTTGCCGTCGGATTCTGTTCCCCCTATGTTTCTTACAAAATAAGGTTCTAATATTGATCAAATTGCAGCAAATTGCTAGCCTCAATAGCCTAGTGGTCAGTGACAGGATAATGTTTTTTTTTTTTTTTTTGGCTTTGGGCATCCCGAGTTCAAGTCCCGGGTCATCGAACTTTACTATACTGTCCTATCATAATAAAAGGCAAAAAAAAAGAAAATCTTTAAACTGATGCAAGTTAAGCTCCATCCACACACAAAATAGAATCAGCATTTTTTAAGCCATTACATCAATACCTTTCATAATGGGAGTGGGGGAACGGATTCCGACAGATGTTTTTTTTGCCGTCGGATTCTGTTCCCCCCATATTTCTGACACACTGAGGTTCTAATATTTCTCAAATTTATGCTGTTTAAGCTCCATCCACCCACAGAATAGAATAAGCATATTTTAAGCCGATACATCAACATATCTCATCTTTGGGGTGGGGGAACGGATTTCGACAGCTGAACTATTTGCCGTCGGATTCTGTTCCCCCTATGTTTCTTACACAATAAGGTTCTAATATTGACCAAATTGTAGCAAATCAATAGCCTAGTGGTCAGTGACCTGACCATTTTTTTGTTTTTTTTAGCTTTGGGCAACCCGAGTTCAAGTCCCGGGTCGTCAAACTTTACAATACTGTCCAATCATAATAAAAGGAAAAATAAATAAATATATTCTTTAAACTGATGCAAGTTAAGCTCCATCCACACACAAAATAGAATCAGCATTTTTTAAGCCATTACATCAACACCTCTCATAATGGGAGTGGGGGAACGGATTTCGACAGCTGAACTATTTGCCGTCGGATTCTGTTCCCCCTATGTTTCTTACACAATAAGGTTCTAATATTGATCAAATTATAGCAATTTAGTAGCCTCAATAGCCTAGTGGTCAGTGACCTGACCATTTCTTTGTTTTTTTAGCTTTGGGCGACCCGAGTTCAAGTCCTGGGTCGTCGAACTTTACTATACTGTCCAATCATAATAAGAGGAAAAATAAATAAATATATTCTTTAAACTGATGCAAGTTAAGCTCCATCCACACACAAAATAGAATCAGCATATTTTAAGCCGATACATCAACACCTCTCATCATTGGGGTGGGGGAACGGATTCCGACAGCTGTTTTTTTTTGCCGTCGAATTCTGTTCCCCCCATATTTCTGACACACTGAGGTTCTAATATTTCTCAAATTGATGCTGTTTAAGCTCCATCCACCCACAGAATAGAATAGTCATATTTTAAGCCGATACATCAACACCTCTCATCATTGGGGTGGGGGAACGGATTTTGACAGCTGAACTATTCGCCGTCGGATTCAGTTCCCCCTATGTTTCTTACTCAATAAGGTTCTAATATTGATCAAATTGTAGCAAATTAGTAGCCTCAATAGCCTAGTGGTCAGTGACCTGACAATGTTTTTGTTTTTTTTTAGCTTTGGGAGACCCAAGTTCAAGTCCCGGGTCATCGAACTTTACTATACTGTCTTATCATAATAAAAGGCAAAAAAAAACTAAAACAAAAAAACATTCTATAAACTGATGCAAGTTAAGCTCCATCCACACACAAAATAGAATCAGCATTTTTTAAGCCATTACATCAATACCTCTCATAATGGGAGTGGGGGAACGGATTCCAACAGATGTTTTTTTGCCGTCGGATTCTGTTCCCCCCATATTTCTGACACACTGAGGTTCTAATATTTCTCAAATTGATGCTGTTTAAGCTCCATCTACCCACAGAATAGAATAAGCATATTTTAAGCCGATACATCAACATCTCTCATCATTGGGGTGGGAGAACGGATTTCGACAGCTGAACTATTTGCCTTCGGATTCTGTTCCCCCTATGTTTCTTACACAATAAGGTTCTAATATTGATCAAATTGCAGCAAGTTGCTAGCCTCAATAGCCTAGTGGTCAGTGACAGGATAATGTTTTTTGTTTTTTTTTTGGCTTTGGGCATCCCGAGTTCAAGTCCCGGGTCATCGAACTTTACTATACCCTCCTATCATAATAAAAGGCAAAAAAAAAGAAAATCTTTAAACTGATGCAAGTTAAGCTCCATCCACACACAAAATAGAATCAGCATTTTTTAAGCCATTACATCAATACCTTTCATAATGGGAGTGGGGGAACGGATTCCGACAGATGTTTTTTTTGCCGTCGGATTCTGTTCCCCCTATGTTTCTTACAAAATAAGGTTCTAATATTGATCAAATTGCAGCAAATTGCTAGCCTCAATAGCCTAGTGGTCAGTGACAGGATAATGTTTTTTTTTTTTTTTTTGGCTTTGGGCATCCCGAGTTCAAGTCCCGGGTCATCGAACTTTACTATACTGTCCTATCATAATAAAAGGCAAAAAAAAAGAAAATCTTTAAACTGATGCAAGTTACTGTGCGTTCACACCGCCGCCGGCGAGAGCGGCAAAATTCGCTCTCGCCGCCCTGCAACCGACGCCTAGAAAGATTCGGGGACGCTCTGACGCTCTGACGTAGATTAGAATGTGTGATTTTTTTTTAAACTTTATTTAAAGGGGCCGCAAAGCAAATAAGAACTTAACATAAATCAGTATCATATTTTGTGCAGAGTGGCCTCACGTAGGGTATAAGTTAACCTAATGAAATCTTTTAAATTTGAAAGTAACAAAATGGCAGATGGAAAGACCTTAACAATTATAGTTATTTTGCTAACGAAAATAAAAAAAATTAAAAAATCCATTTGTGTGTTCTGGCTTTTGTGTTCATGAGTCTAATTTCAACATGCAGATAATAGGATGTTTAATAGACTTGGTATAACATTCATTTGTGTGCAATCTACATTACAATAACTGTCCTGGTTGTAGCTGCAATTGGTCAAAATCATTATTATTTTGACCAAATGAATTGCATTCCCGCTGAATAAACAAATTCTAGCGCGAAAATGTTGCCTATAAATAATATTGCGCGGCTTTTTCTAAACAAACTGACAATACTATGGATGAGCAAGTTATTGCGTTTGGTGTGGCATTGCTCTACCTGAGGAGAAGACGTCAGAGATCAGTGTGGGTGCATGATATTCTCCATGCCCGTCAGCAGCTTGGTGAATATCACCGGCTGGTGCAGGAGCTGCGTTTGGATGACAGCAGGTTCCAGCAATATTTCAGACTGGACAGGGACCAGTTTGACAACCTGCTGTCAAAAGTGGGGCCGCGAATTGGAAGGCAAGATACCAACTATCGGCGTGCTATTAATGCGGCTGAGCGCCTCGCAATCTGTCTACGGTGAGTTCGAGATTTTTGTTCTTTATGGTTTAATTTGTTTCTTTATATTTTTATAAGTATTTGGTTTTGTATTTTCAATGGGTTGGATATTGAATATTGTTTTCATTGGTTTTTAAATGCTATTTTTTGTTATAAATAAAAATTTATAAAAGTATAATCCGGTCTAAACATTTCTACAAACAAGTATATATTTTTGTAGGCTACATTATACAAACAAGTATAATCAGGAAAAGTGAACTGTGACTATTATACTATTATATAATTATTACTCATGCATTAATTAAAATTATTATTATTTATTAAAATATAAAGTAAATGTATTTAGCTTCTTTTTACCACAGATTTTTTTTTGTTTGTTTGATAATTTTTCTTAAGTAATTATTATTATTATTATTATTTCAGATTCTTGGCCACTGGAGACTCCTACCGCACCATAGCTTTTAGCTATCGTGTGGGAGTGAGCACCGTGGCAGGTATTGTTGGAGAGGTCGCAAGGGCAATATGGGATGCCTTGGTGCAGGAGGTCATGCCAGTCCCCACCACTGAGGACTGGCAAAACATCGCCAATGACTTCCTCCATCGGTGGAACTTTCCAAACTGCCTTGGTTCCATCGATGGCAAACATGTTGTTATCAGGGCCCCTGACAACTCAGGCTCTTTGTTTTTTAATTATAAGGGGACCTACTCTGTTGTCCTCCTGGCTGTGGTGGACGCACAGTACTGCTTCCGGGTAGTGGATGTTGGCAGCTACGGGAGGACAAGCGATGGTGGTGTGCTGGCTAACTCCACCTTCGGCCAGGCACTGCGAGATGGGACCCTTGGCCTGCCACAAGATGCTCTGCTGCCAGGTGCAGAGCATTTGGGACCACAGCCACATGTTTTTGTGGCTGATGAGGCCTTTCCACTCCGCCGGGACCTCATGCGGCCTTTCCCAGGACACAATCTCTCCGGCAGACAAAGGGTATTCAACTACAGGCTGTCACGGGCAAGGCTGATTGTGGAGAATACCTTTGGCATTCTCACAGCCCAGTGGCGGATGTACAGGCGAGTTATTGCAATCAGCCCTGCCAACGTGGACGCCTGTGTGAAGGCTACATGTGTCCTGCACAACTTCCTGAGGAGGTCCACCAGCATCACCAGGACGCCCATACCATCTGCTGGAGACAGAGAAGCTGCTGGCCTACAGGAGGTCAGCCGAGTGGGCAGCAATAATGCCACAAGGGAGTCCATCCGTGTCCGGGAGAAATTCATGACCTATTTCTCCACAGAGGGAGCTGTCCCCTGGCAACCTGTGGCATAAGCCATGCCTTTAAACGGCTCTTTTAAGAGCCACCAATTAAAAACAAATTTAAGTTCATATTCATGGTGTCTCGATTTTTTGAAAACACATTTTAGTTCATATTCATGGTGTTTCGATATTTTAAAAACACATCTCGGTTCATAAACATGGTTTCTCCATATTTTAAAAACAACATTTTAGTTCAAATTTAAGTTCATATTAATAGACTGAGCAAGACTGCTCTAAAAACACTTATGGAAGTGTCTAAGTGTATATTATAATATAAAACACACATAACCAGAAATGTTGACAATATTTTATTGCCTCTTTTACTAATAATGTAAAAAAAAAATGAGATACAAATGAATAACAAAGTTTTAAACATAGAACTAATACTTTCATACAGAACAGTTTTGTACTTTACAAGAACTAATACTTTCATACAATACTTTCATACAGAACAGTTTTGTACTTTTGAACTAATACTTTCAGAACACTTTTTTTTTAACACTGTTAGAACAAAGGGAGAAAGCACAAGGTGCAGCTGACAAGACTGTGAGGGAAATAAGCTTACAATCACCCCTCACAGACTTGTCAGCTGCCCCCCGTTACTCTCACCCCAGTGTTCTTCAACTTCAGTCTCCAGACATCTAGCCTCATACACAAGCCTGTGTATTTTAAACTTCAGGTCCTGTCTGGTCCTCACAGACAGCGACCTGAAGTCTTCCACGAGGCTTTGAAAAAAAAGGCTGTCACTGTCCTCATTGGTTGTAGCTCTTCTACTAACAGCTTCCAAAGCTGTTAGCATGCGCTCATCAAAGTTGGAGCTGTGGTGTGGTCTCTTTCTCCTCAATGAGGAGGGCTGAAGGCTGGGCTGTCCCTGGCTTCCACCTGCCTGTCCCTGGCTTATACCTGCCTGGCTCTGGCTTCCACCTGCCTGTCCAATAAGGCTGGACTGGCTCTGGCTTCCACCTGCCTGTCCCTGGCTTATACCTGCCTGGCTCTGGCTTCCACCTGCCTGTCCCTGGCTTATACCTGCCTGGCTCTGGCTTCCACCTGCCTGTCCAAGAAGGCTGGAATGGCTCTGGCTTTCATCTGGCTGTCCTTGAAGGCTGGACTCACACTGATGACTGCGTGTGCGCATCTCCTCTACCTGACTGTGCCCGGCCATGGCATATTCTCTTTCCTCTGGGGTCAGGTCTTCCCCAACCCCCCCTACCATATTACTGCACGTAAACCTATCTTCTAGGAATGGGTTGAGGAAGCCCATGACCCCACTGTAGCGCCATGGCCGGACACTGCTTGCGCCTGCCCCACTCCTATTCCTCTCTGCCTCCTTCCTCTTCTCCTTTCTGAACGTGTCTCTAAGGGACTTCCATCTTTTCCTGCACTCATCCGCTAGTAAAAAGACAATATGAAACTTTATTAAATATGTGACTGATGACATTTTTTATTTATTCAATATGTGACTGTAATGACATTTATCATTATTTTCTCCAGCTAAGCAATTTGTAGATAAATACCACAAGGGGAACAGGAATAGTACACTTGTTTTTTCCTTGCAGAATTATTTTTAATTAAAAAAAGGCAGAAGTGACTGCTTTCATTTTAAATATGTAAGAAATATGAAAGAAATATGTAAGAAATATGTTGTACTTCAAAATTAGATAACTATGATTATAACAGCTGATAATTACATCTAATGAAATTTGGCAGGCTAAAGTAGCTATTGTACAGCATCAGTAAATTGCCATATCACAGTTGCACATTTAATTATGTAGAGACAAAAACTGATCTTGTAAAAATCGTAAAATTAACTTTACTGACTGATTTGCATAAACAACTGTTTTGCGTGACATGGCGCTAAAGTTATCATGCAATTCCCGCTTTTTTCTAGAAAATATATAACGTTAATGCCCGTCAGCAACTCACCAGAAACACCAACAATTTCAGACACCTTGTTCCATGCGTCATTCTTTTTATTAATATCCCTGTATGTAAACAGGGACAAGTCGTATAATAACGGGAAACCAGCAACAGAAATAATTAATTTTTCCTCCATTTTGCTTAGGAACTAATGTGGTCGGAACTAAAGTTTACAGGACTGTGTTCTCTTGTGTCCTCTCAGGCGGAGGACTTCGACATTCCGATTGGTTGCCGCTGGTTGCCGCCGAACCGCGTCATAGCTTATTACCATAAAGTTGACTTGATTTCAACTCTTCTCGCCGCTCTCGCCGTCCAAGACGCGCCGCGCCGCCCTCGCCGGAGCTCGCCGCCGGCTCTCATTGAAAATGAATGGCTTCCGGCCACTTTGACGCTCTCGCCGCCGGCGGTGTGAACGCACAGTTAAGCTCCATCCACACACAAAATAGAATCAGCATTTTTTAAGCCATTACATCAATACCTTTCATAATGGGAGTGGGGGAACGGATTCCGACAGATGTTTTTTTTGCCGTCGGATTCTGTTCCCCCCATATTTCTGACACACTGAGGTTCTAATATTTCTCAAATTTATGCTGTTTAAGCTCCATCCACCCACAGAATAGAATAAGCATATTTTAAGCCGATACATCAACATATCTCATCTTTGGGGTGGGGGAACGGATTTCGACAGCTGAACTATTTGCCGTCGGATTCTGTTCCCCCTATGTTTCTTACACAATAAGGTTCTAATATTGACCAAATTGTAGCAAATCAATAGCCTAGTGGTCAGTGACCTGACCATTTTTTTGTTTTTTTTAGCTTTGGGCAACCCGAGTTCAAGTCCCGGGTCGTCAAACTTTACAATACTGTCCAATCATAATAAAAGGAAAAATAAATAAATATATTCTTTAAACTGATGCAAGTTAAGCTCCATCCACACACAAAATAGAATCAGCATATTTTAAGCCGATACATCAACACCTCTCATCATTGGGGTGGGGGAACGGATTTCGACAGCTGAACTATTTGCCGTCGGATTCAGTTCCCCCTATGTTTCTTACTCAATAAGGTTCTAATATTGATCAAATTGCAGCAAATTTCTTGCCTCAATAGCCTAGTGGTCAGTGACCTGACAATTTTTTTTTTTTTTTTTTTGCTTTGGGCGACCCGAGTTCAAGTCCTGGGTCGTCGAACTTTACTATAATGTCCAATCATAATAAAAGGAAAAATAAATAAATATATTCTTTAAACTGATGCAAGTTAAGCTCCATCCACACACAAAATAGAATCAGCATTTTTTAAGCCATTACATCAACACCTCTCATAATGGGAGTGGGGGAACGGATTTCGACAGCTGAACTATTTGCCGTCGGATTCTGTTCCCCCTATGTTTCTTACACAATAAGGTTCTAATATTGATCAAATTATAGCAATTCAGTAGCCTCAATAGCCTAGTGGTCAGTGACCTGACCATTTCTTTGTTTTTTTAGCTTTGGGCGACCCGAGTTCAAGTCCTGGGTCGTCGAACTTTACTATACTGTCCAATCATAATAAGAGGAAAAATAAATAAATATATTCTTTAAACTGATGCAAGTTAAGCTCCATCCACACACAAAATAGAATCAGCATATTTTAAGCCGATACATCAACACCTCTCATCATTGGGGTGGGGGAACGGATTCCGACAGCTGTTTTTTTTGCCGTCGAATTCTGTTCCCCCCATATTTCTGACACACTGAGGTTCTAATATTTCTCAAATTGATGCTGTTTAAGCTCCATCCACCCACAGAATAGAATAGTCATATTTTAAGCCGATACATCAACACCTCTCATCATTGGGGTGGGGGAACGGATTTTGACAGCTGAACTATTCGCCGTCGGATTCAGTTCCCCCTATGTTTCTTAATCAATAAGGTTCTAATATTGATCAAATTGTAGCAAATTAGTAGCCTCAATAGCCTAGTGGTCAGTGACCTGATAATGTTTTTGTTTTTTTTTTAGCTTTGGGAAACCCAAGTTCAAGTCCCGGGTCATCGAACTTTACTATACTGTCTTATCATAATAAAAGGCAAAAAAAAAACAAAAAAAAAACATTCTGTAAACTGATGCAAGTTAAGCTCCATCCACACACAAAATAGAATCAGCATTTTTTAAGCCATTACATCAATACCTCTCATAATGGGAGTGGGGGAACGGATTCCAACAGATGTTTTTTTTGCCGTCGGATTCTGTTCCCCCCATATTTCTGACACACTGAGGTTCTAATATTTCTCAAATTGATGCTGTTTAAGCTCCATCTACCCACAGAATAGAATAAGCATATTTTAAGCCGATACATCAACATCTCTCATCATTGGGGTGGGAGAACGGATTTCGACAGCTGAACTATTTGCCTTCGGATTCTGTTCCCCCTATGTTTCTTACACAATAAGGTTCTAATATTGATCAAATTGCAGCAAGTTGCTAGCCTCAATAGCCTAGTGGTCAGTGACAGGATAATGTTTTTTTTGTTTTTTTTTGGCTTTGGGCATCCCTAGTTCAAGTCCCGGGTCATCGAACTTTACTATACTGTCCTATCATAATAAAAGGCAAAAAAAATAAAAATCTTTAAACTGATGCAAGTTAAGCTCCATCCACACACAAAATAGAATCAGCATTTTTTAAGCCATTACATCAATACCTTTCATAATGGGAGTGGGGGAACGGATTCCGACAGCTGAACTATTTGCCGTCGGATTCTGTTCCCCCCATATTTCTGACACACTGAGGTTCTAATATTTCTCAAATTTATGCTGTTTAAGCTCCATCCACCCACAGAATAGAATAAGCATATTTTAAGCCGATACATCAACATATCTCATCTTTGTGGTGGGGGAACGGATTTCGACAGCTGAACTATTTGCCGTCGGATTCTGTTCCCCCTATGTTTCTTACACAATAAGGTTCTAATATTGACCAAATTGTAGCAAATCAATAGCCTAGTGGTCAGTGACCTGACCATTTTTTTGTTTTTTTTTAGCTTTGGGCAACCCGAGTTCAAGTCCCGGGTCGTCGAACTTTACAATACTGTCCAATCATAATAAAAGGAAAAATAAATAAATATATTCTTTAAACTGATGCAAGTTAAGCTCCATCCACACACAAAATAGAATCAGCATTTTTTAAGCCATTACATCAACACCTCTCATAATGGGAGTGGGGGAACGGATTTCGACAGCTGAACTATTTGCCGTCGGATTCTGTTCCCCCTATGTTTCTTACACAATAAGGTTCTAATATTGATCAAATTGTAGCAAATTAGTAGCCTCAATAGCCTAGTGGTCAGTGACCTGACCATTTCTTTGTTTTTTTAGCTTTGGGCGACCCGAGTTCAAGTCCTGGGTCGTCGAACTTTACTATACTGTCCAATCATAATAAAAGGAAAAATAAATAAATATATTCTTTAAACTGATGCAAGTTAAGCTCCATCCACACACAAAATAGAACCAGCATATTTTAAGCCGATACATCAACACCTCTCATCATTGGGGAGGGGGAACGGATTCCGACAGCTGTTTTTTTTGCCGTCGAATTCTGTTCCCCCCATATTTCTGACACACTGAGGTTCTAATATTTCTCAAATTGATGCTGTTTAAGCTCCATCCACCCACAGAATAGAATAGTCATATTTTAAGCCGATACATCAACACCTCTCATCATTGGGGTGGGGGAACGGATTTTGACAGCTGAACTATTCGCCGTCGGATTCAGTTCCCCCTATGTTTCTTACTCAATAAGGTTCTAATATTGATCAAATTGTAGTAAATTAGTAGTCTCAATAGCCTAGTGGTCAGTGACCTGACAATGTTTTTGGTTTTTTTTAGCTTTGGGAGACCCAAGTTCAAGTCCCGGGTCATCGAACTTTACTATACTGTCTTTTCATAATAAAAGGCAAAAAAATAAATAAAAAAACATTCTATAAACTGATGCAAGTTAAGCTCCATCCACACACAAAATAGAATCAGCATTTTTTAAGCCATTACATCAATACCTCTCATAATGTGAGTGGGGGAACGGATTCCAACAGATGTTTTTTTTGCCGTCGGATTCTGTTCCCCCCATATTTCTGACACACTGAGGTTCTAATATTTCTCAAATTGATGCTGTTTAAGCTCCATCTACCCACAGAATAGAATAAGCATATTTTAAGCCGATACATCAACATCTCTCATCATTGGGGTGGGAGAACGGATTTCGACAGCTGAACTATTTGCCTTCGGATTCTGTTCCCCCTATGTTTCTTACACAATAAGGTTCTAATATTGATCAAATTGCAGCAAGTTGCTAGCCTCAATAGCCTAGTGGTCAGTGACAGGATAATGTTTTTTTGTTTTTTTTTTGGCTTTGGGCATCCCGAGTTCAAGTCCCGGGTCATCGAACTTTACTATACTGTCCTATCATAATAAAAGGCAAAAAAAGAGAAAATCTTTAAACTGATGCAAGTTAAGCTCCATCCACACACAAAATAGAATCAGCATTTTTTAAGCCATTACATCAATACCTTTCATAATGGGAGTGGGGGAACGGATTCCGACAGATGTTTTTTTTGCCGTCAGATTCTGTTCCCCCCATATTTCTGACACACTGAGGTTCTAATATTTCTCAAATTTATGCTGTTTAAGCTCCATCCACCCACAGAATAGAATAAGCATATTTTAAGCCGATACATCAACATATCTCATCTTTGGGGTGGGGGAACGGATTTCGACAGCTGAACTATTTGCCGTCGGATTCTGTTCCCCCTATGTTTCTTACACAATAAGGTTCTAATATTGACCAAATTGTAGCAAATCAATAGCCTAGTGGTCAGTGATCTGACCATTTTTTTGTTTTTTTTAGCTTTGGGCAACCCGAGTTCAAGTCCCGGGTCGTCGAACTTTACAATACTGTCCAATCATAATAAAAGGAAAAATAAATAAATATATTCTTTAAACTGATGCAAGTCAAGCTCCATCCACACACAAAATAGAATCAGCATATTTTAAGCCGATACATCAACACCTCTCATCATTGGGGTGGGGGAACGGATTTCGACAGCTGAACTATTTGCCGTCGGATTCAGTTCCCCCTATGTTTCTTACTCAATAAGGTTCTAATATTGATCAAATTGCAACAAATTTCTTGCCTCAATAGCCTAGTGGTCAGTGACCTGACAATGTTTGTTTTTGTTTTTTTTGCTTTGGGCGACCCGAGTTCAAGTCCTGGGTCGTCGAACTTTACTATAATGTCCAATCATAATAAAAGGAAAAATAAATAAATATATTCTTTAAACTGATGCAAGTTAAGCTCCATCCACACACAAAATAGAATCAGCATTTTTTAAGCCATTACATCAATACCTCTCATAATAGGAGTGGGGGAACGGATTCCAACAGATGTTTTTTTTGCCGTCGGATTCTGTTCCCCCCATATTTCTGACACACTGAGGTTCTAATATTTCTCAAATTGATGCTGTTTAAGCTCCATCTACCCACAGAATAGAATAAGCATATTTTAAGCCGATACATCAACATCTCTCATCATTGGGGTGGGAGAACGGATTTCGACAGCTGAACTATTTGCCTTCGGATTCTGTTCCCCCTATGTTTCTTACACAATAAGGTTCTAATATTGATCAAATTGTAGCAATTTAGTAGCCTCAATAGCCTAGTGGTCAGTGACCTGACCATTTCTTTGTTTTTTTAGCTTTGGGCGACCCGAGTTCAAGTCCTGGGTCGTCGAACTTTACTACACTGTCCAATCATAATAAAAGGAAAAATAAATAAATATATTCTTTAAACTGATGCAAGTTAAGCTCCATCCACACACAAAATAGAATCAGCATATTTTAAGCCGATACATCAACACCTCTCATCATTGGGGTGGGGGAACGGATTCCGACAGCTGTTTTTTTGCCGTCGAATTCTGTTCCCCCCATATTTCTGACACACTGAGGTTCTAATATTTCTCAAATTGATGCTGTTTAAGCTCCATCCACCCACAGAATAGAATAGTCATATTTTAAGCCGATACATCAACACCTCTCATCATTGGGGTGGGGGAACGGATTTTGACAGCTGAACTATTCGCCGTCGGATTCAGTTCCCCCTATATTTCTTACTCAATAAGGTTCTAATATTGATCAAATTGTAGCAAATTAGTAGCCTCAATAGCCTAGTGGTCAGTGACCTGACAATGTTTTTGTTTTTTTTTAGCTTTGGGAGACCCAAGTTCAAGTCCCGGGTCATCGAACTTTACTATACTGTCTTATCATAATAAAAGGCAAAAAAAAAAAAAAAAAAAAAAAAAAAACATTCTATAAACTGATGCAAGTTAAGCTCCATCCACACACAAAATAGACTCAGCATTTTTTAAGCCATTACATCAATACCTCTCATAATGGGAGTGGGGGAACGGATTCCAACAGATTTTTTTTTTGCTGTCGGATTCTGTTCCCCCCCATATTTCTGACACACTGAGGTTCTAATATTTCTCAAATTGATGCTGTTTAAGCTCCATCTACCCACAGAATAGAATAAGCATATTTTAAGCCGATACATCAACATCTCTCATCATTGGGGTGGGAGAACGGATTTCGACAGCTGAACTATTTGCCTTCGGATTCTGTTCCCCCTATGTTTCTTACACAATAAGGTTCTAATATTGATCAAATTGCAGCAAGTTGCTAGCCTCAATAGCCTAGTGGTCAGTGACAGGATAATGTTTTTTTTTTTTTTTTTGGCTTTGGGCATCCCTAGTTCAAGTCCCGGGTCATCGAACTTTACTATACTGTCCTATCATAATAAAAGGCACAAAAAAAAAAATCTTTAAACTGATGCAAGTTAAGCTCCATCCACACACAAAATAGAATCAGCATTTTTTAAGCCATTACATCAATACCTTTCATAATGGGAGTGGGGGAACGGATTCCGACAGATGTTTTTTTTGCCGTCGGATTCTGTTCCCCCCATATTTCTGACACACTGAGGTTCTAATATTTCTCAAATTTATGCTGTTTAAGCTCCATCCACCCACAGAATAGAATAAGCATATTTTAAGCCGATACATCAACATATCTCATCTTTGTGGTGGGGGAACGGATTTCGACAGCTGAACTATTTGCCGTCGGATTCTGTTCCCCCTATGTTTCTTACACAATAAGGTTCTAATATTGACCAAATTGTAGCAAATCAATAGCCTAGTGGTCAGTGACCTGACCATTTTTTTGTTTTTTTTAGCTTTGGGCAACCCGAGTTCAAGTCCCGGGTCGTCGAACTTTACAATACTGTCCAATCATAATAAAAGGAAAAATAAATAAATATATTCTTTAAACTGATGCAAGTTAAGCTCCATCCACACACAAAATAGAATCAGCATATTTTAAGCCGATACATCAACACCTCTCATCATTGGGGTGGGGGAACGGATTTCGACAGCTGAACTATTTGCCGTCGGATTCAGTTCCCCCTATGTTTCTTACTCAATAAGGTTCTAATATTGATCAAATTGCAACAAATTTCTTGCCTCAATAGCCTAGTGGTCAGTGACCTGACAATGTTTGTTTTTGTTTTTTTTGCTTTGGGCGACCCGAGTTCAAGTCCTGGGTCGTCGAACTTTACTATAATGTCCAATCATAATAAAAGGAAAAATAAATAAATATATTCTTTAAACTGATGCAAGTTAAGCTCCATCCACACACAAAATAGAATCAGCATTTTTTAAGCCATTACATCAATACCTCTCATAATAGGAGTGGGGGAACGGATTCCAACAGATGTTTTTTTTGCCGTCGGATTCTGTTCCCCCCATATTTCTGACACACTGAGGTTCTAATATTTCTCAAATTGATGCTGTTTAAGCTCCATCTACCCACAGAATAGAATAAGCATATTTTAAGCCGATACATCAACATCTCTCATCATTGGGGTGGGAGAACGGATTTCGACAGCTGAACTATTTGCCTTCGGATTCTGTTCCCCCTATGTTTCTTACACAATAAGGTTCTAATATTGATCAAATTGTAGCAATTTAGTAGCCTCAATAGCCTAGTGGTCAGTGACCTGACCATTTCTTTGTTTTTTTAGCTTTGGGCGACCCGAGTTCAAGTCCTGGGTCGTCGAACTTTACTACACTGTCCAATCATAATAAAAGGAAAAATAAATAAATATATTCTTTAAACTGATGCAAGTTAAGCTCCATCCACACACAAAATAGAATCAGCATATTTTAAGCCGATACATCAACACCTCTCATCATTGGGGTGGGGGAACGGATTCCGACAGCTGTTTTTTTGCCGTCGAATTCTGTTCCCCCCATATTTCTGACACACTGAGGTTCTAATATTTCTCAAATTGATGCTGTTTAAGCTCCATCCACCCACAGAATAGAATAGTCATATTTTAAGCCGATACATCAACACCTCTCATCATTGGGGTGGGGGAACGGATTTTGACAGCTGAACTATTCGCCGTCGGATTCAGTTCCCCCTATATTTCTTACTCAATAAGGTTCTAATATTGATCAAATTGTAGCAAATTAGTAGCCTCAATAGCCTAGTGGTCAGTGACCTGACAATGTTTTTGTTTTTTTTTAGCTTTGGGAGACCCAAGTTCAAGTCCCGGGTCATCGAACTTTACTATACTGTCTTATCATAATAAAAGGCAAAAAAAAAAAAAAAAAAAAAAAAAAAAAAATTCTATAAACTGATGCAAGTTAAGCTCCATCCACACACAAAATAGACTCAGCATTTTTTAAGCCATTACATCAATACCTCTCATAATGGGAGTGGGGGAACGGATTCCAACAGATTTTTTTTTTGCTGTCGGATTCTGTTCCCCCCCATATTTCTGACACACTGAGGTTCTAATATTTCTCAAATTGATGCTGTTTAAGCTCCATCTACCCACAGAATAGAATAAGCATATTTTAAGCCGATACATCAACATCTCTCATCATTGGGGTGGGAGAACGGATTTCGACAGCTGAACTATTTGCCTTCGGATTCTGTTCCCCCTATGTTTCTTACACAATAAGGTTCTAATATTGATCAAATTGCAGCAAGTTGCTAGCCTCAATAGCCTAGTGGTCAGTGACAGGATAATGTTTTTTTTTTTTTTTTTGGCTTTGGGCATCCCTAGTTCAAGTCCCGGGTCATCGAACTTTACTATACTGTCCTATCATAATAAAAGGCACAAAAAAAAAAATCTTTAAACTGATGCAAGTTAAGCTCCATCCACACACAAAATAGAATCAGCATTTTTTAAGCCATTACATCAATACCTTTCATAATGGGAGTGGGGGAACGGATTCCGACAGATGTTTTTTTTGCCGTCGGATTCTGTTCCCCCCATATTTCTGACACACTGAGGTTCTAATATTTCTCAAATTTATGCTGTTTAAGCTCCATCCACCCACAGAATAGAATAAGCATATTTTAAGCCGATACATCAACATATCTCATCTTTGTGGTGGGGGAACGGATTTCGACAGCTGAACTATTTGCCGTCGGATTCTGTTCCCCCTATGTTTCTTACACAATAAGGTTCTAATATTGACCAAATTGTAGCAAATCAATAGCCTAGTGGTCAGTGACCTGACCATTTTTTTGTTTTTTTTAGCTTTGGGCAACCCGAGTTCAAGTCCCGGGTCGTCGAACTTTACAATACTGTCCAATCATAATAAAAGGAAAAATAAATAAATATATTCTTTAAACTGATGCAAGTTAAGCTCCATCCACACACAAAATAGAATCAGCATATTTTAAGCCGATACATCAACACCTCTCATCATTGGGGTGGGGGAACGGATTTCGACAGCTGAACTATTTGCCGTCGGATTCAGTTCCCCCTATGTTTCTTACTCAATAAGGTTCTAATATTGATCAAATTGCAGCAAATTTTTTGCCTCAATAGCCTAGTGGTCAGTGACCTGACAATGTGTTTTTTTTTTTTTTTTGCTTTGGGCGACCCGAGTTCAAGTCCTGGGTCGTCGAACTTTACTATAATGTCCAATCATAATAAAAGGAAAAATAAATAAATATATTCTTTAAACTGATGCAAGTTAAGCTCCATCCACACACAAAATAGAATCAGCATTTTTTAAGCCATTACACACCTCTCATAATGGGAGTGGGGGAACGGATTTCGACAGCTGAACTATTTGCCGTCGGATTCTGTTCCCCCTATGTTTCTTACACAATAAGGTTCTAATATTGATCAAATTGCAGCAAATTAGTAGCCTCAATAGCCTAGTGGTCAGTGACCTGACCATTTCTTTGTTTTTTTAGCTTTGGGCGACCCGAGTTCAAGTCCTGGGTCGTCGAACTTTACTATACTGTCCAATCATAATAAAAGGAAAAATAAAAAAATATATTCTTTAAACTGATGCAAGTTAAGCTCCATCCACACACAAAATAGAATCAGCATATTTTAAGCCGATACATCAACACCTCTCATCATTGGGGTGGGGGAACGGATTCCGACAGCTGTTTTTTTTTGCCGTCGAATTCTGTTCCCCCCATATTTCTGACACACTGAGGTTCTAATATTTCTCAAATTGATGCTGTTTAAGCTCCATCCACCCACAGAATAGAATAGTCATATTTTAAGCCGATACATCAACACCTCTCATCATTGGGGTGGGGGAACGGATTTTGACAGCTGAACTATTCGCCGTCGGATTCAGTTCCCCCTATGTTTCTTACTCAATAAGGTTCTAATATTGATCAAATTGTAGTAAATTAGTAGTCTCAATAGCCTAGTGGTCAGTGACCTGACAATGTTTTTGTTTTTTTTTAGCTTTGGGAGACCCAAGTTCAAGTCCCGGGTCATCGAACTTTACTATACTGTCTTATCATAATAAAAGGCAAAAGGCAAAAAAAAAAAAAAACATTCTATAAACTGATGCAAGTTAAGCTCCATCCACACACAAAATAGAATCAGCATTTTTTAAGCCATTACATCAATACCTCTCATAATGGGAGTGGGGGAACGGATTCCAACAGATGTTTTTTTTGCCGTCGGATTCTGTTCCCCCCATATTTCTGACACACTGAGGTTCTAATATTTCTCAAATTGATGCTGTTTAAGCTCCATCTACCCACAGAATAGAATAAGCATATTTTAAGCCGATACATCAACATCTCTCATCATTGGGGTGGGAGAACGGATTTCGACAGCTGAACTATTTGCCTTCGGATTCTGTTCCCCCTATGTTTCTTACACAATAAGGTTCTAATATTGATCAAATTGCAGGAAGTTGCTAGCCTCAATAGACTAGTGGTCAGTGACAGGATAATGTTTTTTTTTTTTTTTTTTGGCTTTGGGCATCCCGAGTTCAAGTCCCGGGTCATCGAACTTTACTATACTGTCCTATCATAATAAAAGGCAAAAAAAGAGAAAATCTTTAAACTGATGCAAGTTAAGCTCCATCCACACACAAAATAGAATCAGCATTTTTTAAGCCATTACATCAATACCTCTCATAATGGGAGTGGGGGAACGGATTCCGACAGATGTTTTTTTTGCCGTCAGATTCTGTTCCCCCCATATTTCTGACACACTGAGGTTCTAATATTTCTCAAATTTATGCTGTTTAAGCTCCATCCACCCACAGAATAGAATAAGCATATTTTAAGCCGATACATCAACATATCTCATCTTTGGGGTGGGGGAACGGATTTCGACAGCTGAACTATTTGCCGTCGGAATCTGTTCCCCCTATGTTTCTTACACAATAAGGTTCTAATATTGACCAAATTGTAGCAAATCAATAGCCTAGTGGTCAGTGACCTGACCATTTTTTTGTTTTTTTTAGCTTTGGGCAACCCGAGTTCAAGTCCCGGGTCGTCGAACTTTACAATACTGTCCAATCATAATAAAAGGAAAAATAAATAAATATATTCTTTAAACTGATGCAAGTTAAGCTCCATCCACACACAAAATAGAATCAGCATATTTTAAGCCGATACATCAACACCTCTCATCATTGGGGTGGGGGAACGGATTTCGACAGCTGAACTATTTGCCGTCGGATTCAGTTCCCCCTATGTTTCTTACTCAATAAGGTTCTAATATTGATCAAATTGCAACAAATTTCTTGCCTCAATAGCCTAGTGGTCAGTGACCTGACAATGTTTTTTTTTTTTTTTTTTGCTTTGGGCGACCCAAGTTCAAGTCCTGGGTCGTCGAACTTTACTATAATGTCCAATCATAATAAAAGGAAAAATAAATAAATATATTCTTTAAACTGATGCAAGTTAAGCTCCATCCACACACAAAATAGAATCAGCATTTTTTAAGCCATTACATCAACACCTCTCATAATGGGAGTGGGGGAACGGATTTCGACAGCTGAACTATTTGCCGTCGGATTCTGTTCCCCCTATGTTTCTTACACAATAAGGTTCTAATATTGATCAAATTGTAGCAATTTAGTAGCCTCAATAGCCTAGTGGTCAGTGACCTGACCATTTCTTTGTTTTTTTAGCTTTGGGCGACCCGAGTTCAAGTCCTGGGTCGTCGAACTTTACTATACTGTCCAATCATAATAAAAGGAAAAATAAATAAATATATTCTTTAAACTGATGCAAGTTAAGCTCCATCCACACACAAAATAGAATCAGCATATTTTAAGCCGATACATCAACACCTCTCATCATTGGGGTGGGGGAACGGATTCCGACAGCTGTTTTTTTTTGCCGTCGAATTCTGTTCCCCCCATATTTCTGACACACTGAGGTTCTAATATTTCTCAAATTGATGCTGTTTAAGCTCCATCCACCCACAGAATAGAATAGTCATATTTTAAGCCGATACATCAACACCTCTCATCATTGGGGTGGGGGAACGGATTTTGACAGCTGAACTATTCGCCGTCGGATTCAGTTCCCCCTATGTTTCTTACTCAATAAGGTTCTAATATTGATCAAATTGTAGTAAATTAGTAGCCTCAATAGCCTAGTGGTCAGTGACCTGACAATGTTTTTGTTTTTTTTTAGCTTTGGGAGACCCAAGTTCAAGTCCCGGGTCATCGAACTTTACTATACTGTCTTATCATAATAAAAGGCAAAAAAAAAAAACATTCTATAAACTGATGCAAGTTAAGCTCCATCCACACACAAAATAGAATCAGCATTTTTTAAGCCATTACATCAATACCTCTCATAATGGGAGTGGGGGAACGGATTCCAACAGATGTTTTTTTTGCCGTCGGATTCTGTTCCCCCCATATTTCTGACACACTGAGGTTCTAATATTTCTCAAATTGATGCTGTTTAAGCTCCATCTACCCACAGAATAGAATAAGCATATTTTAAGCCGATACATCAACATCTCTCATCATTGGGGTGGGAGAACGGATTTCGACAGCTGAACTATTTGCCTTCGGATTCTGTTCCCCCTATGTTTCTTACACAATAAGGTTCTAATATTGATCAAATTGCAGCAAGTTGCTAGCCTCAATAGCCTAGTGGTCAGTGACAGGATAATTTTTTTTTTTTTTTTTTTTTGGCTTTGGGCATCCCGAGTTCAAGTCCCGGGTCATCGAACTTTACTATACTGTCCTATCATAATAAAAGGCAAAAAAAAAAATCTTTAAACTGATGCAAGTTAAGCTCCATCCACACACAAAATAGAATCAGCATTTTTTAAGCCATTACATCAATCCCTTTCATAATGGGAGTGGGGGAACGGATTCCGACAGATGTTTTTTTTGCCGTCGGATTCTGTTCCCCCTATGTTTCTTACTCAATAAGGTTCTAATATTGATCAAATTGTAGCAAATTAGTAGCCTCAATAGCCTAGTGGTCAGTGACCTGACAATGTTTTTGTTTTTTTTTAGCTTTGGGAGACCCAAGTTCAAGTCCCGGGTCATCGAACTTTACTATACTGTCTTATCATAATAAAAGGCAAAAAAAAAAAACATTCTATAAACTGATGCAAGTTAAGCTCCATCCACACACAAAATAGAATCAGCATTTTTTAAGCCATTACATCAATACCTCTCATAATGGGAGTGGGGGAACGGATTCCAACAGATGTTTTTTTTGCCGTCGGATTCTGTTCCCCCCATATTTCTGACACACTGAGGTTCTAATATTTCTCAAATTGATGCTGTTTAAGCTCCATCTACCCACAGAATAGAATAAGCATATTTTAAGCCGATACATCAACATCTCTCATCATTGGGGTGGGAGAACGGATTTCGACAGCTGAACTATTTGCCTTCGGATTCTGTTCCCCCTATGTTTCTTACACAATAAGGTTCTAATATTGATCAAATTGCAGCAAGTTGCTAGCCTCAATAGCCTAGTGGTCAGTGACAGGATAATTTTTTTTTTTTTTTTTTTGGCTTTGGGCATCCCGAGTTCAAGTCCCGGGTCATCGAACTTTACTATACTGTCCTATCATAATAAAAGGCAAAAAAAAAAATCTTTAAACTGATGCAAGTTAAGCTCCATCCACACACAAAATAGAATCAGCATTTTTTAAGCCATTACATCAATCCCTTTCATAATGGGAGTGGGGGAACGGATTCCGACAGATGTTTTTTTTGCCGTCGGATTCTGTTCCCCCCATATTTCTGACACACTGAGGTTCTAATATTTCTCAAATTTATGCTGTTTAAGCTCCATCCACCCACAGAATAGAATAAGCATATTTTAAGCCGATACATCAACATATCTCATCTTTGGGGTGGGGGAACGGATTTCGACAGCTGAACTATTTGCCGTCTGATTCTGTTCCCCCTATGTTTCTTACACAATAAGGTTCTAATATTGACCAAATTGTAGCAAATCAATAGCCTAGTGGTCAGTGACCTGACCATTTTTTTGTTTTTTTTTGCTTTGGGCGACCCGAGTTCAAGTCCTGGGTCGTCGAACTTTACTATAATGTCCAATCATAATAAAAGGAAAAATAAATAAATATATTCTTTAAACTGATGCAAGTTAAGCTCCATCCACACACAAAATAGAATCAGCATATTTTAAGCCGATACATCAACACCTCTCATCATTGGGGTGGGGGAACGGATTCCGACAGCTGTTTTTTTTGCCGTCGAATTCTGTTCCCCCTATGTTTCTTACTCAATAAGGTTCTAATATTGATCAAATTGTAGTAAATTAGTAGTCTCAATAGCCTAGTGGTCAGTGACCTGACAATGTTTTTGTTTTTTTTTAGCTTTGGGAGACCCAAGTTCAAGTCCCGAGTCATCGAACTTTACTATACTGTCTTATCATAATAAAAGGCAAAAAAAAAAAAAAAAAAAACAACTTTCTATAAACTGATGCAAGTTAAGCTCCATCCACACACAAAATATAATCAGCATTTTTTAAGCCATTACATCAATACCTCTCATAATGGGAGTGGGGGAACGGATTCCAACAGATGTTTTTTTTTGCCGTCGGATTCTGTTCCCCCCATATTTCTGACACACTGAGGTTCTAATATTTCTCAAATTGATGCTGTTTATGCTCCATCTACCCACAGAATAGAATAAGCATATTTTAAGCCGATACATCAACATCTCTCATCTTTGGGGTGGGGGAACGGATTTTGACAGCTGAACTATTTGCCGTCGGATTCTGTTCCTCCTATGTTTCTTACACAATAAGGTTCTAATATTGATCAAATTGCAGCAAGTTGCTAGCCTCAATAGCCTAGTGGTCAGTGACAGGATAATGTTTTTTTTTTTTTTTTGGCTTTGGGCATCCCGAGTTCAAGTCCCGGGTCATCGAACTTTACTATACTGTCCAATCATAATAAAAGGCAAAAAAAAAAAGAAAATCTTTAAACTGATGCAAGTTAAGCTCCATCCACACACAAAATAGAATCAGCATTTTTTTAAGCCATTACATCAATACCTTTCATAATGGGAGTGGGGGAACGGATTCCGACAGATGTTTTTTTTGCCGTCGGATTCTGTTCCCCCCATATTTCTGACACACTGAGGTTCTAATATTTCTCAAATTTATGCTGTTTATGCTCCATCCACCCACAGAATAGAATAAGCATATTTTAAGCCGATACATCAACATATCTCATCTTTGGGGTGGGGGAGCGGATTTCGACAGCTGAACTATTTGCCGTCGGATTCTGTTCCTCCTATGTTTCTTACACAATAAGGTTCTAATATTGACCAAATTGTAGCAAATCAATAGCCTAGTGGTCAGTGACCTGACCATTTTTTTGTTTTTTTTAGCTTTGGGCAACCCGAGTTCAAGTCCCGGGTCGTCGAACTTTACAATACTGTCCAATCATAATAAAAGGAAAAATAAATAAATATATTCTTTAAACTGATGCAAGTTAAGCTCCATCCACACACAAAATAGAATCAGCATATTTTAAGCCGATACATCAACACCTCTCATCATTGGGGTGGGGGAACGGATTTCGACAGCTGAACTATTTGCCGTCGGATTCAGTTCCCCCTATGTTTCTTACTCAATAAGGTTCTAATATTGATCAAATTGCCACAAATTTCTTGCCTCAATAGCCTAGTGGTCAGTGACCTGACAATGTTTTTTTTTTTTTTTTTTGCTTTGGGCGACCCGAGTTCAAGTCCTGGGTCGTCGAACTTTACTATAATGTCCAATCATAATAAAAGGAAAAATAAATAAATATATTCTTTAAACTGATGCAAGTTAAGCTCCATCCACACACAAAATAGAATCAGCATTTTTTAAGCCATTACATCAACACCTCTCATAATGGGAGAGGGGGAACGGATTTCGACAGCTGAACTATTTGCCGTCGGATTCTGTTCCCCCTATGTTTCTTACACAATAAGGTTCTAATATTGATCAAATTGTAGCAATTTAGTAGCCTCAATAGCCTAGTGGTCAGTGACCTGACCATTTCTTTGTTTTTTTAGCTTTGGGCGACCCGAGTTCAAGTCCTGGGTCGTCGAACTTTACTATACTGTCCAATCATAATAAAAGGAAAAATAAATAAATATATTCTTTAAACTGATGAAAGTTAAGCTCCATCCACACACAAAATATAATCAGCATATTTTAAGCCGATACATCAACACCTCTCATCATTGGGGTGGGGGAACGGATTCCGACAGCTGTTTTTTTTGCCGTCGAATTCTGTTCCCCCCATATTTCTGACACACTGAGGTTCTAATATTTCTCAAATTGATGCTGTTTAAGCTCCATCCACCCACAGAATAGAATAGTCATATTTTAAGCCGATACATCAACACCTCTCATCATTGGGGTGGGGGAACGGATTTTGACAGCTGAACTATTCGCCGTCGGATTCAGTTCCCCCTATGTTTCTTACTCAATAAGGTTCTAATATTGATCAAATTGTAGCAAATTAGTAGCCTCAATAGCCTAGTGGTCAGTGACCTGACAATGTTTTTGTTTTTTTTTAGCTTTGGGAGACCCAAGTTCAAGTCCCGGGTCATCGAACTTTACTATACTGTCTTATCATAATAAAAGGCAAAAAACAAAACAAAAAAAAAACATTCTATAAACTGATGCAAGTTAAGCTCCATCCACACACAAAATAGAATCAGCATTTTTTAAGCCATTACATCAATACCTCTCATAATGGGAGTGGGGGAACGGATTCCAAAAGATGTTTTTTTTGCCGTCGGATTCTGTTCCCCCCATATTTCTGACACACTGAGGTTCTAATATTTCTCAAATTGATGCTGTTTAAGCTCCATCTACCCACAGAATAGAATAAGAATATTTTAAGCCGATACATCAACATCTCTCATCATTGGGGTGGGAGAACGGATTTCGACAGCTGAACTATTTGCCTTCGGATTCTGTTCCCCCTATGTTTCTTACACAATAAGGTTCTAATATTGATCAAATTGCAGCAAGTTGCTAGCCTCAATAGCCTAGTGGTCAGTGACAGGATAATGTTTTTTTTTTTTTTTTGGCTTTGGGCATCCCGAGTTCAAGTCCCGGGTCATCGAACTTTACTATACTGTCCTATCATAATAAAAGGCAAAAAAAAAAAAAAAAAAAAAAATCTTTAAACTGATGCAAGTTAAGCTCCATCCACACACAAAATAGAATCAGCATTTTTTAAGCCATTAGGGCAATTCCATCGTTATGGACGTGACATTTGCAGTCAAAACTTGAATTTTTAATTCTCAGAAAATGCATTTAATACCAATATATTGTAAACATCTGTTTATATTTCCATACTACCTTAATAAAGGAGTCCAGACATTAGAAAAATATCAGTCTACGCATGCGTTTTATATTTAATATGAGGGAAATACACATGCGTTACGGACGTGACAAAAAAAATCTCTAACTTTTTGTTGCCAAAATATTTTTTAGTAATTCTGTGAATTACACTGCGCAAACCAAAAGTAATAGTACCCACCGAATGAAGAAGGGTTGGCTCTCCACAGAACATAAAATATTCATTTTATGTTATTTTTCGTTTTCGCATTTATGAGGAAAAAACAATGTTACGGACGTGACGTTACGGACGTGACCACTCTGAAAGCGGCACTAAAATACTGCTTTAAAACGTTCACAGAGACCTCAAACAGGCATTTAAAACACCAAATATTAAGGATTGGCATTATAAGCAAAAATAATATTCGATGTTTGTTCGAAAATCGTACCTCTCCCCCAACATGCTCACCGGTAAGATGCGTTCACTCAAATCCAGCTCCAACATTACATTTGAGTAGGCATTTAGTCTCATATTAATGTTTAAATAAAATAATTGTATTTTTTATTTCATATGTTGATTATATGAAAGGATAACAGCATGAGTAAGATCATAAGATGCAAATATATCGGATACGGACCGTATCATACGGTATATCAGTGGGCAGACATGATTTTGACCAATTCTTTAGTTTTTTTTAGTTTTTTTGTAGAAAGCCTTTCTTTAATGTGAATTTCGTTTTGTATAAATTGTATCTTAATTTTAATCAATGTTTCATCAACCAATTGCCTGGATTTTTTTAAATAAGAAGAAAATAGGCTATAGCAGACAATATAATCAGGACACAGAGGCGCCATCGCGTGAAGTGGAGCGCGCCTCATAAATGAATCGAAACTCTGCGTATAATGTAGGCTACTTGCCTCACATACCTGAGAAATATATCTATAGGACGTCTGAAATGTCTACTTTTAAACTACTTTTAAGTCGTGAGTCAAAATGATTGCAATATCACTGTTATTTTGTCAGCTTGATCGCGGGATTATGATGAATATTCATGTTTTAACCAAGAGGGAAAAACGCGACATCCCGAAGGAAGTGTCCTATGGCTATAAGACATATGCTCTTCTTAAAGTTGTACTGTATCATATACTACCTTCTGATATTCATATTTCGTTCTGTAACTGGCAGAGGAAGAGAAGATCCGTTCATGTGCACTTTATCCGCCGCGCACTGAGGCGCTATATACAGAAATATACCACGCCGTATTAAAGAGCGGTCTCTATTGTTTACATTTTGTTATAAAATAGCCTGAATTTGAAAGTTGAGACATTTTTTCATATTAAAACTAACAAAGCACAAATATTATTGCGATTATTGGATATGCACTGAATATATGGTAAGCCTGAAACCGATCACAAGTGCATATGATTTGATGTGAAGCGTCCGTAACGGTCACGTCCGTAACGCATTATTATGGTTGTTCAGAGCAAAGTAGTGGAATGAAATGTCGATCCTAGTAAGCATAAACATAGTTTAGCTTTGCATATAAAGTTTCAAGTTATTTGCATTTATAATTGTTATATTATATAAACTTAATCTTTAAAACGTTACGGACGTGACAGAGCACTGAAGCGTCCAGACCTCTTTATTAAAGCCCTTATAAATTCAACAGGCAGTGCTGTTATGACCAAATTAGTATATTTATTTCTCAGGCATGCCTCCATCTTTCAGCAAAATGCTTTATGTTCAAATTAAGTTTTTAAAAGGGGGGTCTTTGATACCTCTTTTGAAAGCATGAAATATGGCTGGTTGAAATTAAAATTTTAGCATTGTTGCTCACCTCATATGTGGTGGAAAAACAAGGCAATTTTCTTAACATTTCTGATACAGCACATTAATACAGTATATTACAGACCTAAATGGACAACTTAAAAGGGGTTTTGATCTTTAGGTAAAAACTTTATTTTTTCATGGTAAGGATGACCTTTGCGTGGAATTGCCCATTACATCAATACCTTTCATAATGGGAGTGGGGGAACGGATTCCGACAGATGTTTTTTTTGCCGTCGGATTCTGTTCCCCCCATTTTTCTGACACACTGAGGTTCTAATATTTCTCAAATTTATGCTGTTTAAGCTCCATCCACCCACAGAATAGAATAAGCATATTTTAAGCCGATACATCAACATATCTCATCTTTGGGGTGGGGGAACGGATTTCGACAGCTGAACTATTTGCCGTCGGATTCTGTTCCCCCTATGTTTCTTACACAATAAGGTTCTAATATTGACCAAATTGTAGCAAAGCAATAGCCTAGTGGTCAGTGACCTGACCATTTTTTTGTTTTTTTTAGCTTTGGGCAACCCGAGTTCAAGTCCCGGGTCGTCGAACTTTACTATAATGTCCAATCATAATAAAAGGAAAAATAACTAAATATATTCTTTAAACTGATGCAAGTTAAGCTCCATCCACACACAAAATAGAATCAGCATTTTTTAAGCCATTACATCAACACCTCTCATAATGGGAGTGGGGGAACGGATTTCGACAGCTGAACTATTTGCCGTCGGATTCTGTTCCCCCTATGTTTCTTACACAATAAGGTTCTAATATTGATCAAATTGTAGCAAATTAGTAGCCTCAATAGCCTAGTGGTCAGTGACCTGACCATTTCTTTGTTTTTTTAGCTTTGGGCAACCCGAGTTCAAGTCCCGGGTCGTTGAACTTTACAATACTGTCCAATCATAATAAAAGGAAAAATAAATAAATATATTCTTTAAACTGATGCAAGTTAAGCTCCATCCACACACAAAATAGAATCAGCATATTTTAAGCCGATACATCAACACCTCTCATCATTGGGGTGGGGGAACGGATTTCGACAGCTGAACTATTTGCCGTCGGATTCAGTTCCCCCTATGTTTCTTACTCAATAAGGTTCTAATATTGATCAAATTGCAACAAATTTCTTGCCTCAATAGCCTAGTGGTCAGTGACCTGACAATGTTTTTTGTTTTTTTTTTGCTTTGGGCGACCCGAGTTCAAGTCCTGGGTCGTCGAACTTTACTATAATGTCCAATCATAATAAAAGGAAAAATAAATAAATATATTCTTTAAACTGATGCAAGTTAAGCTCCATCCACACACAAAATAGAATCAGCATTTTTTAAGCCATTACATCAACACCTCTCATAATGGGAGAGGGGGAACGGATTTCGACAGCTGAACTATTTGCCGTCGGATTCTGTTCCCCCTATGTTTCTTACACAATAAGGTTCTAATATTGATCAAATTGTAGCAATTTAGTAGCCTCAATAGCCTAGTGGTCAGTGACCTGACCATTTCTTTGTTTTTTTAGCTTTGGGCGACCCGAGTTCAAGTCCTGGGTCGTCGAACTTTACTATACTGTCCAATCATAATAAAAGGAAAAATAAATAAATATATTCTTTAAACTGATGCAAGTTAAGCTCCATCCACACACAAAATAGAATCAGCATATTTTAAGCCGATACATCAACACCTCTCATCATTGGGGTGGGGGAACGGATTACGACAGCTGTTTTTTTTGCCGTCGAATTCTGTTCCCCCCATATTTCTGACACACTGAGGTTCTAATATTTCTCAAATTGATTCTGTTTAAGCTCCATCCACCCACAGAATAGAATAGTCATATTTTAAGCCGATACATCAACACCTCTCATCATTGGGGTGGGGGAACGGATTTTGACAGCTGAACTATTCGCCGTCGGATTCAGTTCCCCCTATGTTTCTTACTCAATAAGGTTCTAATATTGATCAAATTGTAGTAAATTAGTAGTCTCAATAGCCTAGTGGTCAGTGACCTGACAATGTTTTTGTTTTTTTTTAGCTTTGGGAGACCCAAGTTCAAGTCCCGGGTCATCGAACTTTACTATACTGTCTTATCATAATAAAGGGCAAAAAAAAAAAAAACATTCTATAAACTGATGCAAGTTAAGCTCCATCCACACACAAAATAGAATCAGCATTTTTTTAAGCCATTACATCAACACCTCTCATAATGGGAGTGGGGGAACGGATTTCGACAGCTGAACTATTTGCCGTCGGATTCTGTTCCCCCTATGTTTCTTACACAATAAGGTTCTAATATTGATCAAATTGTAGCCAATTAGTAGCCTCAATAGCCTAGTGGTCAGTGACCTGACCATTTCTTTGTTTTTTTAGCTTTGGGCGACCCGAGTTCAAGTCCTGGGTCGTCGAACTTTACTATACTGTCCAATCATAATAAAAGGAAAAATAAATAAATATATTCTTTAAACTGATGCAAGTTAAGCTCCATCCACACACAAAATAGAATCAGCATATTTTAAGCCGATACATCAACACCTCTCATCATTGGGGTGGGGGAACGGATTCCGACAGCTGTTTTTTTTGCCGTCGAATTCTGTTCCCCCCATATTTCTGACACACTGAGGTTCTAATATTTCTCAAATTGATGCTGTTTAAGCTCCATCCACCCACAGAATAGAATAGTCATATTTTAAGCCGATACATCAACACCTCTCATCATTGGGGTGGGGGAACGGATTTTGACAGCTGAACTATTCGCCGTTGGATTCAGTTCCCCCTATGTTTCTTACTCAATAAGGTTCTAATATTGATCAAATTGTAGCAAATTAGTAGCCTCAATAGCCTAGTGGTCAGTGACCTGACAATGTTTTTGTTTTTTTTTAGCTTTGGGAGACCCAAGTTCAAGTCCCAGGTCATCGAACTTTACTATACTGTCTTATCATAATAAAAGGCAAAAAAAAAAAAAAAAAAAAAAACATTCTATAAACTGATGCAAGTTAAGCTCCATCCACACACAAAATAGAATCAGCATTTTTTAAGCCATTACATCAATACCTCTCATAATGGGAGTGGGGGAACGGATTCCAACAGATGTTTTTTTTGCCGTCGGATTCTGTTCCCCCCATATTTCTGACACACTGAGGTTCTAATATTTCTCAAATTTATGCTGTTTAAGCTCCATCCACCCACAGAATAGAATAAGCATATTTTAAGCCGATACATCAACATATCTCATCTTTGGGGTGGGGGAACGGATTTCGACAGCTGAACTATTTGCCGTCGGATTCTGTTCCCCTTATGTTTCTTACACAATAAGGTTCTAATATTGACCAAATTGTAGCAAAGCAATAGCCTAGTGGTCAGTGACCTGACTATTTTTTAGTTTTTTTTAGCTTTGTGCAACCCGAGTTCAAGTCCCGGGTCGTCGAACTTTACAATACTGTCCAATCATAATAAAAGGAAAAATAAATAAATATATTCTTTAAACTGATGCAAGTTAAGCTCCATCCACACACAAAATAGAATCAGCATATTTTAAGCCGATACATCAACACCTCTCATCATTGGGGTGGGGGAACGGATTTCGACAGCTGAACTATTTGCCGTCGGATTCAGTTCCCCCTATGTTTCTTACTCAATAAGGTTCTAATATTGATCAAATTGCAGCAAATTTCTTGCCTCAATAGCCTAGTGGTCAGTGACCTGACAATGTTTTTTTTTTTTTTTTTTGCTTTGGGCGACCCGAGTTCAAGTCCTGGGTCGTCGAACTTTACTATAATGTCCAATCATAATAAAAGGAAAAATAAATAAATATATTCTTTAAACTGATGCAAGTTAAGCTCCATCCACACACAAAATAGAATCAGCATTTTTTAAGCCATTACATCAACACCTCTCATAATGGGAGTGGGGGAACAGATTTCGACAGCTGAACTATTTGCCGTCGGATTCTGTTCCCCCTATGTTTCTTACACAATAAGGTTCTAATATTGATCAAATTGTAACAAATTAGTAGCCTTAATAGCCTAGTGGTCAGTGACCTGACCATTTCTTTGTATTTTTAGCTTTGGGCGACCCGAGTTCAAGTCCTGGGTCGTCGAACTTTACTATACTGTCCAATCATAATAAAAGGAAAAATAAATAAATATATTCTTTAAACTGATGCAAGTTAAGCTCCATCCACACACAAAATAGAATCAGCATATTTTAAGCCGATACATCAACACCTCTCATCATTGGGGTGGGGGAACGGATTCCGACAGCTGTTTTTTTTGTCGTCGAATTCTGTTCCCCCCATATTTCTGACACACTGAGGTTCTAATATTTCTCAAATTGATGCTGTTTAAGCTCCATCCACCCACAGAATAGAATAGTCATATTTTAAGCCGATACATCAACACCTCTCATCATTGGGGTGGGGGAACGGATTTTGACAGCTGAACTATTCGCCGTCGGATTCAGTTCCCCCTATGTTTCTTACTCAATAAGGTTCTAATATTGATCAAATTGTAGCAAATTAGTAGCCTCAATAGCCTAGTGGTCAGTGACCTGACAATGTTTTTTATTTTTTTAGCTTTGGGAGACCCAAGTTCAAGTCCCGGGTCATCGAACTTTACTATACTGTCTTATCATAATAAAAGGCAAAAAAAAAAAAAAAAAAAAACATTCTATAAACTGATGCAAGTTAAGCTCCATCCACACACAAAATAGAATCAGCATTTTTTAAGCCATTACATCAATACCTCTCATAATGGGAGTGGGGGAACGGATTCCAACAGATGTTTTTTTTGCCGTCGGATTCTGTTCCCACCTTATTTCTGACACACTGAGGTTCTAATATTTCTCAAATTGATGCTGTTTAAGCTCCATCTACCCACAGAATAGAATAAGCATATTTTAAGCCGATACATCAACATCTCTCATCATTGGGGTGGGAGAACGGATTTCGACAGCTGAACTATTTGCCGTCGGATTCTGTTCCCCCTATGTTTCTTACTCAATAAGGTTCTAATATTGATCAAATTGCAGCAAATTGCTAGCCTCAATAGCCTAGTGGTCAGTGACAGGATAATGTTTTTTGTTTTTTTTTGGCTTTAGGCATCCCGAGTTCAAGTCCCGGGTCATCGAACTTTACTATACTGTCCTATTAGCCTGGGTGCCAGCCCGAACCCCGCCCACAACATTTTTTGGTCGGGAAGTTCGGTCTGGACTCGATCCATTGAGGAGTAAATATGCTCGGCTCCCAGAAGGCCGAGCCAATCAAATTGCCAGGGCGGGCTTTAATCGATGATGGACAGATGATCTGCGGTTACGTAATCACCCACGTCATCAAAGAGCGGTTGGGTTGAATTAGTTTACAACAAAGACGACTGCAGCTGGAGAATTGAGATTTCACGAGTTCACACTTACAAATAAGTCAGATAGAACAAATGTGTATATGAGATTTAACGAGTTCATACAAATAAGTCAGATAGAATAAATGCGTATATGATGTGCTGTCCGAGGAGAGGGCTGTGGGCTCGGTAGCCATACTCCCCCCATGTTCCTGGTTGTGAGAAAACAAGCCAAGACAAGAGTGAGGATTGGGTGTGGTGGAGGGATGCTGAAAAACTGTCAAGGAGTGTTAGGTAAGTTGACAGAGTGATTAAGCTTCCTCATGCTGATAGATAGGGTAACGTTAGACATGGTATTGTTTGATGACAAGTTGATATTGGATTGATTATTTGTACATGCTCCTCCCGAACTTTGTTTATGAAACATCATGTGTAGATTCCGCCATCGCGTCTGTTATAGAAGATATCCACAGCGCATTCATTTTAAAAGAGGAACAGAGAGCCGCAACATTTTGTTGGTTGAAAATATGAATAAAGAACATGCGTCATTTACTTCGTTGCTCTGATTGGTTGTAAGTCTATCCAATTGAGTGCAGAGTTTTTTTTTTTCCTGGTTCGGTTGAGACACGCCCCATAATCAAAGCCCTATGAAGCAGTATCAGACTCACATTCTGACTAGAATATGAGTATGACGAAGTCAGGCTACTGTCCTATCATAATAAAAGGCAAAAAAAAAAAAAAAAAAATTCTATAAACTGATGCAAGTTAAGGTCCATCCACACACAAAATAGAATCAGCATATTTTAAGCCGATACATCAACACCTCTCATCATTGGGGTGGGGGAACGGATTTCGACAGCTGAACTATTTGCCGTCGGATTCAGTTCCCCCTATGTTTCTTACTCAATAAGGTTCTAATATTGATCAAATTGCAGCAAATTTCTTGCCTCAATAGCCTAGTGGTCAGTGACAGGATAATGTTTTTTTGTTTTTTTTTGGCTTTGGGCATCCCGAGTTGAAGTCCCGGGTCATCGAACTTTACTATACTGTCCTATCATAATAAAAGGCAAAAAAAAAAAAAAAAAAAATTCTTTAAACTGATGCAAGTTAAGCTCCATCCACACACAAAATAGAATCAGCATATTTTAAGCCGATACATCAACACCTCTCATCATTGGGGTGGGGGAACGGATTCCAACAGATGTTTTTTTTTTGTCGTCGAATTCTGTTCCCCCCATATTTCTGACACACTGAGGTTCTAACATTTCTCAAATTGATGCTGTTTAAGCTCCATCCACCCACAGAATAGAATAGTCATATTTTAAGCCGATACATCAACACCTCTCATCATTGGGGTGGGGGAACGGATTTTGACAGCTGAACTATTCGCCGTCGGATTCAGTTCCCCCTGTTTCTTACTCAATAAGGTTCTAATATTGATCAAATTGTAGCAAATTAGTAGCCTCAATAGCCTAGTGGTCAGTGACCTGACAATGTTTTTGTTTTTTTTTAGCTTTGGGAGACCCAAGTTCAAGTCCCGGGTCATCGAACTTTACTATACTGTCTTATCATAATAAGAGGCAAAAAAAAAAAAAAAAAATACATTCTATAAACTGATGCAAGTTAAGCTCCATCCACACACAAAATAGAATCAGCATTTTTTAAGCCATTACATCAATACCTCTCATAATGGGAGTGGGGGAACGGATTCCAACAGATGTTTTTTTTTGCCGTCGGATTCTGTTCCCCCCATATTTCTGACACACTGAGGTTCTAATATTTCTCAAATTGATGCTGTTTAAGCTCCATCTACCCACAGAATAGAATAAGCATATTTTAAGCCGATACATCAACATCTCTCATCATTGGGGTGGGAGAACGGATTTCGACAGCTGAACTATTTGCCTTCGGATTTTGTTCCCCCTATGTTTCTTACTCAATAAGGTTCTAATATTGATCAAATTGCAGCAAGTTGCTAGCCACAATAGCCTAGTGGTCAGTGACAGGATAATGTTTTGTTTTTTTTTTGGCTTTGGGCATCCCGAGTTCAAGTCCCGGGTCATCGAACTTTACTATATTGTCAGGGGGCCAATTCTGAAAAGGGCTTCCGTTAAGACTTTTGCGGACATGTTTTGGTACAAGCTGTCACCCTATTTTTTTAGTTAGAAGACACCCATAGGTAAGATATTAGGGTGGTTGTCAAGCTGAATTTTTTTTTTTTATGACTTGTACAAGCAATTTCAGGCCAATTTTTTGGTTTCCTGCTCAACACGACATGCCAACAGTAAATGTTGAATATCTCCACATCCACAAGGACCATATTCATAAAAATGGTATCAAATGAAAGCCAACACTCACGGGATGTCTGCTGAAGTGTCAGAATGAACATTTATTGTACAGTGTAAGAGACAACAGAACTAGAATATGAAAAAAACAATCTCCGCCTAAAGAGAACCAGTTTTCAAAGTGAATATCAGCTTGGAAACATAACCTTGTATCCCAAAACCTCTATCAATCAGTACCCATATCTATGGGAATGAGTCAAGCCAAGTTTAAAGCTTGTAGGGAGAGACAGTGCAATGCTGCACAAGTTATAATACTTTAATGTCAAGGCGGAAATTTAGAACTGTAGATGATGGTCTATGGTGCTATTTGACTTAATTAGTGTACCAGGTTGTAACACAAATTATATTTAATTATCACTATAGTTATTAATTCCATCCTAACAAAACTTCTCTCTCACTTCTTTAGGGTTAGGGGTTAGTAACTAGTTAGTAGTAATAACTATGTAATAGTCGTATGGCAAAGGTATGTTTTTCCCCATCAAAGCAGTGGCTCTCAGGTTGGCAGAGGTTGGCTCTCAGGTTGTCAGTCTCATCCCTTTGAGACTGAATATGATGCAAGTTAAAGGGGGGGTGAATTGCTGTTTCATGCAAATAATGGTGTGTGTCTATTATATTGCAAAAATATTGCACAGTATTATACTACAATAATCTCCAGAAAGAGCACAAAGACACCACTTCCTGAAAAATCACTTCAATCAAAGGGCTTTATCTTGGCTGTATTTTCCATATTTGTCTTGACAAATTAAACATTACAGAATGCATAGCTGATATAAAAAATTGGATTGAATAAGCAAGGTCAAGCTAAGCACAATGCAAATAATGGTGTGTGTCTATTATATTGCAAAAATATTGCACAGTATTATACTACAATAATCTCCAGAAAGAGCACAAAGACACCACTTCCTGAAAAATCACTTCAATCAAAGGGCTTTATCTTGGCTGTATTTTCCATATTTGTCTTGACAAATTAAACATTACAGAATGCATAGCTGATATAAAAAATTGGATGACTCATAATTTCCTACTTCTAAATTCTGAAAAAACAGAGATTCTAATTATTGGACAAAAAACTTCCTCACGTAATAACCTATAATACTGTCTAACACTTGATGGCTGCTCTGTTAAGTCTTCGTCGTTGGTTAGGAATCTGGGTGTGCTCTTTAATACCAATCTTTCATTTGAAAGTCACGTGTCTAGTATCTGTAAAACCGCATTTTTCCATCTTAAAAATATATCTAAATTACGTCATATGCTCTCATTGACAAATGCGGAACAATTAGTTCATGCTTTCATGACATCAAGGCTAGATTATTGTAATGCTCTACTGGGTGGTTGCCCTGCACGCTTAATAAACAAACTACAGCTAGTTCAAAACGCAGCTGCTAGAGTTCTTACCAGAACCAGGAAGTATGACCATATTAGCCCGGCTCTGTCAACACTGCACTGGCTCCCTATTAATCATCGCATCAATTTTACAATATTGCTGATCACTTACAAAGCACTAAATGGTTTAGCTCCGCAGTACTTGAGCGAGCTCTTAACGCATTATAGTCCTTCACGTCTATTGCGATCCCAAAATTCCGGCCAGTTGATAAAACAGTATAGATTAAAGACACATCTCTTTGACATAGCATTCACATAATACATTACAGACTTCTATAATTCAATGTTAGGCTGCATAGATTAGGTAAGCCGGAACCGGGAACACTTCCCATAAATCCTGATGTACTTGTTACATCATGAGAAGAATGGCATCTACGCTAATTTTAGTGTCTTCCTCCCGCAGCCTGCCGGATCCAGGCCGTATCCAGATCTGATGAAGGACCTTCGCCTGGACCCGATGACAACGCAGTGCTGAAGTGCCAACTAGTCTCTCCCTATGGAGGATCCCTTTACCACTCTACAGATAAAGCGTCGTCGGGAAAACTCAATTTGCGCATCTACCCCGAATTGATAAAATAAAATAAAATTCTTAATCAAAACTATAAGGAAACACCAGTAATTTGTTTAGGCTTGGTTTGTAGGGAATTACAAACCTGCACACATATATTCAAACGCACATAACTATAGAACCAATTCTTAATGCGCATGTGAACGCCATCAGCTTTTCTCACAGGATCGCGTTTAAAGTTTGTGTAGAGAGAATGGTGTCGTCTTGGCGGCCCCTAATTTAATAACAAATGATCGTTGCGACGGAAGCGAATCAATCAAAACTAACTTTAGCTGGAAAATAACTTTATTTAAGAACATCTATAAAGCCAAAACAATCTTACCTTAAAGTATACGTTTATCTCTGTAAAGCTGCTTTGAAACAATCTACATTGTTAAAAGCGCTATATAAATGAAGATGACTTGACTTGACTTGACATTTTTCCCAATCATTATCTCTTCCAATTTGTTTTTCTTTGGACGCTAGGCTTACAGCTCCCTCTGGATCCATGTTATCTCATCTGAAGGCAAAGAAATTTCTCACTACACTAGTCTGATTGGTTTCTGAGTGGATCACTACAATGTCCTCTGACATAAGCTGAGGGCTTTCCTATCTAACAAACTTATTAACACTTTTAGCTATAGCAGACTGTAAAATAGGCTGCTGTGCAGCAAATAAATTAAAAACATAATATTTCCATTACACATCTGCACAAAACTTAATTTACCTATTAGTAAGTAAGCTAGTAATTATGAAAGTAAATTAGCCTAGCTATACACTCACCTAAAGGATTATTAGGAACACCTGTTCAATTTCTCATTAATGCAATTATCTAATCAACCAATCACATGGCAGTTGCTTCAATGCATTTAGGGGTGTGGTCCTGGTCAAGACAATCTCCTGAACTCCAAACTGAATGTCAGAATGGGAAAGAAAGGTGATTTAAGCAATTTTGAGCGTGGCATGGTTGTTGGTGCCAGACGGGCCGGTCTGAGTATTTCACAATCTGCTCAGTTACTGGGATTTTCACGCACAACCATTTCTAGGGTTTACAATGAATGGTGTGAAAAGGGAAAAACATCCAGTATGCGGCAGTCCTGTGGGCGAAAATGCCTTGTTGATGCTAGAGGTCAGAGGAGAATGGGCCGACTGATTCAAGCTGATAGAAGAGCAACTTTGACTGAAATAACCACTCGTTACAACCGAGGTATGCTCAATAGATCAAGTTAATCTGTTGTGTGATTGTGTGATTCACTCCTTTATAAAGTTTTGTTCACACTGTACTGTTGACACCTGCTGTGATCATCTTCTCTGGATCTGCTGCCTCAATCTGCTGCCAAATCACAGCTGTGCTGACACAACAGTGACCCTTGTGGTGTGATACTCTTGTGGTATTTATTGATTATTATTTTTTAATGATCATGCTTGCACATAAGTTGGATTATATTGCACATTTGCCCAAAATTACAATAGGTAACATGGAAGAAAATGGAAGCACTTTGGGAAAAAAATCCGCTTTTACCACTTTTAAGAATATAGTGTTAAAATGGACAAAAAAACATTTTCTAAGCTGACAACCTGGCTAGAACACATGTTGAGGGGTTAAATATTAATACTGGATAGGTTGTATACTTGTACCAAAAAGTGTCCAACAAAGTTTTAATATCAGTTTTGGCCCCCTGACTAATACTGTCCTATCATAATAAAAGGCAAAAAAAATAAATAAAAAAAAATCTTTAAACTGATGCAAGTTAAGCTCCATCCACACACAAAATAGAATCAGCATTTTTTAAGCCATTACATCAATACCTTTCATAATGGGAGTGGGGGAACGGATTCCGACAGATATTTTTTTTGCCGTCGGATTCTGTTCCCCCCATATTTCTGACACACTGAGGTTCTAATATTTCTAAAATTTATGCTATTTAAGCTCCATCCACCCACAGAATAGAATAAGCATATTTTAAGCCGATACATCAACATATCTCATCTTTGGGGTGGGGGAACGGATTTCGACAGCTGAACTATTTGCCGTCGGATTCAGTTCCCCCTGTTTCTTACTCAATAAGGTTCTAATATTGATCAAATTGCAGCAATTTTTTTGCCTCAATAGCCTAGTGGTCAGTGACCTGATCATTTTTTTTGTTTTTTTTATCTTTGGGCGACCCAAGTTCAAGTCCCGGGTCGTCGAAATTTACTATACTGTCCTATCATAATAAAAGGCAAAAAACAAAACAAAAAAAAAAACATTCTTTAAACTGATGCAAGTTAAGCTCCATCCACACACAAAATAGAATCAGCATTTTTTAAGCCATTACATCAACACCTCTCATCATTGGGGTGGGGGAACGGATTCCGACAGCTGTTTTTTTTGCTGTCGGATTCTGTTCCCCCCATATTTCTGACAAACTGAGGTTCTAATATTTCTCAAATTTATGCTGTTTAAGCTCCATCCACCCACAGAATAGAATAAGCATATTTTAAGCAGATACATCAACATCTCTCATCATTGGGGTGGGAGAACGGATTTCAACAGCTGAATTATTTGCCGTCGGATTCTGTTCCCCCTATGTTTCTTACACAATAAGGTTCTAATATTGACCAAATTGTAGCAAGTTAGTAGCCTCAATAGCCTAGTGGTCAGTGACCTGACCATTTTTTTGTTTTTTTTTAGCTTTGGGCGACCCGAGTTCAAGTCCCGGGTCGTCGAACTTTACTATACTGTCCAATCATAATAAAAGGAAAATTAAATAAATATATTCTTTAAACTGATGCAAGTTAAGCTCCATCCACACACAAAATAGAATCAGCATTTTTTAAGCCATTATATCAACACCTCTCATAATGGGAGTGGGGGAACGGATTCCGACAGCTGTTTTTTTTTGTCGTCGGATTCTGTTCCCCCTATGTTTCTTACACAATAAGGTTCAAATATTGCTCAAATTGCAGTAAATTACGATCACTAATAGCCTAGTGGTCAGTGACCTGACAATGTTTGTTTGTTTTAGCTTTGGGCGATCCGAGTTCAAGTCCCGGGTCGTTGAACTTTACTATACTGTCCAATCAATATAAAAGGAAAAATAAATAAATATATTCTTTAAACTGATGCAAGTTAAGCTCCATTCACACACAAAAGAGAATCAGCATTTATTAAGACATACATCAACACCTCTCATAATGGGAGTGGGGGAACAGATTCCGACAGCTGTTTTTTTTGCCGTCGGATTCTGTTCCCCCTATGTTTCTTACACAATAAGGTTCAAATATTGCTCAAATTGCAGTAAATTACGATCCCTAATAGCCTAGTGGTCAGTGACATGACAATGTTTTTGTTTTTTTTAGGTTTAGGCGACCCGTTTTCAAGTCCCCGGTCATCGAACTTTACTATACTGTCCTATCATAATAAAAGGCAAAAAAAAAAAAAAAAACATTCTTTAAACTGATGCAAGTTAAAGGGGGGGTGAATTGCTGTTTCATGCATACTGAGTTTTTTACACTGTTAAAGAGTTGGATTCCCATGCTAAACATGGACAAAGTTTCAAAAGTTAAGTTGTACGTTTGAAGGAGTATTTTTGTTCCAAAAATACTCCTTCCGGTTTGTCACAAGTTTCGGAAAGTTTTTTTCGAGTATGGCTCTGTCTTACGTAAGATAGAGCGGAATTTCCTTATATGGGTCCTAAGGGCACTTCTCCGCGGCCGCGCGCGCACTCGCAGACCAGAGAGAGAAGAGAGCGAAAGCAGTACGTTATCTCAAAGCGCTATGCTCGGCTTTTAGGGAAGTCAATGTCACCAAAGAAGTGGGTTTTTGGTTGGCAGGGCAAGACAACCCTGCACAGATTCCCAAAGAACCCAGCGTTAAGGGAATAGTGGATGGAGTTTGTTTTTTCGAAGCATCAACGGAGGTTGTGCACGACTCTTTGTTCCCTGCATTTCGACGATGATTGTTTTATAAACAAAGTCCAGATCGACTTATTTGCAGATCGTCTAATGCTTAAGGATCGAGCAGTCACGGTGAGTAAACTACTTCAAATGTCTCTCTGTGTTGTTGTTAGATCAGTTAGCACAGCTATAGCACACCGCCCACACGGCCCGCCCCCAGCCGCTCGGTTTTTTCCGGAAAGACTCGGTACAGCCAATCTTTAACTTATAAATATAATAAAACTAAAGACGTTTTGGAGATATGAAGGATGCAATACTACTCTATAGGTACTCAAGATTAACAGGAGATTGAGTGAAAATGAGCATTTCACCCCCCACGCTCCAGCCACACACAAAATAGAATCAGCATTTTTTAAGCCATTACATCAATACCTCTCATAATGGGAATGGGGGAACGGATTCCAACAGATGTTTTTTTTGCCGTCGGATTCTGTTCCCCCCATATTTCTGACACACTGAGGTTCTAATATTTCTCAAATTTATGCTGTTTAAGCTCCATCCACCCACAGAATAGAATAAGCATATTTTAAGCTGATACATCAACATATCTCATCTTTGGGGTGGGGGAACGGATTTCGACAGCTGAACTATTTGCCGTCGGATTCTGTTCCCCCTATGTTTCTTACACAATAAGGTTCTAATATTGACCAAATTGTAGCAAATTAGTAGCCTCAATAGCCTAGTGGTCAGTGACCTGACCATTTTTTTGTTTTTTTTTTAGCTTTGGGCGACCCGAGTTCAAGTCCGGGTCGTCGAACTTTACAATACTGTCCAATCATAATAAAAGGAAAAATAAATAAATATATTCTTTAAACTGATGCAAGTTAAGCTCCATCCACACACAAAATAGAATCAGCATATTTTAAGCCGATACATCAACACCTCTCATCATTGGGGTGGGGGAACGGATTTCTACAGCTGAACTATTTGCCGTCGGATTCAGTTGCCCCTATGTTTCTTACTGAATAAGGTTATAATATTGATCAAATTACAGCAAATTTCTTGCCTCAATAGCCTAGTGGTCAGTGACCTGACAATGTTTTTTTTTTTTTAGCTTTGGGCGACCCGAGTTCAAGGCCCGTGTCATCGAACTTTACTATACTGTCCTATCATAATAAAAGGCAAAAAAACAAACAAAAACTTTCTTTAAACTGATGTAAGTTAAGCTCCATCCACACACAAAATAGAATCAGCATTTTGTAAGCCATTACATCAATACCTCTCATAATGGGAGTGGGGGAACGGATTCCAACAGATGTTTTTTTTGCCGTCGGATTCTGTTCCCCCTATATTTCTGATACACTGAGGTTCTAATATTTCTCAAATTTATGCTGTTTAAGCTCCATCCACCCACAGAATAGAATAAGCATATTTTAAGCCGATACATCAACATATCTCATCTTTGGGGTGAGGGAACGGATTTCGACAGCTGAACTATTTGCCGTCGGATTCTGTTTCCCCTATGTTTCTTACACAATAAGGTTCTAATATTGACCAAATTGTAGCAAATTAGTAGCCTCAATAGCCTAGTGGTCAGTTTTTTGGTTTTTTTTAGCTTTGGGCGACCCGAGTTCAAGGCCCGTGTCATCGAACTTTACTATACTGTCCTATCATAATAAAAGGCAAAAAAAACAAAAAAAAACATTCTTTAAACTGATGCAAGTTAAGCTCCATCCACACACAAAATAGAATCAGCATATTTTAAGCCATTACATCAATACCTCTCATAATAGGAGTGGGGGAACGGATTTCGACAGCTGAACTATTTGCCGTCGGATTCAGTTCCCCCTATGTTTCTTACTCAATAAGGTTCTAATATTGATCAAATTGCAGCCAATTTCTTGCCTCAATAGCCTAGTGGTCAGTGACCTGACAATGTTTTTTTTTTTTTTTAGCTTATGCGACCCGATTTCAAGTCCTGGGTCATCGAACTCTACTATACTGTCCAATCATAATAAAAGGAAAAATAAATAAAAATATTCTTTAAACTGATGCAAGTTAAGCTCCATCCACACACAAAATACCATCAGCATTTTTTAAGCCATTACAACAACACCTCTCATAATGGGAGTTGAGGAACGGATTCCGACAGCTGTTTTTTTTGTTGTCGGATTCTGTTCCCACTATGTTTCTTACACAATAAGGTTCAAATATTGCTCAAATTGCAGTAAATTACGATCCCTAATAGCCTAGTGGTCAGTGACCTGACAATGTTTGTTTGTTTTAGCTTTGGGCGATCCGAGTTCAAGTCCCGGGTCGTTGAACTTTACTATACTGTCCTATCATAATAAAAGGAAAAATAAATAAATATATTCTTTAAACTGATGCAAGTTAAGCTCCATCCACACACAAAAGAGAATCTGCATTTTTTAAGCCATACATCAACACCTCTCATAATGGGAGTGGGGGAACGGATTCCGACAGCTGGGTTTTTTGCCGTCGGATTCTGTTCCCCCCATATTTCTGACACACTGAGGTTCTAATATTTCTCAAATTGATGCTGTTTAAGCTCCATCCACCCACAGAATAGAATAAGCACATTTTAAGCCGATACATCAACATATCTCATCTTTGGGGTGGGGGAATGGATTTCGACAGCTGAACTATTTGCCGTCGGATTCTGTTCCCCCTATGTTTCTTACACAATAAGGTTCTAATATTGATCAAATTGTAGCAGATTAGTAGCCTCAATAGCCTAGTGGTCAGTGACCTGACCATTTTTTTGTTTTTTTTAGCTTTGGGCAACCCGAGTTCAAGTCCCGGGTCGTCGAACTTTACTATACTGTCCAGTCATAATAAAAGGAAAAATAAATAAATATATTCTTTAAACTGATGCAAGTTAAGCTCCATCCACACACAAAATGGAATCAGCATATTTTAAGCCGATACATCAACACCTCTCATCATTGGGGTGGGGGAACGGATTTCGACAGCTGAACTATTTGCCGTCAGATTCTGTTCCCCCTATGTTTCTTACTCAATAAGGTTATAATATTGATCAAATTGCAGCAAATTTCTTGCCTCAATAGCCTAGTGGTCAGTGACCTGACAATGTTTTTTGGTTTTTTTTAGCTTTGGTTGACCCGAGTTCAAGTCCTGGGTCATCGAACTTTACTATACTGTCCAGTCATAATAAAAGGAAAAATAAATAAAAATATTCTTTAAACTGATGCAAGTTAAGCTCCATCCACACACAAAATAGAATCAGCATTTTTTTAAGCCATTACATCAACACCTCTCATAATGGGAGTGGGGGAACGGATTCCGACAGCTGTTTTTTTTGCCGTCGGATTCTGTTCCCCCTATGTTTCTTACACAATAAGGTTCAAATATTGATCAAATTGCAGGAAATGACTAGCCTTAATAGCCTAGTGGTCAGTGACCTGACAATGTTTTGTTTTTTTTTAGCTTTGGGTGACCCGAGTTCAAGTCCCGGGTCTTTGAGAGTAGGGGGCCCCAACTCGTCTTGGTGCCAGAGATATACTGGCTAGAATTTTGAACTTTAACCAGACGTAACTCGAAAAGTAAGCCGAGATGGGGCTCCATACTCGGTCCGTGTGGGGGGGGGGGGGCACTATGAGGCCCCCGTCTGCCCAGAGTATGGGGCCCCAACTCAACTTGGTTCCAGAGATAGGCCAGATTGAAATTTCAACTCTGTGCGGATTTCATGAAAAACATTTTTAACGGGTTATCGGACAAAAAGTGGATTCATGGGAAGGGGGCGAAGCTTGGCAGTTGTTGGGGGGGAGGACAACGGAACATTTCAAAACTGTAGTTGTTTATTGGACAAATAGTGGGTCCGTGGGATGGGGGCGTGGCCTGGAAGTGGGGGGGGGGGGCTCAACGGGACATTTGCCCTATATAGTGGGCTATTGGACAAAATAGTGGGTTAGTGGGATGTGGGGGGGGGGAGGGAGGGTTAGTTGGGGTGGTTTATGGGGGCATTAGCTCAATAGCGCCAACTAAAGGTGTCCGTACACCCACTACTCTGGGGTTATTGCAACAGTGCGTTGCGGGAGCAGGGGTTATCACGAAGTGACAAATGCCCACTATTTAATGGGCAATTGTCATCCATATTCGCCCTGCGATCCATCGGGGGCACTATGCGTCCAATGGCAGCTTATTTGTATGGGCGTTTTTCCACGAACCACCTATTTGGACTACCTCTAAGTTAGTTAACGTTAGCCTAAAAGTTGAGATGCTAACTGACTTTTCCCAAAGACACTAAACCATTTCTTTAAAGTAAATATTCAACGGAAGCATGTCATTTACATGAAAGAATGTGTCAGAAACATTTGTGTACTATTTGTGTAATTTTGGTGACTAAACTTACCTGAAATTAGCGAAGACAACAGTGAGAGACGGAGCTGCTGCTTGTCGTCAGTTGAGCTCCCCGCCCGTTTCCATAGTAACTCCAGTTCAAATCTGGTTCAAATGCAACTCAAGTGTGCGCGCCAATTAAAAGACGTAGAAGTCACGCAGCATTTACATAATTGATGGAGGGAATTATTTGATAAGCAGATAAAATATCCTGAAATGTGAGGTTAACATTATTAAGTGTATAGGCTAGTGGCCATCACCAAACTGTAAACGGAATGAGTATGAAGCATGAGTGTAAAACAATGTTTACAAAATCATTTATATAATAGGTTATAATAGGCTATAATATAATGTAATATATAAAAGCCTATAATATTATATAGCTTTATAAATGGTTAACGTGGTGTAGAAATAAAATTGGAAAAACATTTATTAAAAACTAAACATGATATAAGGCATGAATATATTTTGTGAAATATACATATGTACACATATTTACAGATGTAACATGAGGAACAATTTAAAAGATTTATGTTCAATGTATTTTAAAATAATATATTTTCAAAATGTATTTCAATATATTTAACAGTGCTTCACATATGTGAATAGCATATCTATCTATACATCTATCTATAAATTAGGAAGGTCTGTCTGTCTGTCTGTCTGTTAACAACATTTTCAAACTTGACAGGTTTTTTGCTACGGGCACAAGTGCGTGCAGTGTCAAGTTTGACGTTGTTTGGATTAGAAATGCAAAAGATATTGTTAAATATATCGGTAAAATAAGGTAATTGTTTAAAAATAAACATTCTGGCATAAACACTCTGTCAGCTACACTGTTTACTTCTGAATATTGTATTTTATTCACAGCTTTTCTCTGAGTTCACTGTGTAGCCTGCTCCCTGAATCGTGTAGTTAAATTTTCCTTGGTGCTTCTTCCATGCATAAATAAAAATGTCACTGAACTTTTGCTGTGTATTGTAACAATGAGCACTCAAACACACAAAACAACAATTATTAAAAACACACACAAAAACTGATTTTGCACTGGCACTTTGCCATCATTTGTAGTAGCCTATTCACACACTGCATGTAGTATAATATGACGCCAAGTTCCAGGCATGCTAATATTTTGTTGGTAGTATCAGTTTACAACAATTATTAGTTAACACTAAGTTGTCAATACTTAGAAAAAAAAAATCTTCGTTACAGTACATCCTTATGCATCGGTTTCTGCCAGGACTTTTACATGCTTTTCTCAACTCAATGAAGTGATGTTGGCATGCGGTTTAGCAGAAGAATGAACCGTCAGCAAGTATTATTAAAATAAACTCCTGATGTACTTACAAACTTTCCAATGCCTCGTTTCTGAGTAGGCCTACAGAACCTATTTGTACTACTGTAGAAGTTTGGTCCCGTTCTGGGCATTATTAGTGGGGTAATTTATGAGATACATATATCATACAAACTTGTCGCTTTTCGGCGACAATCGCCGTTTTCTTGGTCAATTGGGTCATTTACGTGAATCGCGTAGAACCGGAGAGTTTTTGTTTGGGGGGGGTGGGGGGTATTTTGAAATTTCAAAATACATTTGAAATTTCGTTATTTCAAATGCAGGCGCGTTGCGCGTGGTGGGCGCGCTCATAATCCGCCGGCGCGACCACAACATTGTCCAACATCAAATGGCAAACGTAATGCAAGCGGAACGATTTGCAGGTCTGATATATGGAGCCATTAGTGCCTGCACTAAACCATTCGGCTGATATATCTGAATATGGCTCTTTTATGCATGGAGTGTTAAAAAAAAAGACCAGGGCCCGGTTTCCCAAAGCGTTCTTATTCATGCCTGGTTCAGATTACACGATTTTTTTGTCTGTTACTATAGTCACTGTGTCAGATTACACGATTTTGACTCCTAAAAATCTTGTCATGTCGTGGACAAGAAACATGTCAGACTAGGCTACACGTTGTTTTCCGACAAGTCATCGCGAGCCGTCTCACACTCTCATTCACTCGCATATACACGCACTCACTCACACACACGCACGCTCACTCGCACATACACACTCGCGCACACACACACACACACACACACACACACTCACTCGCACATACACACTCACTCACATACACGCTCTCTCTCTCTCTCTCTCTCTCTCTCTCTCTCTCTCTATCTCTCACACACACACACACTCACTCTCGCGCACACACACTCACTCTCGCGCACACACACACACACACACACTCGCTCACTCACTCACTCGCGAACACAGACTCTCTCTGTGCGTTTCCACTACAGCGGCAAAATTCCGCTCAGTGCCGCTGGAAACGCTATAACGCCTCCGCTTTGGGGCGTGTGCATAAATTTACCGTGAAGCACGCCTCCGAAACGAATGTCTCCACCTTGTTTGCATTTCCTCTTCTTTTTTTTTTCTTCTTTTTTTTTAATGGTGGTTCGCAAAACCAATAGTTATTAGCGCCATATCATCTAAAGTTCAAACTGATGAAACAATTCATCAGCAAATGTTCAAGACAGACCTAAATAAAACACATGAGAAACTAAATAAATTAAAAATAAAGGGTGTAATTTATGAATGTTTAAATAAACATTCAACTGACACATTTTCCGGCTTATTTGATATTTGAAAATTTCGTAGATTAAAAAAAGGGCTGTTTTTAAATAAGTCACTCCACTGTAATGACTGTTTATAAAAAAACTTGCGAATGTATTGACTAGAGCTAAACTACAATCTGAACAAATGATTGAATGCAAAATAATTTAATAACATCAAATAAATAAAATAAAGCACTATACTGACAAATAATCAGCATGTAAAATATGCTTTTATTCTGGAATTAGGTAATGCTGGGTTATAAAATGGTATCCAGCAATGTTTGTCAGTTGTCATCATGGACTATCGAACGAAGATTGCCATTATCACCCTACTTTACATGCGAAGGAGACGGCGCCATAGGTTCTGGGTACACCCTATACGCCAGTACCGCAGATCACACAGCGAGTACTACCGTTTGGTACAGGAGCTTCGTTTTGACGATGTCTTGTTTCAGCGTTATTTCAGACTGAACAAGACAGAGTTTGATAAGCTGCTGACCATACTGGCACCTAGGATAACGATGCAGAACACATCGTTTCGTCTGGCAATTCCCCCAGCCGAGCGCCTTGCCATTTGCCTACGGTGATTATAGGATTTTTAATGTAATTTTTGCATTATTGGCCTTTTACATGTTTATTGAAAAACATAGTTCTCACGTTTAACTTGGGAGAGTAATTAAATAATTATTTATAAATAATAATAATAATAAGAATAAGAAGAAGAAGAAGAAGAAGAAGAAGAAGAAGAAGAAGAAGAAGAATATAGTTAATTTTATACATTTTCTTGCAAGATGAGAAAATGGAGATTTTTTTATGTTGTATTATGTTGGTATTTAAAAGTTTTCTCTGTTACCTTAAATTACGTTTATCTCTGTAAAGCTGTTTTGAAACAATCTACATTGTTAAAAGCGCTATATAAGTGAAGATGACTTGACTTGACTTGACTTGTTAGGTTAGTGAGGTGGGAATCTTGTGATGGGTCTGTTTTGAAAACCAATTTCATAAAAAAAAAAAACTTATTTTTTGTTATTGTTTTTTTTTTTTTGTTATTTTCGATCAATAATCGAATGCAAAACAAAAATGAAAAATATACTAGCCAATAAAATAAACAAATCAAAACAAATTGATTTGTTTAACATTCATTTTCTTATAAATACCACACAGCTTTTTTTACAGTCCTTTGTTGTTGCAGCTACCTTGCCACTGGTGACTCATTCACAACAATAAGTTACAGCTACCGTGTGGGTGTCTGCACAGTGGCAAGCATTGTTGGGGCAGTGTCCCAGGCTATATGGGAGTGCCTGTTGGATGACTATATGCCTGTGCCATCAAAGCAGGACTGGAGCAATTTTGCTGCAGGTTTTCTAGAGCAATGGAACTTCCCAAACTGCTTGGGTTCCATAGATGGCAAACATGTTGTCATCCAGGCCCCTCCAAACTCAGGGTCTCTGTTTCATAACTACAAGGGGACCTTCTCTCTTGTGCTTCTGGCAGTTGTGGATGCCAAATATCTGTTCCGTATAATAGATGTTGGTGGATATGGACGTAACAGTGATGGCGGGACCCTGGCCAACTCTGCCTTTGGTGAAGCCCTGAGGAATGGCAACCTTGATCTCCCAGATGACTGTGTATTGCCAGGATCACAGCACTGTACTCCACTGCCACATGTGTTTGTGGGGGATGAAGCCTTTCCCCTTCAAAGAAACCTCCTGCGTCCCTTTCCTGGGTGCAATCTCTCCAGGGAAAAACGTATTTACAACTATCGTCTCAGTCGTGCCAGGTTGACTGTGGAGTGTGCATTTGGCATACTAACAAGCCAATGGCGTATGTACCGTCGACTGCTCACTGTCAACCCAGCAAAGGCAGAGGTGTGTGTGAAGGCCACCTGCATCCTCCACAACTTTCTTAGGATGTCCAGAAGAGGGACCAGAAACCACCTATGTGTCTCTTCTTGGCAGAGAGACGGGCCAGCGGCACTCCAGGAGGCTCCCAGACTGGGAAGCAACAATGCTGCACGCGTTGCCATTCGCATCAGGGATGCGTTCTCTGCTTATTTCTGTACAGAGGGTGCTGTGCCCTGGCAACATCTTGTGCTGTAGCTTAAACCCCAATTCCAGAAAAGTTGGGACTTTTTGACAAAACACAATAAAATCAAGAATCTGTGATTTATTTATTATCTTGAACCTTTATTTAACTGACAGAAACACAAGAAAAAATATATATCTTTTCACTGATCAATTTAATTGTATTTTGTATAAAAAATATTTTGATGGCTGCAACACACTCCAAAAAAAGGTAGAACAGTGGCAAAATAAAAGTGAAAAGATTATCAAAGTTAAAGTGTTTTGAAACAGTCCACAATAAGTAGGTGAACTGGTAATAGGTGAGGCTATTTGTAAGCAAAGATGGGTCATGGCTCACCACTTTGTGCAAAATACAATGAGAGAATCGTCAAACAATTGAAAAATCACAATTAGTATGTCACAAGTTTCTTTCACCATCTACCACACATAATATTGTGAAAAGGTTCAGGGAATCCAGAGAAATATCAGTCTGTGTATGGCAAGGCAGGAGACCTCTGTTAAATGTGCATGACCTTTGTGCCCTCAGATGGCACTGAATGAAGCAAATATACAGTATATCATTGTATGGAGGTGCATCAGTGCAAACGGCATGTGGGACTTGCATTTGTGTGAAGGTTTCGCTGACATGGAGGCATATATTTGGATTGTACAGAGACATTAACTGCCATCAAAGTGACATCTTTCCTGGGAAGCAAGACAATTCCAGGCCTCATTCTGCACATGCTAAAACTGAGTGGTTTCTAGACACTCTGCACCGTAGAAGAGATGTGCCTGATGCCTGCAGACCAGAGCTGTATCTTACTGAAAATGTATGACCCATCATGAAAAGGAGAATTGGACTGTTGAGCATATGTATTATATCAGAAGAGATTGGGCAAAAATTCAACATGCAAACTTCAAGAATTAGTATCCTCAATTCACAAACTAAAAAGTGTAATTAAAAGGAAATGTAATGTGACACAGTTGCAAACATGCCTCTGTCCCAACTTATTTGGAGTGTGTTGCAGCCATCAAATTAAAAATGTGTGTATATGTACAAAATACAATTGATTTGGTCAGTGAAAACATTGAAAATATTTTCTTTGTACTTTTGTCAGTTTAATAAAGGTTAAAGAGAATTAATAAATCATAGATTCTTGATTTTATTGCATTTAACAAAATTTCCCAACTTTTCTGGAAATGGGGTTGTAATTGAAAAGCATACATTATTTTCATGTGTAAAGGAAGTACTTCACAGACCTAAATACTTCTATATCTTTACTATTTGCCATGTCATTCCAAACACTTATGTTCTGAAACATTTCTTCTGTTTGATCTCCTTTTTTTGATCATATAATCTTACTACCAAAGTTTCACTTTTATATTATGTTTTTTTCAAACCGTTATATTCAACAATACCAATGTACTCAGTTTTTATGTTATTAACCATTATGGTATGGTTTCTAACCATTGATTGTACTGATTACTCTACTGATTGAAGAAGTTACCATTTTCATAGAGTGTATGTTGGCAGCTTCTTGTTTTTTGTTCTTGTTGTTGTATTTTAAAGTTTATATATATATTTACACACACACATATCAAAAGACAAAAGCTCTTTAAGATCACAATTCCAATACATTAATTCAGCTGTTTTCAAATGTAATGTACAGCTTTAGTATCAAATTTCCTATTAAGCAGTACTGTTGAGGTAGACATAGACGGAAGCCTATATATGATACAATTCTAAAATTCACTAAATTCATCACCAATTAGGATTACTTTCTTTAGTTATTCTGAGTTCTGATATGTAATGTCATGCAGATGAATACTTATAATAGGACACAAATTATTTAAATGAAATGATCACAGTAATTGTATTTATTTATTTATTTATTGAAATGTCACATTTTTAAACAAAGATCCACAGCTAATAAAAAAAAAAAAGACAAGCCATGCCTGAATGTGAACATAAACACAAGTAGATCTGATTAAACCAAAATGTATTTACTTTTACTTTTAGGCACCACTCAAACTGCTTTATTACATTCTACTTCAGCCTCATAAAGAAGACGATGCATATTAAATTTGACCTCTGATCTCTTTTGTATCGGGAGCCTTTTGAGGACCGGGAGAATGCTTTTTAGAAAGAGCTCATCTTCATCATAATGTTGAGGTGAATTTGGAGCAGGGCTAGATGCACTCTCTACTGCTGAGAGCATCCGTTTTTCGAAGAATGACATTTTGTCCTTTCGAACTCGCTTCCTTTGAGGCTGTGGTTGGGAAGACAGGCTGGCTAGTGGCCGACTATCAACACATTCCTCTGGTTGGGTGCTTCTGCCAGATCCTGTAGCAGGGGATGCTGGGGGCTGACTGCACTGACTGTGAGAGGGCACAGGTGAAGCTGGCCAGCTAGACACACTGTTAGGGGAGCTGGGACAGTTTTCCATATTAAACTGACTGTCTAGGCGATCTGGATGCATGGCAGGGCATTCTGTTCGGTGTTGGTATTCCTGTGTGCGCTGGCTGTCCTGCAATTCTGGTGTGATCTGACCGGATGGGCTATCTTTGCACTGGATGCCTGGGCACTCTGAACGTGATGTAGGCCTACTGGTTGTAGAGGGTGGAGAGATTCTTGAAAAGTTACTTGAGCTCTCCCTGAACTCCAGGAATGGGGTTAAGAAGCTCATAATAGCAGAATATTTCCAGTGTTTATGAACCCCTAACCCCGTTCCACTCCTGCTAGCCTCCTTCTCTCGGTTCTTGTTCTTTTTGAACGTATCTCTTAATCCCTTCCATTTTTTTTTGCAAATATCAGCTAAATGTGGTGAATATAAAAACATTGTATGAACAAATGTAATTGTTAAATCACACAAAAATAACTGTCAAATTGTCATGGAACATTTACTACAAAAGATACATTTACTTAAGTTGCAATTTGACATAAGATAGGTCTTGTTTTCAGATCAATTTCTCAAAATTAACAGAGGTTTATTGTTTTAATAAGACCAAATAAATTTTTCTCTTTGAATGAAGTGTATTTTGTCTTACCAGAATGCATCTATTTTTTTGTTTTAGGCATGTTATGACTTTCACAGAAAACAACATTTATTATCCATTGTTATTTTACTTCTCAAATTAATGTACCTTAATTTAAGAATGTTACTTCAAAAGAAGATTGTTATTTACTCAAATTAGTTCTTGATATAGCTTCTTCTTTTTTTTTTTTTTTTACTGGCATTGACTATGAATATTGTTGCCTCTATTATATGTTGTTTTGACTAAAAGCATCTTCTAAATGTAAGTTCTATTTAGAACATTTCTGTAGCTCAGCAAACACATCCTATCCAACAGATATGATGCATATCCTTAATATGTCTATAAATATTAAAAACTTCAAAATCAAAAAGTAATCGTTTTATCCTACTTCTTGCATTATTTTAACACATTTTTTAACACATGTGAACAGCTCAGTTTAGGTAGAGTAAACTAAAAAAAGTTAGGGACTGTCTTATGTCATTTAAAAGCAAGTGATATTAAAATTTTGTGAACCAAATCAGCAAAAAAAAAAAAAAAAAAAAAAAAAAAAAAAAAATTGGTATCTGGTAGTGTTGAGAACCATTTTTTTATCCAATAGTCTAAAAATACAATAAAGAATTTGTAATTGTGACACTGTTCAAAATGTGTCTTATAGCCTATTGTAAACAGGACTTAACACAGACACAAACCGTTTTATTACTGTGTTAAACCTACCAGAAACACCAACAACCTCTGCCACTTTGCTCCATGCGTCAGTTTTCATTGTTGTGTCTCTATATGAATAAAGGGATGTGTCATAGAGAACGGGGAAAGAAGACACAGCGACAATCAACTTCTCCTCCATGTTGCCGCTGACAAAGATATCAGGGGGAACTTCGCGTTGTTTACACATTATATGCATTAATTAGCTAATGATTGTTTGGAAGAAATGGTCAATAAAGTAAACATAAGCCATGATTTCTCAGTGCGGGAAAAAGTTTATTAACATGTAAACTTAAATACATTTTCATAGCCTACATTTAATACAATGACAGTTTAATACAGTTTTGTTCACCCATTCAACACATAATGAAAGCATGCAAAGTGCATTTGAAGTAGCCTATGACTTTTTAAATATCGCGTGATTTCATCTCAGTAATCCACCTCAGTTTCGCAAACAGTCGGAAACATACGTCAAAATCTTGCCTTGGCTACTTTTCACACCGATTGGTTGTCGCCCTCCGTTTTTCGCTTGATATTTGCATAAAGTCAAAAACTGCCCAACCTTTTTGACGCTCTCGGTCGCTCTCAACGCTTTCACCGGTCCGCTGGCAATCCCAAAATGCACTGCGCGAGCGTGAAGCTCAACTTCCATAGGAATGAATTGAAAACGCTCGCTCCGCTCCGCTCGCAACGCGCCAGTGGAAACGCACCGTAACGGTGCGTTTCCACTACAGCGGCAAAAGTCCGCTCAGTGCCGCTGGCAACGCTGTAACGTCTCCGCTTTGGGGTGTGTCTGTTGCGAGTGTGTTTAATCTAAGTTTTTTACAACACACACACAGTATAATCATTAAAGATTCACGCGATTACATTTAGAAATAGACCAGCTTTGTTTCCAAATGCACCAAGCAAAGATATCTTTTCAATTTGATAAACTTTTATTAACTCAGCCAATATAATCACAATGAACACATCCAAAATAAAATCTTTAACATATATAACAACTGCAAAGCGTCTAATTTGTAAACAAAATGATTTATGCACTAAATCCAGCATAAACTCCAGCACAATTTGCATATTTTTAAACTCTCAAAACAGACGTCACATCCCGAACCTCACAGCAATTGGCTGCCGACCGCGTTTTTCGCTTGATATTTGCATAAAGTCAAAAACTGCCCAACCTTTTTGACGCTCTCGGTCGCTCTCAACGCTTTCTCCGGTCCGCTGGCAATCCCAAAATGCACTGCGCGAGCGTGAAGCTCAACTTCCATAGGAATGAATTGAAAACGCTCGCTCCGCTCCGCTCGCAACGCGCCAGTGGAAACGCACCGTAAGGAAGCGATCGCCTTACTGACAGTTCTCCGCACTTTGCAACGGTCGTGATATGACGTCACATTCTGCGGCATCTTTTTTAAAAGCATAAATTCAGTAATATATAACAAATAATGATATATATCTAAAATGTAAAAATATACAATCTACTCCAGTGATGGGTCGTTCATTTTGAACTAATCTTTTACTCAGTAATGAGTCGCCAGAGTGATTTGAAGTGCGTTCCAATCGACCGTATAGTGGATTGTAACAGAGAGCATTCCGCCATCTGAGTGAGATTCGAATCCAAAGGGAGCGAACATGTTTAGTTCGAAGGGCACTGCGAGCCATGCTGCGGACGGCATAGGGAATAATGGAACGAACATCCATAGAGAGGTAAATGCGCACCGTGTGTCACCATCAGTCAGCACTTACGATGGTCGACTGGTGGACCTCTTTCATATGATTATGAATGGGTATAACAAAGTAAAAGTGTCCAGAAGAAGCTGAGACTGCCATTTTTTTGTTTGTCTTTATTTACCTGAGGAATGTATTATGAGGCAGCTACAATGCAATTATTATGACCATGGATTAAGAACACATTCACATGATTAACTAATGATTAACTAAATCAACATTCATTTTCATATTGCTTGCAGGCTCATCAAAGTCTCTTCTGCAGTGCCCAAGGAGTTGTTCAAATAAAGATATACAACATTTTGGCTGTGTTGGATGAGGTATGTTATATTTAAGCTATGCTTAAACACATGTATATGTATATCCAATTTCTACACATGAACAGCTATTTCTTAACTTTTGTGTATTTTTTTCTAATATTAAAGTGTTAGTTCACCCAAAAATGAAAATTCTGTCTGTAATTACTCTCCCTCATGTTGTTCCAGCCCTCGTAAGACTTTCGTTCATCTTTGGAACACAAATTAAGATATTTTTGAGGAAATCTGACAGCCGTCTCACTCCTTCAAAAGCTTCTATGTTATTTAAGACAATGTTTTATATAGTCCAAGTGATTACAGTGGCTCAACTTTAAGTTTATCAAGCCACGCAAATTTTTAGCATCTTTTAGTGCGCAAACAATATACGATTTCAGTCATTACTCCAAAATAACAACTTTATTCAACTACTCATTTTCTTCTATGTGTGCCTCTGAGTGAGTTCACATAGAGCTGGTAAGTCCCGCCCTTTCCGCTAACCCCGCTGGACCTCTAGGTTGAAAAATCGTCAATGCAAGTGAATGGGAGAAAATAATTATTTTCTGGTCCCGTTTGAATTGTGCCATGAATGTGAACATATGTTGTCTGTGAATTTTTTTATATAATCTTTCGTGTGAAGAATGCTACAATTTAGCGGGTAGAAGTTTGATACGGTTAGACTTTGTGTGAGAGCACTTTGTGGACTACAACTCTTTGCTGCTTTCGACGCGTTTGAAACGTCACCATCATTCGCACACGGACACTAGCTCACAGATCCCGCTAAACATGGCTGTGTCTTTGGTGCACTTCACCGCCTTCTTTCAGGGAGAGGACAAAATCGTTGAGGTTGGCGAAAACCACGGGTAAGTCAACTTTATGGGGTGACGTCACATAGGCGACATGTAGTCTTTCTCATTATGTCTTTTCCACAACTGCTAGCCGAAAAATCATACCATATACTGTCAAACTCGTAACATGAAAAGTTATATAAAAAATTCACAGACAACATATGTTCACATTCATGGCACAATTCAAGCGGGACCAGAAAATAATTATTTTCTCCCATTCACTTGCATTGACGATTTTTCAACCTAGAGGTCCAGCGGGGTTTTATGGAAGGGGCGGGACTTACCAGCTTTATAGTGCAACAACGCAGCGCTTATGTGTTGTATGTCACATGCATCACACACATGACCAGCGTCAGCCAATAGTGAGCCTACGTTCTGACGTACAACCCAGAAGCGCTGCGCTGTTACACTATGTGAACTCACTCAGATGCCCACATAGAAGAAAATGAATAGTTAAATAAAGTTGTTATTTTTGTATGTTTTTTGCACACTAAAAGTATTTGTGTCGCTTGATAAACTTAAAGTTGAGCCACTGTAGTCAATTTGACTATTTTAAACATTGTTTTTACTAACTTTCTGGTCTGGCAAGTTTCAATTACAAAGAAGCCTATGAAGGAGTGAGACAGCCCTCAGATTTCATCAAAAATATCTTAATTTGTGTTCCGAAGATGAACGAAAGTCTTACGAGGTTGGAAAAACATGAGGATGAGTTACTGTACGTTCACATGGCCGCCGGCGAGAGCGGCAAAATTCACTCCCGCCGCCCTGCCAAGGACGCTGGAGAAAGATTCGGGGACGCTCCGATGCTCTGACGTAGAACCAAGGCTATCTTTTGATCCAAAATACCACAAAAACAGTAATCCACATATCCAGGATCCACATTCTTTAAATTGTAATTTATTCCTGTGATCAAAGCTGAATTTTCAGCATCATTACTCCAGTCTTCAGTGTCACATGATCCTTCAGAAATCACTCTAATATGCCGATTTGCTGCTCAAACATTTATTATTATCAATGTTGAAAGCAGTTGTGTACAATTTCTTTTCACGATTCTTTGAGGAATAGAAAATTCAAAAGAATAGCATTTATCTGAAATAGAATAAACATAATATTAATAACATAACATAATAAATGTCTATACTGTCACTTTTGATCAATTTAATGCATCCTTTCGGAATAAAATTATTCATTTCTTTCCAAACAGTAGAAGATAATGTTATAAAAGCTTTTATGTGACACTGAAGACTGCAGTAATGATGCTGAAAATTCAGCTTTACCAACACAAAAATAAATTGCATTTTAAAATATATTCAAAAAGAAAAGTTATTTTAAATTGTAAAAATATCTCACAATATTACTGTTTTTGGATTAAATAAATGAAGCCTTGGTGAGCAGAAGAGACTTCTTTTAATACATTTATTTATATATATATATATATATATATATATATATATTTTTTTTTATATATATATATATATATATATATATATATATATACTGTATATATATATATATATATATATATATATATATATATATATATATATATTTCTGTTTGTAATGCAAGTTTAGTGGGATGTTTTGTTGTTTTGACCATTACACACACACTGTTTGTGTTTCTTGTGTTCTCCAATTTCAAGGATTGTGAGAAGGCTGAGAAAGCAAGCTGAGATGGTCCTAAGGATCTGTGTGGTCCATGCGGAGGGTGCACAACAACCACCAAAAGAAGTGTCAATTGTAATTCAGACTGTGCTGTGTGCCATCACTTTGCTTATGGACATAATTTATTCTCTGGATCTGAGGTACCCATCCAACCTGCAGCATACTTTCGAGGTCTTTCAAAAACTGAATCTGGATGGACAAAGGCTAGCTGAAGATGTTTGGTTTGAGTAGATCAGTTTTTAGTTGTTTTTTTTTAGTTTTGTCTGCATTTCTGTTACAACTGTTTATAGCATTATGAAATGAATAAACTGTTTGACTTGCTATTTGATTTGTTTGCTTTTTTGGTGTGCATACTGTAATGGCATATTTTTAATGTATGCAACAATGTGAAAGACATGCATGGAAGCAATTCTATGATCAGCACAATATAGTCAATTTTGAATATTTGCCATTCTGTTAGACCTATAGAAAAACACATTGGTCAGTGTAATACATAAGTTATATTTTACCCTGGAAAAATTACATTAGTTCAATGTAATACAGTAAGTTTGACTTTCAAGGAAAATTACATTAGGTCAATGTAATACAGTTAAGTTTAATTTTCAAAAAAATTACATTAGGTCAATGTAATACTGTTAAGTTTAATTTTCAAAAAAATTACATTAGGTCAATGTAATACTGTTAAGTTTAATTTTCAAAAAAATTACATTAGGTCAATGTAATACTGTTAAGTTTGATTTTGAGGAAAATGACATTAGGTCAATGTAATTGTGATAATTCAGATAGAAATAGTTTGATTACATCCGACAGACATGATTACAAACAGCTTTATCAATGTAGTAATTTTATGTGGAAATTTGCCACATGATTAATATACATTCAACTGATGAGGTATTTTTTTGAGTGTACAACCTGGACTTTATATTTCTAAATGAAACTTGGCTAGAAGACAGCTGCAGTGCAACAATCCTCAATGAAACATCTCCTCCGAACTTTACCTTTATGAGTGTCTCCAGAGCTGGAAGGAGAGGTGGGGGTGTAGCTGCTCTTTTTAAAGATGTCTATCAATGTAAGCAAATATCATTTGGTAATTACCCGTCTTTCGAATATCTGGGTATTGTGTTAAAAGGTGCTCCACGGATTTTACTTATCACTATTTACAGGCCTCCAAAATACTCTTCAGCCTTTGCTGAAGACTTTACAGAACTGTTATCAATAATTTCCTCAGAGTTTGACAGTTTCACTATTGCTGGAGATTTTAACATTCACATAGATAATGCAGAAAATAATATGGCAAAAGAAATCATTACTGTTTTAAAAACTTTTGATCTGATTCAACATGTACATGGGCCCACACACAATCGTGGACACACTCTAGATTTACTTATCAGTAAGGGTCTAAACATTTCATTGAATGATATTAAGGATGTCGCACTCTCTGATCATTACTGTATTTTCTTTGATTTATTGATCTCTCCTGCCATTGAAGTTAGATCTGTGTCTGTCAAGAAGAGATGCCTAAATGAGAACACTAGTGTACTATTTATGAAGGCCATATCCCTAAGACCGAGCATATCTGCTGACTCGGTTGATTCTCTCCTTGATTCTTTTAACTCGAAGGTTAAAAATGTAATTGATGATATTGCTCCTGTGAAAGTCAGGAAGAATGGTAAACAAAAAGCACCTTGGAGAAACTCAACAGCAGTGCAAATTATGAAAAGACAATGCAGAAAATCAGAGCGCATGTGGCGAAAGACAAAACTTGTAATCCACTATAACATCTATAGAGACACCATTCGTGCTTTCAATATGGAACTAGGCAAAGCTAGACAGACTTTCTTCTCCAATATCATAAACAGAAACCTAAATAATACTCGAAATCTCTTCGCTACTGTCGACAGACTAACAAATCCCCCAAGCCAGATTCCCAGTGAAATGCTCTCCGACAGCAAGTGTAGTGAGTTTGCTACCTTTTTCTCTGAGAAAATCAATAATATCAGAAAGGTGATCAGCACATCCTTGAGTTGCGCTGGGGTCAGTCAGATCAGACTACAACCTGAGAAAGTAGTTACTATGTCTGATTTTGAAGAAATTGATGGCAAAATTCTGAAAGAAACCGTTCAGCACCTTAAAACATCAACCTGCGCCCTTGACACACTTCCCACATCTTTTTTTAAAAGTGTGTTAGACTGTTTAGAAGCAGATCTCCTAGAAGTGGTAAATGCCTCACTTTTCTATGGAAGTTTTCCAAACTCCCTTAAAACTGCTGTTGTCAAACCCCTCCTGAAAAAGAGCAATCTGGATAAGACTATATTAAGCAACTATAGACCGATCTCAAATCTTCCTTTCACAGGCAAAATCATTGAAAAAGTTGTCTTCAACCAGCTGAACAAATTCTTAAACTCAAATGGATACTTTGATAATTTTCAATCTGGCTTCCGATCGCATCACAGCACAGAGACAGCGCTCAATAAGATAATAAACGATATTCGCTTAAATACGGATTCAGGCAAATTATCAGTGCTGGTTCTACTCGACCTCAGTGCTGCTTTTGACACTGTCGATCACAAAATACTTCTAGACAGGCTGGAAAACTGGGTGGGGTTTTCTGGGACAGTTCTAAAATGGTTCAGGTCATACTTAGATGAGAGAGGTTATTATGTGAGTATAGGTGACCATAAGTCTGAGTGGACGCCCATGACATGCGGAGTCCCTCAAGGCTCAATTCTTGCGCCACTCCTGTTCAACCTGTACATGCTCCCAATGAGCCAAATAATGAGAAAGAACCAAATCTCTTACCACAGCTATGCAGACGACACACAGATCTACTTAGCCCTATCGCCTAATGATTACAGCCCCATTGACTCTCTGCTTCAATGCATTGATGAAGTCAACAGCTGGATGTGCCAAAACTTTCTACAGTTAAACAAAGACAAAACTGAAATCATTGTGTTTGGAAACAAAGATGAAGTTCTCAAGGTGAACGCATACCTTCACTCTAAAGGTCAAACAACTAAAAATCAGGTCAAGAATCTTGGTGTGTCTTTGGAGTCAGACCTTAGTTTCAATAGTCATGTCAAAGCAATAACTAAATCAGCATACTATCATCTGAAAAATATTGCAAGAATTAGATGCTTTGTTTCCAGTCAAGACTTAGAAAAACTAGTGCATGCTTTCATCACCAGCAGGGTGGATTATTGTAATGGACTCCTCACTGGCCTTCCCAAAAAGACCATAAGACAGTTGCAGCTCATACAGAACGCTGCCGCCAGGATTCTTAGCAGAACCAGAAAATATGATCATATCACACCAGTACTCAGGTCATTACACTGGCTGCCAGTTACTTATAGGATTGATTTTAAAGTATTATTACTAGTATATAAATCATTTAATGGCCTAGGACCTCAATACATTGCAGATATGCTCACGGAATACAAACCCAACAGATTACTCAGATCATTAGGATCACATCAGCTAGAAGTTCCAAGAGTTCACTCTAAGCAAGGAGAGTCTGCTTTTAGCTATTATGCCAGCCGCAGCTGGAACCAGCTTCCAGAGGAGATCAGATGTGCTCCTACATTAGTCACATTCAAATCCAGACTCAAAACACATCTGTTTAACTTTGCATTTAATGAATGAGCACTGTGTCACTGTTTGTCCGACTGTTTATTCTGTGTCTTATTTTAGTCTTTATTCTAAACTGTTTTAATTATTTTTAGTTCTTTCTTGTTTCTTTATTTTAAACTGTTCTTTATTCTAAACTGTTTTAATTATTTTTAGTTCTTTCTCGTTTCTTTATTTTAAACTGTTTTGTATATTCTTATTTCTTCTGATTATTTTTAATAGTATGTAAAGCACTTTGAATTACCATTGTGTATGAAATGTGCTATATAAATAAACTTGCCTTGCCTTGCCTTGCCTATGCCTGGTTCAGATTACACGATTTTAGCCCGATTTTGGCACGATCCGTTTGACGTAGGGTGTCGTGGGGATTCGCAAACGACAACGGGCGTCGGGACGCAAGATTCGATCGTTTCATCTCGTATAGTGTGTCATAGTGGGCGACAACCTATCCCAGATAGCACGGACTATTTGATGTGCATTTTACATCTGGAAGACGTATTTTTAAGAATGTTTGCTCATCTGCAATACGTCTATAGGACGTTTCCTGTCAGATGTCAAATAGACGTTTAGAAGATGTCAGTTTAACATACATTCTAAATCATTCTAAATCATTACATCTTAAAGACATCTTCTAAACGTCTATTTGACATCTGACAGGAAACGTCCTATAGACGTATTGCAGATGAGCAAACACTCTTAAAAATACGTCTTCCAGATGTAAAATGCACATCAAATAGTCCGTGCTATCTGGGACGTAGCGTCTGCGATGCTTCACGACATCACGACAGAAAGACTAGCATATTTAATTTTTTAACGGTCCTCCACGACGACGGCGCGCGAGTGAGTGAGGGAGAGCCTTGTTTATACTTTCGCCTGGCTCCGCAGCGCGAGTCTCCGCAGACTGCGCGCGCACCTCCGCAAACGGACGAGGCGTTTATACTTGACGCGCTCGCCGTTGTACTATTCTTTGAAACGATAGGGGGCGACTCGAGTAATTGTCCACCAGGAATCAGCAGTGAGAAGAAGAAAGCTATACACACGTGACAATGTTTATTTTCACCACCAATACCACACTACAAAAAGAATAGTGTAAAACCCAGTAAACCCAGAGATTATTACTCGTGACAATAAAACAAAATATATGGATATTAGAATGTGTATAAAACATAACTAACTAACGATCTCTTACATATTTTCTAATTTCACTAAACATTTCATTAAGTTTCGTGAACATATTTATTAAACATGGACCTTTATGTTCATTAAAAATACTTTTTATGCTATTGTATGTTCATTTTTTTAAATGTAAGCAACTCATTTATACGTGCAAACTGGGTGCCTATGTGTAGCCGGTGTGGTGAGAAGTTCGAGCTCGGCCAGATTCGGCTCAAAGTCGTTCATCTTCGGATGCGGCGCCGCGCGCGATGTTACAAAAAGTGCCGTGCACACCGCCAGGCGAAATTGGGTCTTGCGAACCCAACGCGCGAGACCGCCCACTCCGCAATGACGTCATTTTTGCCGCGCGCGCCTCGCGATCTTGCGGCTGCGTCGAGTATAACGGTGCGTTTCCACTACAGCGGCAAAAGTCCGCTCAGTGCCGCTGGCAACGCTATAACGCCTCCGCTTTGGGGTGTGTCATTGCGAGTGTGTTTAATCGAAGTTTTTTTCAACACACGGACAGTATAATCACCAGAAATGCACGCGATTACATTTACAAATAGACAAGCTTTGTTTCCAAATGCATCAAGCAAAGATCCTTTCAATTTTATAAACTTTTATAAACCCAGCCAATATAATCACAATGAACACATCCAAAATAAAATCTTTAACATATATAACAACTGCAAAGCGTCTAATTTGTTAACAAAATGATTTACGCACTAAATCCAGCATAAACTCCAGCACAATTTGCATATTTTTAAACTCTCAAAACAGACGTCACATCCCGAACCTCACAGCAATTGGCTGCCGACCGCGTTTTTCGCTTGATATTTGCATAAAGTCAAAAACATGCCCAACCTTTTTGACGCTCTCGGTCGCTCTCAACGCTTTCTCCGGTCCGCTGGCAATCCCAAAATGCACTGCGCGAGCGTGAAGCTCAACTTCCATAGGAATGAATTGAAAACGCTCGCTTCGCTCCGCTCGCAACGCGCCAGTGGAAACGCACCGTAACACCTTGCAAATTTTGCTAGAGTTTATGCTGGATTTAGTGCGTAAATCATTTTGTTTACAAATTAGACGCTTTGCAGTTGTTATATGTTAAAGATTTTATTTTGGATGTGTTCATTGTGATTATATTGGCTGGGTTTATAAAGTTTATAAAATTGAAAGGATCTTTGCTTGATGCATTTGGAAACAAAGCTTGTCTATTTGTAAATGTAATCGCGTGCATTTCTGGTGATTATACTGTCCGTGTGTTGAAAAAAACTTCGATTAAACACACTAATTTTCTGGTGATACAGTAAACAATACACAAAACAAAACACCTCAGAATACAGACAATTGTAACATCTCACAGACTTAAAGCTAATGGTAAAACTAAGTTGCTGATTTCAATGTCAACGACGGAAACGTTTTTTTTTCACCATGGAATACAGCTTCGCCTAAAGTGTACATAGGGGGTAAAATACTTTTTTAACTGTAACTGGGTATGAAATTGCATTGTTATTGTTAGAAATGTCTTGAATAACGTTACTCACCCAACTTTAGCAGGATCCGTCGAAAGTTCTCGACTCCAATCAATGGCGGCAAAAAAAGTTTCTCGAACACAGTCCACAGCTCTCAGTGACACGCGCAGTAGGCGGGGTCAGGCCACAAACGTAAATTTCAGTCATTGATCCAAGTAAATTCACTCTCATTACATGTACAACCTAGGTAATTTACATTTCTTCAAAAAAACAAAAATACATCTCCTTATAAATGTATAATATTTGAATTGATCTAAAATGAGTGATTTATGTTCATCCAATGAATGCCCATGAGCACTTTTTTGAGTGTATGAGACGTGGTCATTTGGGCATATGTCAATTTTTGATGCAGAAATTCTAACGTGTACGCTCCTTTGTCAACATTAACCCTTAAAGAGTTTCTGTATCTTGGGGGGATACAGTCATTTAACAGGCTGTGGGGGGAAGGGCCATGGGAGGAGGGGCATTATGTGGTTGCAATTGATGAGAAACACTGATGGGGTGATGGGTCATGTAATCAGGTCATGTGACTTTATGCCAACATTCCAAATATTTGTATCAAAATCCAAAATGGCAGCATACGTGGACAAAGACACTGGCTATGAGGGAAGTGTTTTTATATTTTTCACGATTATGATATTTTAGAGTGATTTTGTTTTAGAAAATAGTTTTTTAAGGATAGTTTTACATGTTCTTGTGGATATTTTTTAAATAATCTTCTCACAACTTTGATTATCAGGCATTGAATGCCTGTGGGATACATTGCCCGTATAAGGGTATTTAACAGGGCTGATCACTCAGAGATATTCTTATGTTTTGAGGCCTGTTCTCTACAGATATTGAATAGGATAAAGGTTTTTCTTTAACTTGTAGTGTAGTGTAGTGTAGTGTAATGTAGTGTAGTGTAGTATAGTGTAATGTAGTGTGGTGTAATGTGGTGTAGTGTAATGTAGTGTAGTGTGGTGTAATGTGGTGTAGTGTAGTGTAATGTGGTGTAGTGTAGTGTAGTGTAGTGTAGTGTAGTGTAGTGTAGTGTAGTGTAGTGTAATGTGGTGTAGTGTAGTGTAGTGTAATGTGGTGTACTGTAGTGTAGTGTAGTGTAGTGTAGTGTAATGTAGTGTAGTGTAGTATAGTGTAATGTAGTGTGGTGTAATGTGGTGTAGTGTAATGTAGTGTAGTGCGGTGTAATGTGGTGTAGTGTAATGTAGTGTAGTGTGGTGTAATGTGGTGTAGTGTAGTGTAGTGTAATGTGGTGTACTGTAGTGTAGTGTAGTGTAGTGTAGTGTAGTGTGGTGTAATGTGGTGTAGTGTAGTGTAGTGTAGTGTAGTGTGGTGTAGTGTAGTGTAATGTGGTGTAGTGTAGTGTGGTGTAGTGTGGTGTAGTGTAGTGTAGTGTAGTGTAGTGTAGTGTAATGTAGTGTAGTGTAATGTGGTGTAGTGTAGTGTAGTGTAATGTAGTGTGGTGTAATGTGGTGTAGTGTAGTGTAGTGTAGTGTAGTGTAGTGTGGTGTAATGTGGTGTAATGTAGTGTAGTGTAGTTTAATGTGGTGTAGTGTAATGTGGTGTAGTGTAATGTGGTGTAGTGTAGCGTAGTGTAGTGTAGTGTAGTGTAGTGTAATGTGGTGTAGTGTAATGTGGTGTAGTGTAATGTGGTGTAGTGTAATGTGGTGTAATGTAGTGTAGTGTAGTGTAATGTGGTGTAGTGTAATGTGGTGTAGTGTAATGTGGTGTAGTGTAGTGTAGTGTAGTGTAGTGTAGTGTAGTGTAGTGTAGTGTAGTGTAGTGTAATGTGGTGTAGTGTAGTGTAGTGTAGTGTAGTGTAGTGTAGTGTAGTGTAGTGTAATTTGGTGTAGTGTAGTGTAGTGTAGTGTAATGTAGTGTAATGTAGTGTAGTGTAGTGTTATAGTGTAGTAGTGTAGCAATTAGAGGCAAATTGTTTGCCAGATTATAATTATCAAAAGTGAATGCCAATTATAGATTGACAATCATTAATGCTTTAATGACATTAGAAAATAGCCAAGGCTAATTAGCACCATTTTAGTTCTAATAACAAATAAAGTCAACTTCATAAATAGTCCTGTATCCATTGCGGACATTTTTTTTTATTAGTATATATATCATTATATATAGCATAAAATCATTGTTGAGCCACAACATTGTCAACATACCATAGTTTGACTTGCAAACAACGCTAAGAGAGAGCTTACGAATGGTCTGGACCAACCTTACGAAAGTGTGACTTACAGAAGATATACTTAGCGTACGAACATGTCGGGAACCGTGCATTAAGGTTAAAAGAGAACTTAAGTACTAGGTTAAGAACTACTTAGAGATAAGAACGCTTTGGGAAACCGGGCCCAGATGCATAAGAAAACTTATTAATAACACTAATTGCAATTGGAATTTGATCACTATTTTATTTTATTTTTTAAAAAGGGTTGTATCTTCGGCTAACTGGCTTATAATAATATCTCTATTTGAAACTGAGATAAGAATACTTTTTTTTAACATGCATAGATAATAACTGAGTTACAAGCAGGAAAAGATATGGAGAAATAGGACAACCCTGTCTAATACCTCTTTTTAAATCAAATCTAGATGTAGTTCCATGTTTGAGTTTGATTGAGCAATTTGCATTATTATACAGGGTTTCAACAGCTGCACAAAAAAAACTCACCAAACCCAAAAACCTTTAAAGAAGAAAATTAAAAAAAAGATGCTCCACAGTGTCAAAAGCTTTGCGAAAATCTAAAAATCAAATAAAACTATTTTCATCAATCAAATATAAATAATCTAATGTATCTAAAACCAACCTTACATTATTCGAAATGTGCCTGTTTTTCATAAAACCTGACTGAGTTTCATCTATAATGATAGGTGTGTTCGACATCGGCTGCGGCTGGATGCACCCGATCGTAGAGAGTAGCCGCGTGCAGGCGGGGAGGAGCTGCAAACGGAGACATGAAGTCGGACACTTTCTGGTTCCCGTGGTGACCGCTCACGTGGTGTTTGCATACTTTACCACAGCTGAAGTGAAATAAATGCAATATTTGCCTAATAATGCACAGATGTTTCAGAGACATTTTCATTCAATACTTCATGTAGGCTACTGCTTCATACAGCGTCTGTTTGAACAAGAATAAAGTTCAACATAAGCTATCAATGAAGTGGAGTCTACGTTTTTTAATCAGTTTTAATTTGATAAACATGACACAATATAACATCGCAACGACATGAAAAGAGTGTTTACTGTTATAAAAAAATTTGATTTGATTTTTGAACTGATTTGAGAGCTTTAGAGGAACTAAAGGTGTTCGAATAAACATGAAACACACGTGATCGTTGTCATGCAGTGAATCCGGAGAATGGTGGAACAGCTGTGTCGTCATCAGCCCTCGTGCAGCCGCTCTTGAGAAGCTGCGCTGGCTGAGTTCTCCGGCTACTCTCGAATCGCTCTCGCGGTACTTTGATGGCATACGTCACAGTCACGTGGTGTCGGCGCTGTATCAAGTCGGACAAAATTTCTAACCGGCATGCACTGCTTTAAGTCAGCCGCCGATCGGTTTGCGCAGAGCTGCATGAAGTCGAACAAGCCTATATTCTAATACATACTTGATTCTTTTAGCAAATATAGAGGCAATTGATTATAATCATTATTCAAAAGACTAATTGGCCGCCAATTATCAATTATAGTCAAATCTTTTTTAGGCTTAGGAATAAGGGTAATTAACCCTTGAGTCATGGTAGATGGGAGGCTGGACTTAGATAAGCTTTCACAAAAAACTGAAAGAAGAAAAGGTGCTAGTTGCTCAGCTTTTTAAGTTATGAATTGAATTGGTTATTTCTTCTAAACTAATAGGTTGGTCACATTATCTAAATTATCCAGCACTTTTTAGCATAATTATTCCACAATTACATTATTAATAAAACACACAATGGATGTGTAAGGTAACCAGTTGAAAGTAGACAGTTTACATGAGTTATAATAGTTTTTTGTCAGCAGAGCTACTAATAGTTATCTTAACATGCCGCCATCTTGGAGCATCACCGGAAGTGAGTGCTTCTAATTTGCTTCACTTTTCTCCATTGAAACCTATGGGGTCGCTGTGTCCAGTTTATATACTGTCAATACATACAAACGGTTGGTCTGGGAACACCCCCGGGAATGCCCCGTCATGTGATGTGAATTTAGCCCGTGAGGGATAACATTGCCTTGGCGCTAATTGAAATACACGGGACAATCATGCCGAAGAGTTGTGTCGTTTTCTGTACCGCCAATAAGCAAACAAATTATGAATTTAAGTTCTACATCCTTCCTAATAAACACACAGAACCGGAAAGGAGGACAGGGACTTGTAATTTTTGAGATTACTGTGTGAGTAGATCAGGGCCGGCCCGCGGCATAGGCAGTATAGGCAAATGCTAAGGGTGCCACTCATCCATAGGGGCGCCAAAATGAGTGAACGAGTGAATTTTTTTTTTTTTTTTTTTTTTTTTTAATAATACTATTTAAACCATTACTTCGAAATACTACCAAATAAAGCAAAAAAAAGTCCGGCACATCAATCTTCCCCCGCCCAGCGAGTGCTTAAAGTGCGTCAGAAAAAGAGCGCGCGCGCGCAATCAGTTGTTGGTAATTTGTTGTGTAGCGTGCGCGACGCCGCATCCAATGTAGACAGCGTTGCTTTTGGTTTGCTTTTGTTTGTTTTAACACACTCAGGCTCCCCTGTAGAAACGGACCTGGCAGCTCGCGCCAGGTCTAGACACGGTGAAAGTTTCCTGATTGTGACGGATGGCCAAATTTACATGACACATTATAAATTAGCATTATAGTCTGCAATAAATACAGTGTCAAAAAGAAGAGAAGAGGATAAAAGGGGATAAAGACAGGTAAAGTGCATGATGTAGTGAATTAACAGTTTATCTAATTGCATAGTAGCCTAAGATACTATAATTTAATGGCATTTATTTTAACCTTAAACTTAATGTTAGCAGTTGTGAGTTCTCCAGAGGCCACAGACAGTGTGATTTTGTATAACAATCATGTCAGTTTTAAGACGCATTTTTTTATCACTTTTTTAATTAATGTTTTACACTACAGTTGTGCAGTTTTGGGGGATATATGGCATTTTTTAAATTTATTTGCAAAAATTAGTAATGATATTTATTTACAGGTTTATTAAAAATAGCAAAGTTCACATTAAATCTGTATTGTAAAACGCGCTATAAAAGATAATGGGGACTTGACTTGAATGCTAGATGTAATACACTACAGGCCAAAAATTTGGACACATTACTATTTTTAATGTTTTTGAAAGAAGTTCTTCTATCATTTATTTCTGTGATTCTGTGAATTTTCAGGATCATTACTCCAGTCTTCAGTGTCACATGTGACATCCAGTCTATCACATGATCCTTTAGAAATCATTCTAATATTCTGATTTATTATGAGTGTTGGAAACAGTTCTGCTGCCTAATATATTTGATGAATAAAAGGTTAAAAAGAACTGCATGTATTCAAAATAAAAAAAATATTTTCTAATAATATAAATCTTCTTTACTATAACTTTTTATCAATTTAACACATCCTTGCTGAATAAAAGTATTGATTTATTTCAAAAAAAGAAAGAAAAAAAATTACTGACCCCAAATTACTGACCAGTAGTCTATATTGTTGTTACAAAAGATTTCTATTTTTAAAACATTTGCTTCTTTTTTATTTTTATTTTTTTTACTTTTTATTCATCAAATTATCCTAAAAAGTATCACAGGTTATGAAAAAATATCAAGCAGCAGAACTGTTCCCAACTTTGATAATGAATCATCATATTAGAATGATTTCTAAAGGATAATGTGATAGTAATGGTCCTGAAAGTTCAGCTTTGCATCATATAAATAAATGATAATTTAAAGTATAATGAATTGAAAACCAATTATTTTAAATTGTAATAATATATCACAATATTACATTTTTTTCTGTATTTTTGATCAAATAAATGCAGGCTTGATGAGCAGAAGAAACTTCTTTGAAAAACATTAAAAATAGTAATGTTTCCAAACTTTTGGCCTGTAGTGTGTGTGTGTGTGTATATATATATATATATATACTGTATATCATGAACACAATGACGGGGTGAAATGGGCTGTGATGCATGGGGCGCCAGGTAAAATCTTGCCTAGGGCAGCAAATTGGTCAGGGCCGGCCCTGGAGTAGATCCCTGTGTGATATAGTAGTGGGTGTTAAACTCGTATTAGGCAGTGGGCCAGATTTGTCTACATCCCTTACGCAAAAGAAATAGTAATCCTATAAGATTTCTATAGTAGTGTATAATACTTCTGTGATGTTCTAATACCTCTATAGTACTTCTATAGTTAGTATGTCCCAAAATACTATAGTATTCCTATAAGATTACTATAATATTTTGTCCCAAAATACTACAAGATTCCTATAGTTGTTTTTCATAAGGGATGTCTCATTCACATTAGTGTATCAGCTGAAGGCTCGCTTGATAAGCCAATCGCGAACCTATGGAGTAGTTCGAGGTCTACACTCAAAACAGACTGCAGTCTGTGAGTTAGGGATAACTGTCAGCACAGTCCCTCGGCAACTTCGTACTACTGATCACCGTTTTACAAAAGGATTAATAGTTTGGAGTGAAGCATACGTACAATTGTGTGAGTGACATACGAAAGTTGATTGAGTTATAGGCTAATGTTACCGCTACAGCTACCGCGATGTCTTACCTGGAGATTCAACCAGATAACAAAATATGTCTGGAAACGACACCTCCGGCCATTTGGTTGGGTCATTGACCCAGTTTTTAATTAAATAAGGGCAATCATAACCCATTGCAGTTAATTTTGCAATGTACCGTTGCTGATCGGCAGGCGTCAATGACTCGCAATAAGACATTTTTGTCATTCAAATACACACGATGTTCGCAGTGTTTTCCCCCACGCCGACTCCACCCTCGCCATGCCCCCAACTATGACTAGATGCCGACTGTATGTATGGGGCGGATGCAAATTTGTTTTTTTGCAGGGTGGTAGGGGAAGACTCATTAATATTCATTAGGGAACTCATCCCTGATTGGCTCGACGTTCTGAAGAATACTCCAATGTTCTGAGAAGAAGCCATGGTAACCAGAATATCAGTAAAGACATTAAAAATAGTCCATGTGACTACAGTGGTTCAACCTTAATGTTATGAAGCCACAAGAATACTTTTGTGTGTAAAAAAATAAAAATAACGCACTTATTCAACAATGTCTTCTTGGCATCGGAGAGCGACACGGAAGAGAAGAAATTGTTGAATAAAGTTGTTATTTTGGGGGTTTTTTTTGCGCATAAAGTATTCTCATGATGCTTCATAACATTAAGGTTGAACCACTGGAGTCACATGGACTATTTTAACGATGTCTTTACTGCTTTCTGGGCCTTGAAAAGTGGTAATAACGTTGCTGTCTATGGAGGGGTCAGAAAGCTCTTGGATTTCATCAAAAATATCTTCATTTGTGTTCCAAAGATGAACGAAGGTCTTACGGGTTTGGAATGAAATGAGTGAGGAATTAATGACTGAATTTTCATTTTTGGGTGAACTAACCCTTTCAAGTTTGGTATTGTAACAGTACATGCTTAATTACTAAATACTTCATTATGTTCTTTAGACTACCAGTTCTGAAAAAGAGGCTACAAAAGAAGTTGACGTTGGCCTTCTCATTGTTACTGAGGACGGCGGAAGCAGCCAAGCACTACTGGCAAAGGAGATAGTCGTTATTGCAGTTGTGCTGGAAGAGAACATCATCATACGTGAGCTAGGAGATGTTGCTAATGCCTTTTCCTCACTCATGGGTCTTTACTGTCTTGACATAGAATATCCCAAGTGACTGAACTTAAGTACACATTCGAGATGATACAAAAAGTTTTTATGGACATCGCCAGTGGTATCGGCATCGATTTTATTTCTAATATTTACAGTTTTATGTACCAGAGTATACCTTTTTTTAGATAAATGTTCATGTTTACAGAAACATTAATATGAAATGTCAATGTTTAGCGATGTGTTTTAATGGTAAGGTGTTTTAACATAAGTACATTAAAAGATGTTGTCTGTTTTGAAATCAAATAAAATATCATTCTGCATGTTCTTCTTTGCCAATGAATCATTTTTATGTAGTACTATTAGAAAACAGAAACTTAAATTGTGTGGGCAAATTACACAGTTCAGTCTGTTGAATGAACTTAACATTCCAACTAAAATGAACTATTCTTGAAAAAGTAACCTGGCTGCCTTAAAAAGTTAAAAGTTAAAAGTTAATTCAACAAAATTAATAGTTTAGACAATTTTTATATTGTTTGCACAACTAATAATTATAAATTGACTCAACAAGCTGCTTAGTGTAAACAACTCAAGATAGCAGAAAAGTTTGTTGGTGTCACTCATTTTATGTTGTCTCAACTGGGATTCAGGTTTACACAACTTTTACTGTCTTGTTGGAGTAACTAAAAAACTAGTTCATTAAACTTAAATTAAAGTTGATCAGACTATTTTGTCGCCTTCACCTTTGTTACGCCAACGATTAATTCTAGGTTTAAGGAACTCCAATATATGTACAAACAACTGAAGTTTCTTAGCTTACTTAACAACATTTTAAGGCAGCCAGGTTACAAATTATTTTAAGTTGAATGAACTTGTTTGTTTTTACAGTGTAGGCTTGTTTTTTTTATTTTTTTTATTTTTTTTTTTTATATTGCATTACACAATTGATACAATTTGCCGAAAAAAGAAATTGATCTTGTATTATAAAAATCATTTAGATACAGTTCACGTTTTCAAAAGGAATAAAAAAAATAAATAAAAAAAAATCAATAAATAAAATAAATACACATCAGCCAATAGAGAATTGAGACAAATATCATACAAGTAACAATATAATATAAAATTATAAACAACATAAAAGTACACAGCCAGAGTATCAGACAGTAAATATCAGTTAAATTAATTATAAAGTTAACTTAGATAAGTATTGCATACATTTTGATGCTGATTTACCATCTAATCCAGAGATACAGTCTATATATTTTTTCAAGTCAAGTTTAAAAACATTGAAAAGAGGTTTGTTCTTCATAAATTTCGATTTATGAATAAAGAATTTTCCAAGCAAAATTAATAAGTTGACTATATATTGTACAGAGGAGTTTGAGTCAGAAAAGTAAAAGATGATGTCAAAATTAGATAAGTGTATGTTTGAGCCAAGGTGTCCATTAATGAAACATTGTATATCATTCCACAGAGAAGAGCTATGTGAACAGCTATAGAATAAATGGTCTAACGTTTCTGTTTCCAGAGAGCAGAAACTGCATTTTTCGTCTACGGTAGGGATAAATTTAGAAATAATCTTGTTACAGGGGTAATAATGGTGAAGAATTTTAAATGATATTTCTTTTACTTTGTTTGTAATTAAACATTTATGTGGGTTGCTCCATGCTCTATTCCAATTAATATTTTCATACAAGGGGGACCATTTGTACCTGGAGGCAGGGATAGATTTTGCACATAAAAGGTTTTTTATTACTTTGTTGTTGACTTTTCTGTCTAGAAAAGATAGACCATTTATTGAAACACTGCTGGAGAAAGATATATTAATTTGATCCAAATCTGTCTCATCTCTAAGTAGGGTGATGATCCCATGGGGTATAGCTCTGGTTACAATATCAAATTATTTTCTTGGAGGATGGAAATTAAATTTATGTGTGAAGTCGTCATAAGTTAAAATTTGATTTGAGTTATATAATAATTGGGATACCTGTATAATATCATGTTTAAACCAGTTTTCTATAAAGAGATTCTTGTTTCTATATATGATGTTCATGTTGTTCCAGATAAAACATTTGTGAGAGGAGAAATTGTGTTTGTATAAAAGTGACCAACAAGTTAGAGCCTGTTTATGGAAGTTTGACAGTTTGACTGGCAGTCTGTTGATGGAGTATGGGCACTGAAGTAAGAATGTGATTTTACCAAGTTTTTCAAAGATAAAGTTTGGCACAATGTTCCACAAACTGTTTGGATTTTTCAAAAATCTTTTAATCCAGTTGATTTTTAATATCTCATTGGAAAGTGAGAAATCAATTACCGATAAACCCCCATCCTCAATTTTATTAGTCAAGATTGGCGGATACCTTTGTTAATGTAAAATCTGGGTGAAGTTCCATTAGCCAATTTAACACAACTGTTATCTCCCATGTGAGTTCTTATAGTATTAGAGAGAGTATAGAGGGACCCAATGTGTCACTTTTGAGTGATTTATGGCCCTCTAAGCCCCGCCCCTTTTGACCGTGGGAATATTCCCACGTTAGCTCCCTCCCACTTATGGGCTGTATGTACAGCGTGGGAAAATCGGACTTAAGCCATGCCTCCTTATGGGTTGGACATCTGAAGCGTGGAAAATTTCCCACGTTCAGTAGTTCTAAACAGTGTATATTAAGACTTTTTAAAGAAATGTACAATAAAGACATAGTCAGAAGTGTGATCAGTGTTTTTTATTTATTAAAGAAGACAGTTGTACATTCATCACTTTTAAAACAACAGTGAAATAAGTTAAAATTACATTTTTCTCTAAAAAGAGTTATTAAAAATGAGTTAGTGTTATTTTAAGATGTTAAAACATTAAAAATTCAATGTTCAGTCATTTACAGAAAAGTAAAAATAAGTTAAGAGAGTTTTTTCATTTACAAAAAGATCATTTTTTAAAAAATGTTGATTTGTAAGCATTTAACTTTCACACAGCATTTGTAAAAACTGGTACATAAAACACAAACTAGTTTAAAAAGCCTTATGTTTTAACATACCCAATTGGTAAAGACTCGGAGTTTAAAAGATATATAAGTGTTTCAGAATCAGAATCAGAATCAGAAAGAGCTTTATTGCCAAGTGTGCTTGCACCCACAAGGAATTTTTCTTGGTACTGAAGCTTCCAGTGCACATATACAAATACAAATACAAGAAGAAACATAGTAATACAAACTCTAAGAATAAAAAATATATATAAAAAAAAATAAAAATAGTAAAAAAGTAAGGTCACAGTTGGGTTTAGTCCGAATAAACATTTACAGATTATGAACATATTTACAGTATTTTAAATAGTATTAATAATATAAATATAAATATCACCTGAGTTAGAGAATATTACACTAGACAGTGGGAGTCTAGCGCATGTTACAGATTATGAACATATTTACAGTATTTTGAGTAGTATGAATAATATAGATATAAATATAAATATAAATATCACCTGAGTTAGAGAATATTGCACTAGACAGTGGGAGTATTGCACTTACAGGCATATGCCTTGGGGGGCATGTTAAGTGTTCAGGAGGGAAATGGCCTGTGGAAAGAAACTGTTCCTGTGCCTGGATGTTCTTGTGGCTAGTGATCTGTGTCGCCGTCCTGACGGTAACAGTTCAAACAGGGGGTGTCCAGGGTGAGTGGAGTCTGTGATGATTTTACCTGCTCTCTTCCTCACTCTGGAAGAGTACAGGTCCTGGAGGGTTGGCAGGGGGGCACCAATAATCCTCTCTGCAGTCCGGACTGTCCGTTGTAGTCTCCTGATGTCCGATTTGGTAGCTGAACCAAACCAGACAGTGATGGAAGTGCTTAAAACAGACTCAATGACGGCTGAGTAGAACTGGATCAGCAGCTCCTGTGGCAGATTGAACTTCTTCAGCTGGCGAAGGAAGTACAGTCTCTGCTGGGCCTTTTTCACAATGGAGTCAATGTGATTTGCCCACTTCAGGTCCTGAGAGATGGTAGAGCCCAGGAACCTGAATGACTCCACTGCTTCCACAGTGCTGTTCATGATGGTGAGAGGGGGGAGTGCTGGGGTGTTTCTCCTGAAGTCCACGATCATCTCCACTGTTTTGAGCGTGTTCAGCTCAAGGTTGTTATAGCTGCACCAGACAGCCAGCTGTTCAACCCCCAGTCTGTAAGCAGACTCGTCACCATTTTGGATGAGACCGATGACAGTGGTGTCGTCTGCAAATTTCAGGAGCTTGACAGAGGGGTCTTTAGAAGTGCAGTCATTAGTGTACAGGGAGAAGAGCAGTGGGGAGAGAACGCACCCTTGGGGGGCACCAGTGCTGATGGTGAGGGTCCTGGATGTGAGTTTCCCCAGTCTCACTAGCTGCTGCCGGTCCGTCAGGAAGCTGGAGATCCACTGACAGATTGAGGATGGCATGGAGAGCTGAGTCAGTTTGGCTGTGAGAAGATCAGGGATGATAGTATTGAAGGCCGAACTGAAGTCCACGAATAAGATCCGTGCATAAGTCCCAGGTCTGTCAAGATGTTGCAGGATATAGTGCAGTCCCATGTTGACTGCATCATCCACAGACCTGTTTGCTCTGTAAGCAAACTGAAAGGGATCCAGCAGGGGTCCAGTGATGTCCTTCAGATAGGCCAACACCAGTCTTTCAAACGACTTCATGACCACAGACGTGAGAGCGACAGGTCTGTAGTCATTAAGTCCAGTGATTTTAGTTTTTTTGCGAACCGGAATGATAGTGGAGCGTTTGAAGCAGCAGGGAACTTCACACTGCTCCAATGATCTGTTGAAGATCTGCGTGAAGACTGGGGCCAGTTGGTCAGAGCAGGCTTTTAGACAAGCAGATGAGATGCCGTCTGGGCCTGAAGCTTTCTTAGTCTTCTGTTTTTTGAAGACTCGGCTCACGTCCTCCACACAGACCTTAAGCTCAGGTTGTATGGAAGAAGGGGGGAGGAGAGGGGTTGCAGGAGGTGATGGTGGATGTGTGAAGTGCACATCAGAGCGGGTGTGAGGTGTGAGTCTGGGCTTCTCAAACCTGCAATAGAATGCATTGAGAGTGTCAGCCAGTTGTTGATTCTCCACAGATGGGGGGGATGGTGATTTGTAGTTGGTGATGTTCCTCAGGCCTCTCCAGACTGATGCCGGATTTCCCGGATTTCCCAGACTGATGTTTCTTGTGCCGGAGCAGTGTAAAAGAATGTCCATTCACTCCGGAGGTCAGTCAGGATTGACACTCTGTGAGGCCTGTACAGAGACCCACGCAAACCCCGCCCCTACCCCCTCCCACAACAGGTGTTCCGTGGGAAAGCCCAGCAGCTCCTTTTCACTTCCCAAATAGAAAAACAGGCCGGTCAATTCGCTGTCCGAACTTAAATGACCACCGAAACAGTGTGTAATGAGTCAAAGAGACCCTACCCCCTAACACACCCCTCTCAAAGCTGAGAGGCCAATTTCGATTTAAGGACGTCCCTAAAATGACATCACTCACGGGGGAACCCCCTCCCTCAGCGTGACAGTTAGAGTTTAAAAAGAAGCGCAAACTCGACGTGAAGAAATACTTGTGTGATTTAGAAGGATTACTGAGCCGGATTTGACTGTAGCTCCGCGAAAAAAAGATGCACACGGATCGTATGGAATATACTTTTCACTTGTCTGGACGTCTGGAGGTTTATGACAAAATCAACAGAGAAGTCAGACTGGTTAATGGATAATGACGAGCGATTCACAACGAATACAACAGAGGATCCCGATTTGTTTTTTTACGCAAAGGGATTGGATTTTTTTTTATACAGGAGTATGGAGAGATTTGAAAGATGATGGAAGTGAACCGGTTTTCATTGCGGATTATATAAAAAAAAATCACCCAAAGGATTACGTTTACATACTTTGCAGTAATTTTGGAATGGATATACCCGAATGTTTGTGGCCTATTTCTGAGGCTGTGAATTCTTACCATGGCCCGCTTCCCTACAAACACCCACCCCACCTTTGGACTGAGCCCTCCAACGTGGAAAATTCCCCACGGTCCACATTTCAAGTTGTACTTTTCACAATCACATACAAAAAAGACATTAAAACAATGTATATCATTAAAATACAACGGCTGTAAACACACATTTGTAAAATGTTAAAAAAGTTTGAATTGCTAACATGATCTAGATTCTAGAATTAAAACATGTATTAAAATTATATCAACCAAATAGTTCTATTTTCTAACATACATTTGCAGAAAAGTTGTACTTTCACAATTACATAGTGTTTAAAGACATTAAAACGTTGCATCAATTTAAAATACACATGTCTTTAGCGTTCATACATTTGTAAAATGTTAAAACGTTAATGTGCTTTAAACTTTTAAAAAAGTGAAGCAATGTATTGGGTAACAGATCAGAGAGTTGTTTTTTAATTAAAGAAAAGTTTTGTTTTCCACATACATTTAAAACTTTTTAAAAACACTGTATAAAGTTAAAATGCAATGGTTTAGTATTCATACATTTTACAACGTTATCTGAAACAAGTAATAAAAACTCAGTGAGTGTTTTAGCGCAATTTTCTGACGTCATGGGATCACAACACTAAGAGATAGTAAATCTTTTTATGGTGTTTTTTTTTTTTTTTTGTGTGCGTTCCCGAGATTAGACCTTCCTTAACATAATGCCGAAAACCCGAAGTCTCTAGGTGGTCTGGTTGAGGAGGAGATAGAAGTGCAAGATTGGTGCGCACAGACAGAACAGAAATCATGAGTTAACAATCGCAATTTTGTCCTTAGGAAAATTGCGCTAAAAAGTTAGAATATGGTCCTTCACATACAGATTTAAAAAACCGTTCAAAACAACATCAACTAAAATACAATATGCTACAATATGTTCCGTATGATACATCACTCATCGACGGTAGAAACATGCATGAGTGTTGGAGTAAACACAGTATAAGAAGTGCATAAGTACATAAATGAATTTCGGTAGAGTTGAGGCAGCATTTTCTTTGAAAACAAAATAATTCCACCGCATCTTCAGCGGCTGCCTCAGATTTCGGGAGTAAATAGAGAGAGCTATGTGGATTAATACATCCAGCCACACAACACCTACAACGCTTGGGAGACATTCTCGTCAGTGCAGCAATGGCGGATGTGTACAACTCGCTGTGAACTCGATCAGGGCGGGTCTATGTTAAAACGGCAGTGTCAGTCAACACTTGTGGGCGGGACCTGTGGCTTTAGTGACGTCACTAAAGCCGCATTCTGAAAACAGGTTGTTGGGAGACACTGCTTATGATTTATGGGGATTAATAAAAAAGGAGTGAGTGGATTTTTATCACTATTGGGTGGTTGTGTACACACACTGCCAACACACATTTATGTCCAAACAGCATGCAAAAGTGAATTTTGCATAATAGGTCCCCTATCCCCAAGGCGCGCTTGTTCCATGGCGGATTGCTATTATAACAGTGCCAGGCGCAAGCCAGGAGCGGTTCACAGTCGAGGAGACCGACATTCTCGTCAGGGCCGTAAAATACAGAGAAGTGACATTTGGGGATGGAAGAAACCCACCCAAATTAGCTCCGGTTAAACAGGCGTATGATAATTTGGGTAAATGTGTAAGCTAGATTTATGTCTGTTTTTTCACATCTTCATGGACACAACAATGATTTCCCTCGTGTGTTAATATTTTTCCTTGTAATAATGTATGATTTTCTAAAAATGAAAACTGCTGCGTCTGTGTGTAGATGAGATAAGCAAAGTGTATGCGCGTTGTGCACACGCTACATTGATTATGGCCAAGCATGCGCCCTTAAAATAGCATATGAATAACATGTGCAACGCATCACTGACTTTAGACTAGGTTTTTCCTGGTCAGTGGCGGAATTGTTTTCTAAACCTGCAAAATAGCACCAGGGAACATTTGCGCCGGAACACGCCTCCTCTTTGCGCTGAACCGCCCCCGGGAGCGCAAGTTAATTTCCTAATTTACCGACATGCGTCTGTGGAGGGAAAAGTCCGCTGGGCGCGGGTGCAAAATAGGAATGATATGCGTCAGTGTACAAAGTCAATTGCGCTGGGTGCAAGATAGGGCCCATAATCACTAAAACTTGATTCCATAGGGAGACTGATGGTGGAAAGCTAAAAAACAAGGCAATATAATTGAATTTTGAACTATTTAAAATGTCACATGAGCATGTTTGTAATGAAAAGCCCATGGTAGCATGAGAAGAGGTCCAAGATCGCACATTACTCCTACTGCACAATGGACTCGTTCCTTTTCTCCCTGTTTCCGTGATGACTTCACTAACACCTTTAACGAGGTGTATCTGTCTCTGTCCCTGGAGTCATATTTACCTGACTTGGATGCTGAATCCTGGATCCTTAGTGCTTTTCAGAAAGCTGGAAAAGTCTAAGTATTTTTCTAAATTAATTGCACAAAATCATAGAATAGTTCTAAAGCTTTATTTTCTGTGTTAAATTCTGCTCTAAATCCTCCTGTAAATATATACATATAAATAAATGTATACATCTTATCATAGAAAAACCTTGAGAAACCTTCACATAATGATACTCTGAGGGATTTGAAATCCACTGATTTGGTCAATGTCATTATAGATCAGTGTTGAAATCACATTTACAGGAGGATTTAGAGCAGAATTTAACACAGAAAATAAAATAAATAAATAAGTAAATAATAAATTATATATATATATATATTTCCCGTTGAAATACACAACTTTAACATATTTGCCAGATAAGAAAATATTTAACTAAAGATGATGCCATTGACATCACTGGCCGCGACACGGCGGACTCGCATCCTGCTGCCACGTCTAAACTCACTCTGTTGGCAGGTAACTGAAGGACAGACAGCCGAATCAGCCAATCACCAGGCCCAAGATCAAGGCGCAGCCTTCTTTCTCAACCAATAACAATCGTTGTGGGCGGGTTTTCACTGACAGCGATTCAGAACGAGGAACTAAACAGCTTTTGGCAGCAGAAACGGAGACATGTGTGGTGAGTACAGCAATGAAAGCTACATTTGTATGTTATATTTACACTGATAATATACGTGACATTTATTTAAGTTACACGCGTCATAAATTAAATACGTTTGGGCTACAATAGTCAGATAGAAATGCCGTTGGAGGGAAAATCTACTAGCATTTAGCATCTGACAGAGGCTGTGTCTGAAAATCTAACGTACAATAGTGAGCCGCCTACATACTACATAGACAGCATTTTTGGGCATTACGAACGCGGTTATGATACTAAAACGTTTTCTAGATAGAATAGTCCTTAATGTATTAATATTTAAAGTGCTTTGAATCTATGAGTTTGTTGTACATTTCTTGTTTCTTTTTACTCTGTGTATAAACCATCTAGATTATAATTATATTATCGCGAAGCACACTTTGAAATCTTGTTTGATAAGATAAATATTGCTATGGTGAGTGTTTATTCATTCAGCATGAAACATCCCATTAATTAAAGATGATCAGACCACTCTTTCCAGTGGAACAGGTCACAAAACGTCATTTAAAGGACCACACCTCTAATTCAGGTTTGTTTTGGTGGCAGTCACAGACAGGCTGTTTTAGTCCAAAAGAAGATATTTTGAAGAATGATGGTTACCAGACAGTTGATGGTAGCCACTAACTTCCAGTTAAAAAATAAATAAAAATAAAAAATAGGCTACTATCAACTGTCTGGTTGCCAACATTCTTCAAAATATCTTATTTTGTGTTCAACAGAAGAAATCAATTTATTCAGATTTGGAACAACTAGAGCATGAGTAAATGATGACAGTATTTTCATTTTTGGGTCAACTATCCCTTTAACTTAGTCTGTGCTTTTAAAACCTCTTAGGAGAAGGGCTTGAATATCTCTTGTCTTTGCTAGAGGTAAGGAAGTGATAAAGAGAGATAGAACGACCAGCTGGAAGTTCTTTTCCCAGAGGTTTTTTCTGATAAGCTAAATCTGTATGACCTCTCCTTAAGATAGACAAGACATTCAGGGGTTTGCAGACACAACCTTGACGAACGGCAGGGATTTTTGGCCGTCACAAACTCACAAAGTGATTAATAGACTAGTTTTGGATCAGATGTGTTCTAACAGAGTCTGAACTCTGAAATAGTGAACAGCATTTCCTTGCTTTTTTGGGGAAGAGTTCAATATATTACGTAGACATAGCCTACTTTAAAGGTCATGCACATATTGTTTACACAATGTATAGATGGTTAACACACACACACACACACACACACACACACAGGTACAGATACAAAATACTGTTAAATTATATGGGGCAAAGAGAGAAATTGAGAGTTGTGAAACAGAGTCTTTAAACAGAGAGTTGTGAAAATCTAATTTTTTTTTTTTTTCTACAAGAAACATTAACTTGTTAGTAACTAAAGTGAAAATGTAATGCTAAATGTTTAGATTATGTCCCTTTTAATGTATGTTCTTTTTAAAACATGAAGTACTAGGCTACTCTTCATACTGTTTTATAAGAATTTTCCCCTGAAGTTAGCAACACTATTCAATAGTTTAGGATGAGTAAAACATTTTGAAGAGGAAATTAATACTGTCTTGCAAGGACACATTAAATTGATCAAAAGGGACTGTAAAGACATTTATAATGATTTCTGTTTCAAGTAAAAATGCTGGGTTTATCAGAGAATCCTGAAGAAAATATATCACAGTTTCTACAAAAAAAAAAAAAGCAGCACAACTATTTTCAACATTGATAATCAGAAATGTTTCTTGAGCAGCAAATCATCATTATAATGATTTCTGAAGGATGTGACACTGAAGACTGGAGTATGGAAATTAATAGGGAACAGTTATTTTAAATTGTAATAATATTTCACAATATCACAGTCTTGGTGAGCATAAAAGACATTAAAAAACAAATAAAAATCTCACAGACTTCAAACTTTTCAACAGTAATAGGCTATACAGTATGTTTAAACTTTAGAGTAGGCTACATCATCTTTTTGATCGATTTAGCCTCAGGTTTATTTATTTTTTTAAAGGTAGGGGGATGAAACTATTAACAATCCATCCTTCATTCATTTTAGCAAGTCATCTGTCTTAATAAAGCAGAGCCTTGTTTGACTACCACACACACACACACACACACACACACACACACACACACACACACACACACACACACACACACACACACACACACACACACACACACTGCACAAGTGCAGAGCACTGAATGGTGTTTTTGTCCTTTCATAGTGCTGTACTTGGAGTATATTTATCCCCTATGAAGATAGGAACATTTATACCAGTCATTTTCTTTATTTTTACTTTCCTCATCTCACTGTTTACACCAGATTTTGCTGAGCTGAACATTTTTTTTTTCTGACTGTGTGTATCCTCACAGATGGATGTTTCTTTCCATTAGGCTTCTTCATTTTCTTAATTGCATACTCATAGTATCACTTCTTTGTTTGTGGCAATGTATTTGTTGATTTGCCTTTTTCTAGTGCCTGTCCTCAGTGTTATTTAAAAGGAGTCAAACCGGTTGTCTTCTTTAACACTGTCTTATCAGTATTGACATCACTCTTTGCTTTTCTTGTTTTATTTTGCCTGGGCCGTCACATTTTCCGGGGGAGAGTCTTGCGCTTTCTTTACTGATTATTTGCTGTGCTGTTTTTAGAGACACTGAAGTTTTCCAAAGAATAGCAAAAGCAGTTGGTATTTTATATGTTCTAACTATGACGAAGACTTAAACACAGAAATAATTTTTTAATTTTGATAAAAGTTTTATGGAAAATCAATGAAAGCTCTAGCTTTTCTTACATGTCATTTTTTTCTTTGTCCTTTAAATTTGCAAGTAATCAGAAGTAGCATGAGCTGCTGGTTGAGCTGCACTAGATAAGATGAAGAATGTTGCTTTTTCCCCCCACCCCGGTTCCAAAACCCCTTTGTTTGGCCTTCTTAAGGCGGACAAACTTAGAGTGGTTAAACTTATTCTTAACACTGTTCCTGAACATTGTAACCCCAACATTTATCTGTGCAAACAGATTGTTTTCTGTTGCTTTTTGTAAGGCCGTTCACCACTCCTTAGGAAAATTAACCAGGTTTTTGTTACAGATTACTGTTTGTATTACCTTAGTTTTCTGACAAACATCACAATTAAATGGTGTGTAAAAAATGACTAAAAACATATCACTCTGAAACGTCCTGTGAAATCCATGCTTGCAAAGTCCATGCATGAAATCCGTTCTGCACGATCCTCTTGTTCGTTAACATTGTCAGGGTCTGAATCGAACTCAAATTGGTTTGAAATTGACACCACCCTTAATATTTATACTACAGCAGAACTCACAGTTACGAAGGGGCGGGACATTTCCTAAACATGCGCTATGCGGTGCCAATCACAACACACTGAAAAAAATGATAGTTGAATTTACTACATTTTTTTATGGTAAGTGGTTCCACACAATTGATTTTAGCTACATTTAAACAAATGCATTAAGTTGAATTTATTACATTTTAGTTCAACTTAATGCATTTGTTTAAATGTAGCTTAAATCAATTGTGTGGAACCACTTACCATAAAAAATTTAGTAAATTCAACGAATCATTTTTTTCAGTGTAGGCCAGCTAACCAATCACAACACATTTCATATTTCGGAAGGAGAGGTTTCATCGAAACAGGACCAGCACGTTCGAGACAGACTGGGGAGAGAGGTGCTGGGATGATGTAATATATTTAAAAAATCAAGCATGAAAACCTATTCTAGTACACCCCAAAAGCTAAATCAAGACTTCGTAAAAGGGCATAATAGGACCCCTTTAAAATACCCGTCTTGGCAAGTATTCTCGTAAACGCAGTCGGTTATGATTAACAGTTGAGAAAAAAATCTGATGTGTATCATTATATTAGATCTGTGCATTAGGTCTTAAAGTGACAGCAGCCTATACATACCTGCTGCTGTCTGTTAATTAATGTTAATCAAACAACAAAACACCACTTTAACACAGATTAATCTATATTTGGGTCACTGACAAATAAAGCTTCAAAAAAGGTGTTTTTAAAAATCTTTTCAAAACTGATGTAAATTAATGCATATTTTTGAGTCATAAACAATGTTTAAACAAGTTTCAGTTGTTATATAACTTTCTTTTCTTTTCTTTTTTTTTTTTACTGTTTTTATGTCAGGCGGCACAACTAAATAGTTGTATGCATACTGTAGTTGTACCACCTGCCATTGAAAGTGTACCAACTTGAAATTAGCAATTTGAAATTAGTTTTTACCAGTGTTTGAGAGAGATCAACAAACCTTTTCACTCCGCCACAAGGATCAGTCGGGCTCCTCTGGATGATGTATTATCATGTCTACTGTTATTACCTTGTCAATTCATAATAAAAGAGCCATGATGTGTGCAGTTGTGCCACCCTGACATACAAATCGCTGGACAAAAGTTTTTCAGTTATCCCAACTGCTTTAAAAACTACTAATATTTGTCAAATTTGTTTATATGAAAGGTTTCAAACCTAAAATGATTCCATATTTAGTTTTTAATTTTTTTTTTAAGACGCCATTTTAAATAGATTCTTAGTCTGTTCTTTTGTTCGGACAGTTGCTTCACCTGACATTTTGGGGGTTTAAGATAACAAAACATAAAATAAAATGTAGGCTATTTAAATGTAGGCTACTAAAAATGAATTAAAGCTAAAAAAAGGTTTTATAGATTAAAGTGATATGCATTTTATCAAATTATTTTAAAAGGAAATATTGCAGTTGGACACAAAAATATGCACTTCATGTCATTGACCCATTTAATTACAGTGAACTCTTACAGTGAATTTTACATTTAATGATTATATTTCTGTACCTGAATACTACTGTTAGACATTACTTTATGTGTACTAGTATTACCACTAGTATTACATCACCCATCTTTTCTTATAATTTGTATCGGAAATTAAAAACTTGACCCAATTAAAAACACTCAACCTGTTTTGCATAGCATAGCTACACAAACCAGTTTTGTTGCATTTTCACATATCTAGATAAACTAATCACTTTTAAGGTCCTTAGGACTATTTAAAAATTGATGAAATGGCATTTACATCTGATATCACATTATGCATCGTATTTCTATTTTTGATTTGATTACTGAATTTACAAATAAACAGAAGAGTTTGACTGCACTGTCCATCCTGAAAAACACACTTTCTTTTTCTCTCTGAAGGAATCTTTGCGTATCTGAATTATCACGTGCCTCGCACTCGCCGTGAGATCCTTGAGGTCCTTATCAAAGGTCTGCATCGCCTGGAGTACCGTGGCTATGACTCCGCAGGTCAGGAACAAACGGCTCATAAAACTGATTACACACACACACACACACACACACACACACTTACAATTACAATTACAATTAGCTCTTCTGGAATAGGACCCACTGATTTTGAAACTAGCATCTTCTTTCTGTCTTGCAGGTGTGGGCATTGATGGGGGAAACAATAAGGAATGGGAAACCAACTCCAAGAGCATCCACCTGATCAAACAATCAGGAAAAGTGAAAGCCTTGGATGATGAAATCCACAGTAAGTAATTGTCCTCATTTTGCAGGTTCAGGTTAAGGCCCGAAAACACACCCCATGCCAATATGAGAACGCTTCTAAAAGCTCTTCACAGCTTCACAAGTTAATGTGCTTCGAAATGTCTCAGCGTGAACCACAACACAAATTCAAGCATGTAGGCCTATCTCATTCTCAACAGCATGTAGGCCTATCTCATTCTCATTCTCAACATTGCTGCATTGCAGAGCGTGTCTTCTAGTTTCTGTTTTCTCATACAAATTAACAGTTAATAATCTTGATGAGCAAGTTACAGTTGATTTAGCTGTAAATTGTAAACAGTGTGACAATGACAAGTAAAAATGTCAAGATGACACACCTATCCAATTCTTGCAAAAAAAAAAAAAACTTTAACAAATCTGCTTCCCTGTTTATTAATATATCAAAAACATTTGTCCTTAAAATCAAAGTCATGTGCTGTGTGGCCCACAAAAACAGTGGTAATTTATACATTTATTGATTCATTATATTGTAAAAATACTTTTTACTGTGGAAAATATATTAAGAAGTGCACATTCACGTGTATTTAAGGTGTGGTAAATTTATTTGTGTTACTTTTTACTTGGTTACATCACATGAGTCATTAAACTCAAGCACTTGGCATACTTTTTTTTACTGCTTTTTTCCCCCACTCAACACTCTAAATGTAAAGTTTGAAAAAAAAGTTTTGCAGTTGGTCATTGCGTTATCATGGAAATGGTAGTTTAAAACCTTTTAGCGGGCTGAATGTTTGTTAAATAAACTTCAAATTTGGAACACAACAAATTTGGTTAGACTTATGGCTTTTGAGTTTCTAGCATATTAAAGAGCCGTTAAAAAGTCCAAATTTTGTATGTATGTATGCAAGAAATAAAATTGTTCAGTACAGCTTTCACTCCGGCAATAATCTGCTGAGGGTCTTTAAAAAGAGACCTTAGGTTTGTATTCCGAATTACAACTAGGGCTGGGCAATATGGCCAAAGAATGATAATTACCACGTTAAATGTTAAATCTCTATTTCTTTCAAGTTTAAAGGCAGACTTTTGCTGCTAAGTGAAAGTCTGTAGGAACCTCTTTATTTTCAGAACATGACAAACACTTCACATTTTTTTATTCTTTACGCTTTTCCAATCATTTTTCCTTAACAAAATAAATATCTTAATTCAAAAATGTATCTTATTTATTCTGCATGTAAATTATCTTCCATACCTAAAGAGTTAAAGGTTCTCAACCATTTGTCTTACTGTGTGTGTCTTGCTTACGTCAGGTGTACAAACATACATATATCCTGTTCACATTCCACAATATAGACATGTGACACATTATGTTGCAATATATGTTAAAGATCAATGGAAATCAAATTTTTCCATTACAGTTTGCAGTGCAGCGAGCAATATTAATAATATTACATGTTTTGTCTCTTAGAATTGCACATTTGACAGTAGCTTGAGTTGACAGTAGGTGCTTGAGTTAGGATGCAGATGTAAATTTATGTTCATTAACCAAAACGGTAACATCTGTAAAAATTGTAACAACCTCATTTTTTCTGCACAAATGCTATTGCTCAATCACACAAAAAATACTGCATTTATATTCCATTACTACTTTAATACTTGTCTACATTTAATAATGTTATAAAATTCGATATGAATATCCCACATTTCTGCCACAATACCACGGTGTAGTTAGTGTTCCTGCAGTAAATCCATGGTAAATGATTGTGATTTGTGGAATGGCACAGTGTCTCTCCTGTTTGTCAGCACTGTTTCAACCTAGATTGAAACTAGTTTAAATCACCGAGACCGATCAGCGAGTAAACGCATCTGCTCTAATAAGCTTTTTAGCTCTAATAAAACTTTTCATTAAAGTTGAAGCAGATGAATGGTTTGTGTGGCGCGGTTCAAATTCGCAGCGCTGTTTCGTTCCGCTTTTGGCGCATAAACAACATTATATTGAACATTTATCAAACTCTTGTTATCGTTTTACCGAGGAAAATTATATTGAGTTGAGATAATTATGGTAATGATATAAGAGTTTTGTGAAACCAACTTGAAAATAAAAAGAGTACATTTCGAAGAACATGTTTTAAACTAGATTTCTCCTTTTCTTTAACATGTACAATGGGTTGCACACTTGAAGTGCCTTGGCCAAGTGCATGCATACTTGTGTAAAGAATGTTTCTATTTTGTAGTCTAAGTGTGATCATGTCACTATTTGTTTGATATGAGATTAGCAGTTTGTATTGAACATCTGTTCCACAGGGCAGCAGGATGTTGATCTTGATGTGGAGTTCGATGTGCACCTGGGAATCGCTCACACTCGATGGGCCACTCATGGAGCCCCCAGTCCCGTCAACAGCCACCCGCAAAGATCAGACAAGAACAACGGTCTGTAACCAACAGCCTGCTTTTCATTACAATTGTTTAGTTTGATAAATCTGTGAAAGAATGGATAATTTCATAGTTGTGATTTATTTTATTTGCTTGCAGAGTTTATTGTCATCCATAATGGAATCATCACCAACTACAAAGACCTGAAGAAGTTTCTGGCAAGTAAAACATTTTGGCATCATCTATCCATCCATTCATCCAAACAACCAACATATGGCTTTATTTTGACCACTTCTATTTTGATGTGTTTTTACAGGAGAGTAAAGGTTATGAGTTTGAGTCTGAGACAGATACAGAGACCATCGCCAAGCTGTTGAAGTACATGTATGACAACCGGGAGAGCGACATCACCTTCGCCACCCTTGTGGAACAAGTCACCCAGCAACTAGTAAACACCTTTTCTGTCACCTTGACAAGAGAGGATCTGAAGGTCATGAATAATGAGAATGATGTGGTAATAAATGCCTTCTCTATTTAGGAAGGAGCTTTTGTCCTTGTCTTCAAAAGTGTGCACTATCCAGGAGAGACAGTTGGCAGCAGGTAACATAAACCTGATAAAGTTAAAGTCAACATATGTGCTTAAATAAATACGTTTAGTGCATTTATTCAATTCAGGTGTTTCTTTCTATTCGGATGAAGACCTGATCGTAACCTTTTGAGCAACACACAAGTGCACACACACACTCTCTCCTGTTATCAGTTAAAAGAAGGTGAAATGCATTCTCTATGGGCAATTCTAAATTAAACTAGCTGGGATGTTTAACAATTCATTTACAGTCTTTTTATGGTAAAAATGTAGGTAAAACTTTACAATAATATTCCATTTGTTAACACTAGTTAATTACATTAGTTCACATTAACTAACATCGTAAATGCTCAAATAAATCTAAAACATTTATTAATCTTAGTTGGTGTTATTTGTGTGTTAATATTTACTAAAAAAAATAACCAGTTGTATTTGTCAGAGGTAGCCTATACCATGTATATTTTGGCCCTTCTGTATTTTGTGTAAAGAACGTTGTTTTTGGTTGTGCTTCAGCTCTGCGTGACTGTGCGGATGAATATGGTTTTACTGATTATTTTGCTGCTCATAAAACATTCACTACTAGGCTTAAGAGATATAACCAGTTTAGATGGAAAGGATCTCAAGCTGATTAGCTGAAGACGTTACTGTAGCTTTACCCATTAATAGACTCTGGATTTCCTTGAAAATAAATTCCAGCACAGCGCTACAACAACCATAAAGAAATTATCTTCACAATAATGCTTTACAGTGAACTCTGTTAGAGAGCTGCATATGGCAGTTTATCTGTTCAATAAAACACCTTACTCACCTGTTGAGTAATAAAAACACTCATCTCCGCGTCACTTTTACAACATCTTGCCAATCTTGAAAAGCCAAAGCAATGTTGACTCTCCTCTGTTCTGCGTTTGTTTTAAACGGGTGATTCCTCGTAGGTTCATGATTTAGCTTCTTCATGTCAGCCTTTCTCGCTCGTTGTTGTGACGACTAACCTCTGCCACTCCCACACCAGATACGCGTCAAAGTAGCCGGAGAAACTTTTCTCTATTTACAGATATGACGAGAAGCGCACGGTTGAGACGCATGTACGCAATTTCCCACAAAAATCATCCAGACAGGTCTAAAATATAAACACTTAATAGGTTTACCATAGTTAATGGTAAAAGGATTGATGATGTATTGCCTCGTTATTGAAATTTTGAACAAAAAAAGTGACAGTGTACCTTTAACATTATTTAATAGATTTGAGCTAACATGAACTACAGTACTACACTTATTAACAAAAATGAATAAATACTGTAACAAATTAATTGCTCATTGTTTGTTACTTTTGTTAATGCGTTAACTAATGGGACCCTGTTGTAAAGTGTTACCAAAATGTAATTATCAAGGCACAAGTGAAAGGCCTCTCATAGAAATGCAATGTCAACACCTGTTGAGGGCTAGTGCAGAGTCCAGCAGCAAATTATCTTTACACGTGTAAGCTGATGTCCAAAAAGTGTGAGCAAAGTAGTTTTATTATTAAATTATTTCAGGTTTGCTTTGATTTCTGTTTTTTCCCCATGTTTTGTTGCAGTTCGAGAAATATACAATCTGTTTATTATTGCGTGGAATATTTGTATTCATACACACAGGAGAACTTCACATCAAGTTCCAATCAACTCAAGACATCATCAAATCAAGTTCAAACACAAATATCACCTTTCAAACAGACTTTTATTTTGAAACTGATTTGAACTGATGTGTTTGAATGCATTAAAAAAAATCGCTTGACAGCCATCAATGGCTATAAAACAACTAAAAGCAAATCAGCCAAATCAATCAACAAAAGTCTTATTTTAATTTCTCAAACGGATGTTTCTGTGCTTCCATCTAGGAGAGGAGGTCCATTGCTGATTGGAGTTAGAAGTGACCACAAGCTTTCCACGGATCACATCCCCATCCTGTATCGCTCCTGTGAGTTTGCACACACTGTCTTCATACAGACCTCACACTGCGTTCATCACAATTTACATTTGCAAAAAAACTGACACATTCTGTGTATAATTGAGCAAGATTCCATTGGCCCATCTTTGTCCAGTGGAAGTAAATTCCTTTCAAATATTTCTGTCAAATAAGTCCAGAAGTCCAAAAATAAAGTCAAATTTGATAGCCGATTAATAAGCATTCATATAGTGGCAAAAACAAGTCATGCACAATATGCATTTTTGAGTATGTTGTCATGCATAACTCATGTAGTTTACATGCATTATCCTGCTTCAATGCAACTTTTACTTGCGTCATAAATGTCATTCCTGCATATATTCTCTTTAGAGTTACCAAAAATAAAGTGTAAACAAAAAAATGTTGCAAGTTTCTGTTAAATTCCCCTGTTACGTTCTATAATGAATGTTAATGTTGTTTGTATCTTTTATATAGCTGGTAAAGATAAAAAGAGCTGCAGTACTCTGCCCAGGTTGGACCAGGACACATGTCTATTTCCTGTGGATGAGAAAGCTGTGGAATACTACTTCGCATCTGATGCCAGGTCCATTCCTTTCTGTTTCATCCATTTTCTTTCTTTATTGGTTTTATCCATATATTGTGCAATTTCAGAGATAATTTATTAGTTTGCACTGTTTTTAAAGCCAATGGGGAAAAACCCAAGAAGATTTGAATGGTTTTAAATAGAAAAATAATGGTTTTAGAATAGGGGCCCTATTTTAACGATCTAAGCGCATGGTCTAAAGTGCACTGCGCAAGTTCACTTAGGGCATGTCCGAATCCACTTTTGCTAGTTTAACGTGCCTGGCGCATAGTCGAAAAGGGTTGTCCCTATTCTCATAATGAGTAATGGGTGTGTTTTGGGATTTACGTGCGTTAAACCAATCAGAGTCTCATCTCCCATTCCCTTTAAATGCCAGTTGCGCTCGCGCCATGGCAGATTCGCCATTTACATGACGGAATTTGATAGTGGAAAGACCGAACGCGTCTCCAGAGAGGAAATGGATCTGCTCGTGCGCAAAAAGACCATCTATGGGACAAGCCGGATTCCACCATATCTTTGTACACAATAATAATCTTTTACATTGTAATCCTTTTATTTAAAATATTTGGCATGTTTGTGTGTTGCTGTGTGTTTAATAAGCAGAGTGTACGCGCGTTGTGGCCCTGTCTATAGGTGCACATTACTAATGCGCTCATTAAATAACAAAAAAAATATATTGCGCCATTTGACTTTAGACCAGGTTTCAGTTGGTCAATGGTCAATTAATTTATAAATAAAACAATATACAGGTGGAGCTGGGGAAGGTGGAGGGATTCAGAGGAACTCTGAAAGCGTGCTATAAACTGCGACAGCAACATTGATCTACTTTTTAAATGTTGAGCAGTAAGCTCATCAGCTACAGATGCAACAGGAACCAATCAGCTTCTGCCGTGTAGTTTGTAGTGTCACGTTAAGGACCCATCAGCCTGCGCCATCTAGAGTTTCATGACGAACTTGGTATTTATATGACTGTGCTTTTGTCACTGCAGTGCTGTCATCGAGCACACCAATCAGGTCATCTTCCTCGAGGACGATGATATTGCGGCAGTGAGTGATGGCCGTCTCTCCATTCATCGGATCAAGCGCACCGCGGGAGACCATCCGGCCCGCGCCATCCAGACCCTTCAGATGGAACTGCAGCAGATCATGAAGGGTAAGGACAGATGCATGATGTACACAAAAATGGCAAGAGCTGATCGAAATCCCCAGTTCCAGCCTGATTGACTAGCTCTTCCTCATTACTGTTTATAGAATGAAATAAACATGAATGAGCATCAGAAGGCATGTTGAAAGACACCGTAGAACTTACTGAAATGTCTCATGTCTCGTATAATTATTTTATTTTATTTTATTTTATTTTATATATATATTTATTTTATTTATTTATTTATTTATATGAGTTACTTTCAGTTAGTCATTAATTTATTACCGTTAATGTATTAAAAATTGGTAGGCAAGAATATGATCAGACTTAAGGACAATTCATCGTTCACACCAAGAACAATAACTATAACGATAACTATATTAGCGTTCACATCAATGGACGATAACTTTGTTTATTATAATAAGCATGCTACAGTTTTGCCATCGACCGCTTTAAGTGCTTGAGCTCTTCAAATTTGGGTGGATTCTGATTGGCTGTCAATGTTTTTATCGTTCATCAGCTGGAAAAAAAATAGTTCTGAAAGTGATTCTAAAGATGTCGTTCCTCTGTGTCGTTATCATTGTGTTGTGGATTTTCCTATTCTCATAGAATTAAACGATTAATAAACCTTTATAGTTATCGTTCTTGGTGTGAATGGATCTTTATGGTGATCGTCAACAATCTGGTTATATGAGAGTAATCAGAAACTGACATGCACACATGCAATCTTTATGTTTTGTGTTAATTATTTGCATTGTTTGAAGTATTCTTCATTTTGTTGATCATGTTTCCTCTGTAAAGTCTGCTCTGACGTGATTGAGTGACGTTTTCTTGGAAATCTAAGAGCCTTTTAGACGTGATTAAACTCGCATTACAGAAATGTCACGGGAGAAATACACAGATGATTGGATATGAAACAACCGCACCCTGTGTGACCCACATTTGCAGGGTAAAAATGGGTTGTTTTCAGGATGTTTAAGGACAAACTTGTGAAGTTGCAGCCACCAAAATCAAAATTTGTTTAATAGGCCAGTGAAAACATGGAAAATCTTTTTGTTGTACTTTTGTCAGTTAAATAAAGGTTAAAGAGAATTAACAAATTAAAGATTCTTGATTGTATTACATTTTACAAAATGTCCCACCTTTTCTGGAAAGTAAGGATCGAGTGTGTATCTCTCCTCTCGCATGTGGATTCCCTTCGCTCTTGCGTAAAACATATTAACATTAATAATAATACAGTTTATTAAAACAGTATTTTTTTAAGGAATATTACATTATTATATATTATATGTTTCAATTTAAATGGTAACCCCTTGTGCGGTACTACATTAGCAAAACAAATAAATTGTTGACATTTTAAAAGATTAATTAAATTGTTATACATTCATTTGATTATCATTGTTTTTGATAATAAATTCGTGTTAAAGTATAAAACAAAATCCAAACAGACAGAGCAAAGAATTTCTGAAAAAAAATAATAAAATAAAACGCATCTCATTGGGCACTGTTACTGTTAATATTCAAATAATAATAATACATATACATATGTTTTTTTTTTATGCATGCATCTTAGAAATGTCTAAGAATCGGTCATTCATATTTTATGTACTTGTATTAATATATATTAAGTTTTGATTTGAAGTCAACATGAAACGAAAGTTGTAATAGTATTTTCTTCCCTATTGTTATGTATATCTGAGTAAAACAGCTTCTTGAAAAAGAAAGTGTCTTAAGAGACATATAATACATCATATATTAAATATAACACATACAATACACCTTCGCAACCACGACTTGTTCAGGACGTTTTACAGTGGTAATTCTTTATTTGATGCCTTTCTTGTTATAACTGTCATTTATAACATCTGACCTGCATGTTTCATAAAGCTGTCGTTAGAAAAATGGTGAAAACACAACAAAAGGTTGTGGTTGTGTACAGCTGAGGTTCCTCTTTACATGTCTCCGTCCAGGTAGTTCCTGTCAGGGAAGAGTTTCGGTATCCACTCTCCCTTTTAAGTGAACTGATGAAAACCTGTGGACCCTGACTTCTGGAAGTGACATTGCAGTTGAGCATTCTGACAGACTGAGGACTGAGACTGAGACTACATAGCAGTCCATAGCACCGTTGAGCTTGTGGAGTTGCGGTGTATTAGAGAACAAATGTGCAACTTGCTCTTTGGCCACCAGAGGGCAGTACATCGCTTCAGATATGCACTGCTATGTATTTCTCCTCCTTTTTTGCTCCTCCTCCTCCTCCTCCATCCACTCCTTCCCCCCCTTTCTCCTCACCCCCTACATTTCATCTGGCCTATTGTGAAATAACCCAATTCTCATGACCTAAATTCGGGGTATAGCATTCCCTCAAAGTTGTTTTTGCATTCCTGCTGTGTTCCTCAATGATTATGTGAGAAAATAATTAATTAAGAGTTTTGTAATTGAGCAGAACATTAATGGCTTTGTTTTTGACTGGTGTCAGTGGCTAAAATCTCTTAATCCTGTCAAAGAGACTGTCTGTAATCGGCAATTTATGATAATAGTTATTCAGTCGTGGCTTACAACGCCTCCTGGATGCCATTTGAGACGAGAACAGTTCCAGATGATATTTCCTCAAAAATATGACAATTCACTCAACACAACCGAATAATCTCCTTTTCATGCTTCAGCACAGTATTCTTTGATATTCTAATGTAGTTTACCACTTTCTAACATCACTCTGGTTCTTCTTTTAAAACAGGAAACTTCAGTTCCTTCATGCAGAAGGAGATCTTTGAGCAGCCAGAGTCAGTGGTCAACACCATGAGAGGAAGAGTTAACTTTGAGAACAACACAGGTGAGCCCAGCTGTGCTCAGATCAGTGAATCACTTCCAGACCAGACGTGGGTAAAGTTTCTAGGGAATTTACAGTTCCTTAGAAACAATTACATGGATTTAACTGGAATGAATTCCAAACATTTACCAGATGACGCTAATGTTTTTTTTTTTTTTGTTTACACTTGCAGTAAAATACATTATTGTCCATTAAACTGGACTCATGAGCAATGTACGGAAGCCCTTAATCGCAAAAAAAAAAAAAATTCTAGCATTTCGAGAATAAAGTCGTAATATTCCGAGAATAAAGTTGTGATATTCCGAGAATAAAGTCTCGGAATATTCCTTCATTCTGTATCCGGAATATATCTCGGAATATTCCGACTTTATTCTCGGAATATTCCGACTTTATTCTAGTTGGAATAAAGACTAGAATACTTATTAGAATAAGAAGATTACAATAAATAAATACTTTATTCTTATTCTGTAGAATAAAGTCGGAATATTCCGAGAATACAGTCTTCCGTAGAAGTTCTTATTTATTTCTATTTTTTTTGTAAAGAAATGCGCTCGTGAAGTCGAACTGCTTCTGACATGGATCTAAATATAATAGTAGCTTTTTACTATTATTTGAGCTTTCAACAAAAGGAAAATCTACATGTGCTAATCTACCAACATGGCATGACCATTTGTCTTAGGACACCTATGAACAAGCCTATGTGTCTTCGTACTCGTCTATAGGCAACGCCATCTGGGTTGAGAACACTTAACAGTAACCACACTCTCCCTCTCCACCGTAAATCCTTTCTGAACACATTTTAAAGTGCCTCATTCTATATCCAATCATTTGGCCGGATCCCGTGATTTCCACAGATAGAAAGCTGGATAACTCCATCCAGTCTGAAAAGTGTTTTTCCCTGTAAAGTCTATTCCGGCGCAGTATTTTTTTTTTTGTAATGTCCTAAACCAAATGGTAATGCCATGTTGGTAGATTAGCACCTGTAGAATTTCCTTTTGTTGAAAGCCCAGATAAAAGTAAAAAGATACTATTTTGTTTAGATCCATGTCAGAAGCAGTTTGACTTCACAAGCGCATTTCTTTACACACACAAACTTCTACGGAAGACTTCTCGTAATTTTGACTTAATTCTCAAAAAATTTTGACTTTATTCTCAAAATATTTTTCGACTTTAATCTTTTTTTTTTTTTTTTACGTTGCGGTTCAGGGCTTCCGTATCAATGCGTCAGATTTCAGTAGAATGATTAGTAGCAAATTTACTGGAAATTTGCCCTGGATTTTCTACCTGTTATGCCAGATTTTCTTAACGTGTGTTTGTGTGTGTGCGCAGTGACCTTGGGAGGGCTGAAAGATCATATTAAAGAGATCCAGAGATGTCGAAGGCTCATTTTGATCGCCTGTGGGACCAGTTATCATGCTGGAGTTGCAGTATGTACACCACCAAACAAACAAACACGGGCTCACTTCACACCTGACATTATTTTGGGTTTTCCAGCAAATGGATCATGCACTGAAGACACAGTGTGACGCCACATTCGGAGCTATTCAGGGACAAATTCTAACAACATTGAGTTGTACATGCTAATTCATTCATGAAAACATTTGATTTTAAAAGTTTCATTTAGTGAGCAACCAATATATCGCCAATGGCTGAAATGTCAATATAATATAAATGATTTCTTAATTATCGGCTAATAAGTTTTTCTGTTTCCTCGATAATTTGCATAATGATGATTGATAGTGGCAGGACTTTTAACACGATCACGCTGAGAACATCACCTTTTCTCCATCTTTATTAGATTTCTTTGTTTAACAGTACTGGCTAATAAATTATTTGTCCAAATTGTTAAACAAAGAAAGTAAATGTTTGAAAATTATTATAGATTTTGCCTTTCTCTGTGTGTGAGTTTTCCATCTTTGCTGAATCTTCACAGACAGCTTCTAAGTAGGAAAACGCAATAGACTCTTTCTTATTTATTGTCTGTCATATGAAAGAAATAATTTTGAAATGTTTGAGTCCAGTCACATTGGAGACTTGGAATCCGAGGTGACAATGCAATCCAGCTGAAGACTGTCCGGAAATGAAATGCATGTTAATGTCTGGTGTGAAGGGCCCACAGAGACATGTACAAGTTTAAGTCCAGCTTTTAAACGGGCTTGTATTAGGAGAAATACATTTTTCTCCTTGATCTTTTGAAATTAGAGTTCAGTGTGCTAATATGAAACAATTTAAGTAACTTTCAAAACTTTTCCATCTCATTTTGAAAGGATCATCTACTGACACTAAATAAAATAATAATAATGTTTTTGCAGTTTAAAGTTTTGAAGTTAAATTAACTAACACAAAAGCATAAAACAGTCAGGACAACAAAAGATACATTAACACATAACGGAGAAAACAAAAAACAAAAAAACATCTGGATTACCTCAGTCAACAAATATATGCAAAATAATTATTGAAAATATAAACATAAATTACAATATTCACAATTGTTTCATAAATCTTCACCACAGGAGAAGAAACAAAATAAAAAAAATAAATAGAGGGGAGGCTTACAGAATATATCATTGTTAAACTTCCAAAAGTCTCAGGAGAGGTCCCCATGTGGCTTCAAATCTTTTTTGTGAGCAGAGCTCACCAAAATATAACTGTTCCATTTGGATAGTATACAGCGTCTCATTTAACCATCTCTGGAAACAAGGGGCTTGTGAATTTTTCCAATTGAGGAGTATTACTTTTTTGGCTGCAATTAAGCCTACTATTAGAGCATGCTGAAGAGTATGAGGGATAGTATCCATTACATCAGAATAGCCAAAAATAGCCAGATTGTGGTCAGGTTGAATGTTAATTCTGTATGCGCTTGAAAACAATTCAAAAATGTTAGACCAGAAATCACACAAATTAGGGCAAAACCAAAATAAATGTGCCAATGTTTCCTCCGCCATCTTGCACCTATCACATTGAGAAGATATGGAGGGAAATATTATGTTTAATCTAGTTTTGGAGTAATGAATGCGGTGTATAACTTTGAACTGGATTTATTTATATCTCGAATTTACAGAACAGCTCTTTATTCTCGACAGGCCTTCCTCCCAGATCTCATCAGACACTTCATCGTTCACTTCAGTAGACCAGGCCACTTTAACTAAGGTGGTTGGTGTATATAGATGTTGCAAAAGCACGAACAAAACAAGATATCAAATGTCTGGTTTCAGGATTAGAAGATAAAAGATTGTGAATAATAATAATAATAATAAGGTTTTCAGGTTTATTTATAAACTGTGGAATATTTTTCTTTACATAATTTCTAATTTGCAAGAAACGGAAGAAGTGAGACTGGGGGAGTGCAAATTTACTTTTAAGTTGTGAAAAAGACGCAAATTGATCATCTATATAGAGATCTCCTATACAGCATAAATCTTTGCCAGAAAGTGAGAGAATTAGTGATAGAGGAAGCAGTTTCCAGCTTTCAATGCTTAATTAGTTTGTTAATCATGTCTAAAAAAAAATAATTTAAACAAATAATTAGGGTTCTTTGGAATTTTCTGGCCAAGATATGTAAATTGATCCTCCACTATTTTAAATGGTGTACTGTTCAAAAAGGTATCACGTAAGTTATTTGTTAGGGGCATAAATTCACTTTTACTCCAAGTGATTGAATATCCTGAAAGTTTACTAAAAGTGTCAATGTAATCTAAAATTTTAGGGACAGCGACCACAGGATCAGTAACACACAGTAAAAGATCATCTGCATATACATTTATCAGACTTTCAGCATTGCCCAATGAAATACCATGAATATGTGGATGAGTTCTGATTCCTACAGCTAATGGCTCAAGTGCAATGTTGAAAAGAAGAGGTGATAAAGGATCACCTTTTGTACACCCCGGTGCATTTTAAAAGAGCTGGATCTAATACCATTGGTCAAAATTGATGAGGATGAGGTTCCAGTCGATAAATCTGTCCCCGAATCCAAATTGTTTTAATGCCTCAAACATAATGGCCATTCAATCTGATCGAAGGCCTTTTGGGCATCTAGTGAAATAATAGCTGCAGAATTGTTGGCTAACTGACGGTCTGCGTATAAAATATTAAGAAGTAGGCGGACATTACAGAATGAAAACCTTCCTGGAATAAACCTAGTTTGGTCAGGATGGATAATCGTTGAGATGTGTTGTGCTAACCTGGAAGCCAATATTTTAGTCAATACTTTTTTAACAAAATTTATGAGTGCAATGGGTCTATAATTAGCTGGATCGGTCTCAGGTTTTCCTTTTTTCAAAATGACACAAATATTTGCATCATATTCACCTTATTTTTAACGGAAATACGGACGCAGCCAGTTGACGGTATTTTGTGCGAGACTTCCGGTCAGGCACTTCCGGTCACTGGCGCGCTAATTCACTTTTCACCATAGCGGTTAATCAAACAAGTGTTCGTAACAACTAACTCATCGTTTTGGCTTCGGGGAAGACCGGGATTGTTTGTGCAGTTAGAGGTTGTCATAAAACAACTCCTTGGAGCAGGAGTGTTTTAATCATCAAATCATTGACATTTTAATAATCAGGCGCCCTACGACCAGCGACACACTGGCTGCGTGGCGTTTCTGCTGCGTGGCGTTTTCTGTCTTTGCACACCAGAAACGTGTCTGACGCGGCACTGCTAGGTGACATATGATAAGCCTCATTCATTGGTGATTATATTCGACATAATGGGGAGAGAGTTGTGGAAGGCCTAGGCTACTTAATGTTAAACTTAAATATATTATAACAGCAAAGACAACGTCGGCAGTATTGACGGCAAAATAGGCTACAGAATATTTCGTTCTGTATTGACAGGTGCAATATTAGAAAATCAAAAAAAATTTTCATTGCATTTATATCTGCATTTGTCAAAACCTAAACTATGTAATTTATTAATATGTAGGCTATTCATGTCAAAATGACATACAAACATCTTTTCCTATTCTATTTTGCCTGGAAACGCTTCCAAAACGTTTGCGTGTTGCGTGAAAAATAGGCGTCGATTCTATTTATAGCATGCACGCGTTTTCCGCACCTGTGAGTGTCACGCAGGCAGTGTGCACGTTCTAACCAAGCGTGCCGCACAAGCCCTGAAAAGTGAAGCCAAAACGTCTCGATCGCCCCCCAGTGACTGGTCATAAGCCCCGCTTCCCCGTGTTATTCAACGGGACGCGAGACCAGCTAAACAATTAAATTACACTTCAAATATCTTTTTTCTAAAGGTGGTTTCTTTCATGTGCTGTCGTTTTTATCACGCTGATGTAAGTTCAAGTGTCTGTTTCAAAAATAAGTTGCTTTTTAGTTAGTTACGTGATGCGGTGGTGTAACGTCATGATTGACAGCTGTGATTGACAGGTTCTCTGAGCGAAGTAGTCACTGAAGCACCAACGGACATTTTTTTCGGGATCTTCGGAGGACTGAGGAGATTGTATTTACTTTATTTTAACAAGCCTCTTGTCGTACTGCAATCAATTTTTTAAAAAGTGTGCAGAATCCACTCTCCCTGAGTGCATTCGGCGAGAGTGAGGGCGGAGCGTTGATTTCGCGGCTTTACTTCCTGCTCACTACTGCGCAGGTCTGGTCCCGAGATCGCTACTGCGCAGACTCAAGATCCAATATGTCAGCGCCATATCGGGACACTGGCGGCTTCAGTTCTTCTCATCAATGGAAGAGAGCGAAGGGGCGTCGTCCATCTTTTTTTACAGTCTATGTTTCTAACCTGTTAACATGGGAGCCGAAATAAAAACGGACACGCACGCAGCCAGTGTGTCGCCGGCCTGAGGAATCCCTTCGCCTGTGGTTAAAAGCTTTACATTTGAAGAAACCATCGAAACGACCGTATCTTTGTTCTTTTCATTTCGTGAACACAAGACCTACAGAAGACCACACCTGATACCAGAAAAGTGGCTGGGCTATGAAGTCTCAATAAAAACCATGATAAAAACTTCAAGGAGAAACAAAATCATTATAGTAGCATGGCATAATGGCATGATCATGGCGTTTATTTTGTATGATTTACAATTATTTATAGCCATCTACTTATTGCTATCCTATGCTTTGGTTGCATTCTGATGGCATTATTAATACATTTGACATGACAAAATACCTCCATAGATATATTAGTCCAGCGCTGGCTCGACTGTGTTTAGGGCCTTGCTGAAGGTGCCGGCGAAATTTTGGCACTCTGCCAGCTAGATGCATGAGTGTTTTCAACCAGGTCCGGTACCCTAACTGAGTGAGGCGGGGCTTTAGGTCTTTGTAGTATTCATCTGCTACGGCATGTGTAACTTTTTTTGTCAACTCTGCATAATCCTTCGCGATCGATATCGTTATTTAGCCCAGGGAAGCGAGGAAACGGAAGTGCCGCACAAAAACTGGATATTGGACCCATGTTTACTTCCACGTTCGAAAATAAGGTGAATAAAGAATCAGGAAGTTTCTTCCTTTGGATTGAATCCTGTAGCATTCTTATCATATAAGGAGCCAGCCTCTTACTAAAAGCTTTAAAAAAAAAATCACAGCCAAACCCGTCCGGGCCTGCAGCTTTCTCAGATGGAAAAGCATGAATTGCCTCTAATAAATTTTCAATTGAGAGTTCAGATTCTAGATCAGACCTAGAGGATTCACTAAGTTTTGGAAGACTTAATTAAAAAAAAAAAACCTATCGTAATTAGGGTCCAAATCTTTAACTTTAGAAGTATATAATTCAGAATAAAAATCCCTCAAACATTCATTTATCTCCTTGGGATTAGTTAATTAACTGCCCGTTTTTGATTTTACCATATGAATCGCCTTCTTAGCTTGTCCTCCCCTCAATTGCCTTGCAAGCAACCTTCCGGGTTTATCCCCTAATTCAAAATTATTCTGCTTAAGTTTGAGAAGTTCTGCTTAACTTATTTGACCATTCAGGATTGAATTATACTCATACTTTACTTTAAAAATTGTATTATAGTCAGACTTTGAGAGTGACACTATCACTATATGCTTGTTCAAGTACTGGCAGTGTTTCTTCTATTTTCCGAAGCCGACTATTGGAAGCCTGTTTTTGGATGACTCAAATGATATGATATGGCCTCACATAACAACCTTAAACGTAATCTGAAAACCTCTCCATTGTCGTTAGTTGAAAAAAACTCATCTATTTCTTTCCAGTTAAATAAGATATAAAAGTTGAACCTTTGATTAACATTGGGTTGAAACGCCAACAGTAATTTTTCTTTGGCAAAAATACTTTCAAGTTGAAATGTAACTGGGCTATGATCAGATATGAATATATTATGATATTTAGTATTACTAATACTAAAAACCAATTCAGACGTTACCAAAAAGTAATCAATTCTAGTGTATGATTTGTGAACATGAGAATAAAATGAATAATCTCTATCTGTCGGATGCTGCAGCCTCCAAATATCAACCATATTTCTAGATTTGATAAAGTTATGAAGTGTTTGTATGGAGGTAATTGTAGGTGGTGGTTTTGAGGAAAGTCTATCCATATAGGGATCAAAGTAACATTTGAAATCACCCCCTACTATTACATTTGAAGAGTTTGCATCTGGAATTACATTAAAGATTTTGCGAAAAAATTCCGAGTCATCAAAATTGCATTGATGAGTCACTAAACTCTACAGAACTCTTCAGGACTTAGAACAAAGTCAACCCCCCACACACACACATCTGGCTTCCCCGAAATGAAGCACTTTGTCCCTTTTTCAACCCGAGAACACCACTCGCATGTAAGTACTAAGAGGATCCATCTCCAGTCACTTCGATTCCGCTCAACTCGACTTCCAAGTAATAAACATTTCAAGTTCTAGAACAATTAACAGTAGCGCCGTACATGTATATGCATTTTGTAAACACTCGTAATAACACTCGCAGCCTCTGCAGGGTCAGTGAAGGTCTTGAACTGTCTGTTGTGCTGAACACGGAGGTGCGCAGGAAAGCGGAGACTGTGTGCCACCTTTAATTCTCTCATCTCACGCATCACATCACTGAACGCTCTTCGCTGTTCCATCACTTCTGCAGTATAGTCTGGAAAGATACACCTTGTGTCCGTTATAGTCCAGGGTGCGATCTCGGCGAAGTCGAAGGATTAATTCCTTTTCTTGAAAGAAATGCACTCGTGCAATGATGATGCGGGGTCTCTCCCCATCTGACGGCCTTGGCACGGTGAGCACGGTCAATGACCAGCGGCACCTGAAAGTGAGTCTCGCCCAGTAGTTTTGGGATCAACGCTGCAACAAACTCAGTCGGTCTCCCTTTCTCCTCTCCCTCGGGGATACCAATTATTTGTATATTGTTGCGTTGCGATCGTCACTGACCTTCGCTCGAAGGGCTTTATTCTTCTTCTGCAAATCTGACAAAGCCGCTTCGAGAGCATAAGTGGCCATAGTGGTCCCGTGTCTGACCCTTGACAGTCTCCACTCTCTCTGCAAATTCCCGTACCGATGTCTGTAGAGATCAGAAGTCTTCCTCAAACTTGTCGAATCTTTCATTTATGGTTGCAAGAATCTTGTTTGATATCTTTTCCCTCATCAGTGGCATATAAGCATGACTATCGGCGAGATTTGCTCCCTCATAGCTGACGTTAGCCGTCGGCTGAGGGCCAGAACTTTTCAAGGCTTTTGCTGGTTTTAAAAGCATTTTCGCATATCCAGGTGTAGACCACGTGAGGGACACAAGCTAAGTAGAAGTTCACAATACACTTATACAAAATAAAATATTAAGATGGCACCTAATATCACCAATTTAAAAACTTGGCGTGGAGGAGCTTGATGAAACGCGTCTACTCCATGCGCACCTCAGTAGCGCCCCCACTGCAAAAACATTACAATGTCAATGGGCTGCTTTAAGTGGACTTCAGAGTAAAACAATAAAATGATTTTTAAAAAAAAATAGGATATGACAAAAAAAATGTCTATCACTTGATCACATTTATTGTAATTTTATTGTCATGTCTGATTTGGACATAATAACTGGTTCCTGCTGGTTCTGTTTCCTGCTTAGACTCGTCAGGTACTGGAAGAACTGACTGAACTTCCTGTCATGGTGGAGCTGGCCAGTGATTTCCTGGACCGAAACACACCAGTCTTCCGAGATGATGTGTGCTTTTTCATCAGTCAGTCAGGTTAGCTCGTATGTCTGTGTGTGAAGCTGTGTATTGTGTTTGTGGGAAAAGGCAGGTTTCTGAACTCTAATGTGTGTGTGTTCAGGAGAGACTGCAGACAGTCTGTTGGCTCTGCGCTACTGTAAGGAGAGAGGCGCTCTGACGGTCGGCATCACCAACACTGTGGGCAGCTCCATCTCAAGGGAAACAGACTGTGGCGTTCACATCAACGCTGGCCCAGAAATTGGTGTGGCAAGCACCAAGGTGGGTTCTGCTTTTTTGTTTGTTTGTTTCTCAATTTATCAAATACTTTTTTTGTCGTCTGCCATTCAAAAAAAAAAAAAATAATAATTTTGGACTGTCAAATTAACATGTTTATTAAGTGCAATTAATTTGCACTAATTATACATTTAATAATATATACACACACACACACACACACACACACACACACATACACACACACACACACACACACACACACACATATATATATATATATATATATATATATATATATAACTTGAATAAAAACGTTAAGGTATTTACTTTTGACCCTATGTGATTAATTGAAAATAAATCAATCCTTATATTATGCAATTAATTTGATCAAAATTGTAACTAATTTACTTAGTAAATGTATAATCCAGTTATAAATAATGATAGTTCTGTGTACCATCTGATACTGGTACTAATGCTCAAGCAGCCCACGGGTGAATTTCCTGTTCTGTTCACAAGCATCTGAAAATACACACTTTTTCTTGTAATCTTAACTTTTTAGATTACTGAAATGCTGTTTGAAAATGGTTTTGAAATCTTCCATATGTCGCATGTAGGATTAAAACTGTTAACAGTTAACACTTGGGTATTTCAAGCCTTAATTAGGGATGTCAGACCCCTACAAACCCCCTCATAATTCGTACCATTCTCCAACCAATTTCCACCAATTTGCTAGCATCCAATTCTCTGGATTCTGATTCTTTTAACCATTCACGTTGTATGACCAAGTGAACATCTCACATGGCAACCCTCATTATGTGCTTTAAATTGGCCTATTAACCACAGCAATCCCATAGCCAGGGGACCTTGTTCAAGAACCAATTATTTCAATATGGTGCAGTAGGGATGAGTAAAAAATATACATTACTCTTTTAATCGATTCTCACTTTTATGAATTGATATTGATTCTTAAATCTCAAGAATCGATCTTTTAGTCAATGCTGTTTTCAGTTGATAAATGGATGGAACATTTTAGCGCGCCTCCCATCCAATAAATCCCAATAAACTTTGGGCTTTGTTACTTTTGACTCTCTTAATGACTCTCTGTGGTCATTAAAAATCCCATGGCACTTCTCTGGCCAAATTCCCTCCGTTGGCCCTTGCCAATCATGGCCTCCTAATAATCCCCATCAATTGAATTGGCTCTATCACTCTCTCTCCTCTCCACCTGGAGCTGGTGTGTGATGAGCGCATTGGCGCCGTTGTATTGTGGCTGCCGTCGCATCATCCAAGTGGATGCTGCACGCTGGTGGTGGTTGAGGAGAGATTCCCTGATATGATTGTAAAGCACTTTGGGTGTACAGTAGTACATATGAAAGCGCTATATAAATGCCTCATTCATTCACTGTTAATATGAAACAAAGTCTCAGATTTTATATTCTGTTCATTTTATTCAAACAATAAATACAGCATTGGCGCTCTTTAATGTGACGTCATGGATCACTTGAACTGATCCTCTCTTCCGCTTCACTAGTTACAGCACGGAATAAGCATGAATGATCAGAAGGTATGTTGAAATGTTGGAAACAGTCACGTTACATTTATCTCAGAAAAGCCATTCAATGACCGTAAACTCGTTAGTCAGCTGGAAAAATTAACACTACAGAGAAGCATTTTGTTGAATATATGCAGTATTCATTATATTTTTGTTTTTACGGTTCCTCAATATTCAATGTATGTTTGAATAAATCCGTCAAGTTTTTATGACAGCCACCATATAAATGTTTTTATTAAACAAACCTCATTTGGAGTAGAAATAAAAACGTATTAAAAAAAAACGTTAATTTTAACCTTAATTATTTTAGTAATGTACTATATATATATACCCTGTATAGTTTATAGCATTATTTGAGAGATTTTTTTTTTCCTTGAGAAAATTTCCAGTGTTCTGTACCTGATATATATCCTGATATCCAAGTTAATCGAAATCGAACTGAATTGTGAAATTTGTGTCAATGCACAGCCCTATATTGCAGTAGTACTAGAGTAGACATGGGAGCTTGATTATCCATTATTCTATAAAGTGAATAAATTAACATAAATTTCTAAGCTTTGATAATTTAGTCTTTTTTTTTTTTTTTTTATTAAAGTTGCATTCAGTAGTTTGCTGCAAATTTAAATTATGTATATTTATGTATACAGGCTTCTATTTGTTGGACTGATAAGGGAATTTATTATTGTGTAGACCACTTTCTAAAACTCTCACTATTATCAGTGTAATTTAAACTTTTATTTATACCACTGGTTGGCCAAACTGCTGTACATAAAAGGAAAGAAAAAATAAGAGCAAAACACACACAAACAAGTTACAGAGAATTAAAAGCGCAAGAAAAAGGATGTCAAACCTGTGTCTCCAGTATGAACACTACAGCTCAATAGATCTAGAGAATTTGTTTTAAGCACTGTTCTATTGTTTCGGCCACCGCATACAAGTCAAATGAAGTCACAACAAATATGTGAAAAGAAAAAGCTGTTTTTGGAATCTTGAGTCTGGGGAGCAGCTGGATTTGGCTGGATAAGAGATATTAATATGGAGAGAAGAAATATGAATGCATATTAAACTGCACTAGTCATACTCTTGCTGCTTCAGCCTTTCTCTACCCCTGCTTTCCTTTACCCTTCTTAAAAGGAAGATGATTGTAATTTTTTACTGTCAGTAACGTGTCATGCTCATGCAAGAAAGACGAGAGCTCCAGTCGATTTATGATAGAGCTTCATTAGGATAGAAACATGGATGCCTGCAGGCTGAATTAGGTGATATAATTGCTCATATAAGTATCAGAGTAAAATAATGAGGGTGAGGAGCCAGGACATCTGGCAAAATCCTGCACTGGTATTTAGTTCTACTTTCTGTGCATGCTATTTTCAATGAGTTTAAATGATATGTTTCAGACTCCCTCGATGTGCCCCCCCACATCCCCATAAAAATCTATTTATAGGTATTATATTGGATTTATCTGTGGTTTAATTGTTTCTGTTTTCAAAAACAATTATAATGAGGTTGTGATTTAAGAAACTCCCAAAGGTTGTTAATGACCAGGTGTTACATAGTTGTAAAAGGACCCCTTCTTACCATAAAAATGTATTTGGTGTTTGCACAGTCAGCTGCAAAATCTTATTTAGTTCCATTCTGCCATTGATGCCCACTTTTGCAGATCCAAGATTACTGGTTATGTTAATGATAAACATACAATCATGTTGTGATTTAAGGTGAAAACCTGGTAATTGGGTTTTTGCTACTTCCAAGAAGTGATCCATGATGAACCATCACCTCTGTCTTCTTGAGTGAGGTTCCTGGGGTTGTCTGTCCTGGTAAAAGGTTCATGATGCCAGTCTAAGGTGACAGGAAGTAAAATTACCGGAAATCAGTTCCACCGGCCCTGGTCGTGTGGTGATAAATTAAGATTCTGTTGTGTTTTGTTACTGTATTTAATGTAATGTAATTTGACACTTAGGCACTTTTTCACCATCGGGACGAATGGTTCTAAGATCGGTAAGGAACGGTACCAGTTATATTTCCAATTAAGCAAAGTTCGGCACGGCACGATTACAAACCGTGACGTTACCAGTCAGGATTGGTCACTTGTCTGTTGCCTGGCTACCAGTTTCTCTGTAGCTGGCCAAGTGCACTATTTGAGTGAAGTTAACGCAATTTTATAAAAAAATTGTAAAAAATATCTGATCATTCTCATCTCATATCATCTGTAAATCCTTGCTGTACCAGGGCAATGACTGACACATTTGTATTACATTCCAAAGAGCTCCGATATCAGCCCCACTGTGGAAGATGAAACCATATCCGTACCGGCTGGACCGGATCGGCACAGAATGGAACGGTTTAATCAATGAGAACGGTTTGGCCGGATGGTGGAAAAGTGACTTTTGTTGCTCTGTAAAATGGTGGTCTCTTTCCTGTGGTGCATTGACATTGTAATAATTTCTCAAGAGTCTCAAATGAATTCCCTTCGGAGGGATTACAAAACACCATGATCATTCGGGAAGCTGTTTCCCAACTGGAACTCTCATCACAAAGAGAATGACACTCTGACTTTCGCATCTATCCATCAATGAAAGTAGAAATCCATCCTTCCGTTCTTTTATCCTCCTACCATTTGGTTCCAGATTCATGTTTTTCCAGATCAGGGGCATTAAGTGTCAGCACAGGACTTTAGTGGGTGTTTTTACAGAACACCCACCAAACACGCACAATCATGCTCTCTCAAGTCGAAAGTTATCTGGCCTTCTTTGCTTGTCTAAATTACTCTTAAACCACATTTTTAAAATGGCAGGACCTTTGAGAATTGTTGGATTGCTCCACAGATGCATGCCGTTGCTCTATCCACCCATGTCTACACAGCACCAGAGCAGTCCCTCAGGGCAACCTCTAAATACACACCCACAACTACTTTGGAGTGTTGCGCTCCTGGGTTTCCAGATTTCAGCTGTAATAATTGGGAAGTTTAAGTTTGGGGGAGAAGACAACTCTCTGCTGACTGAAAAATGGGAGTGTCTAGTACATGGCAGTTCTCTTTTCCTGACTCTTTTCCTGACTCTTTTGACCTCATTTTCAAAACATCCTATATGTAATGTTGAGCTGCCGGTCAAACATGTTTGCGCTTTCCAGTCATCTTTTTTCCAGGCAACAGATACCCTCCAAATGTTTTTTTCCACTTGCACCAATAGGCACCATTTTGCAGCACAGCTTGCAGCCTGTAAGGTCATGCCTGGCCCGTCTTGTGAGCCACTGTATTTGATGTAGATGTGACATATTACTTGGTTTGCCTGATTTTGCAGTGATTGCAGTCCTCCCTCTTCCACAAGGCCACTTTTCTTCCAGAATATCCCTGCTGTGGCAAGCTTTGATTTCGTTCAAGATTCCATACTTAACATCAGTGTTCCCCTAAAAGTTTTTCTTTTCTTTGGAATGTCACCGTTTTCAAAGCCCCCACCCCCCAAACCAAGTTTATTGATGCTCAGCTTGTCCCTCGCTGAATCCTTTTCCTTTTCTGCCTCTTCATATTCAGCTACTACTGAAATAAGTAGAACTTGAACTTTGCAATGGTATCCAACAGTATCAGTCATCGGCGGATTACTGCCTGCACTCCCATTGGTAGTCCTGCTTTACATTGCTGCTCATGTGCGTAAAGTTGAACACATTTTTTTTCATTGCCAAACGTCTGTCCTTTTTGGTGTCTGTTCGCTTTGTCACGGCAAATCACTGTCAGTGTCAACCCCTCTTTTAGGGTGTGTTCACATTTGGCAGGTTTGATTCGATTAAAACAAACTCTGGAGCGATTGGTCTGTGCGGTTCATTTGAATAAGTGTGAACGTAGCCATCTGAACCCTGGTGTGCACCAAACAAGTGAACCTAGACCGCTGAACAGATGGGTCTTGGTCTGCTTTCAAACAAACTCTGGTTCGACTGAAATATGAACACAACACGGACCAATGACATGTAAACAAACTAAAAACAGGACGTGATGTCACAAGATGCGACCATAAAAAGGACAGATCTTCGTTTGTGCCTGTGACTGAGGGATTATGGCTGCTGTTTTGACTACTTTACACATTTAATAAGCTCTTCACAAGTTGTCAACTCCATCATATAACAACATATGCATGCACATACGGCGAGTGCATTTAGCTCTGCACATAGCATTGTAAAAGCAAGAATGTTTGTTTGCTTTGGAGACAACTGGAGGAAACAAACTTTTACACTATGATTTGGTCCCAAATGGGGCTCTCAGCCTTTGTAGTCAGCAAAACTACGCTTTGGTGACTCAATGTTGCATAGATGCATGCAAGGTAGTAGATCTAAGTGCAAAGTAGAGCTTTGTTACTTGACCTGAATCCACTGGGACCAAACAAAATGTCTGGTTTTGAGTTTGTCTTTCTTTTTATGTGTAACTTTTTATTAAGGTTTAAATTAAGGTTTGAGTTTTAGTTTCAACAAAACTTGCAGAGGGTTTGGATTACTATGGATTGGGGTGCTGGTAAATTGGTTAAAGACAAAAAGGTTGTTGGTTTAATGAGTTCTAGCAACTTACCAAGATCAATCTGTCAACCCTAATTACCATCACACCTTTGACCAAGCTACTTAACTTCAGACTTAGTGCAGGTAGTGAACCTTCACAGATGAAAAGCATCTGCAAATAATAAGAGACACAGTAATGTCCATAGATCAGCTCTCATGTGTTAGTGATTTGTCAGGGTGGGTTTATTGTCCATGGCTCCTCCACCGTCACTGGAAATATCTTGCGTGAACTCAAAGAACCTTAAGTGAGCCAGAGCATGTTGTCAGACGTCCTGAATGCTTTATAAATGTGCTTCATATTTGACTGAGAGTAGCTTTAATATGCTCTGAATGATGATGGCATTGCGCTGGATTACAGTTAGACATGTAATGTGACAACGTATGCATTGAGGAATGCCGTTAAAGTGATTTATAACCACAGAGGCTTTGGGATCACAGGCGCGTGTAAGAGATGGGGACAAGGAGACAAACAAGAAGCTAATAGAATGTTATTCATCGGTCCTTTCTCTTTTTCCTGGTCTTATTTGGCAAATCATTCAACCAAAAAAAATAATAATAATTTTTTATAACACCTCTTAGTGTCTTTGGCAACCCAATTTCTCTCACTTTATCATTTGACCAGGTCTAGAATGTGGATCATAACGTTCTAAATGATAGAGGCCCTATATATTAAATATGCATCTTGGGACACTCAAGCCACTATTCAAAATGTGTGAGGGAACATTTACATGACAACGACAGATTATAGATTTAAACGCTTATCGAGAGCACCCAGATTTTATAAAGTCGAGTGTGTAAAAAAGAAAAGGCAAAAGATTCATAGTTTGGACGCAGGCTAACTGGCTAAGTGAGCCGTCGGCAAGACCCCACCACCCAAAGATTGAAACGGAGATTAAAGCCATCATCTAATCTATTAAATAACATTTACATGACAACGATGTACAGTACGTTTTTGAAAAGTTTCACCTACAGACGACAACGGTCCCCTTTCACACAGATCTGCAAAAAATGACAAAAAACTGTGTATTATTTTAACTACATTATGCAATACTAAAAAATTCATTCAAAAGTGTTCGAATCAATATATAGGCAAAAATCATGAGCTGGGAAATGTATAAACGTGTATACATTTCTCAAATGGTTATATATAGAATCTATGAGATTAAAAGGTTGTTGTTTTTTCTGTTTCAAAGAGAATGAAGTGAGAGTGGAAGTCTCATGTTGCTGATGTGTCTTTTGACTGCTGCTGCATATGGTTGTTAGTTGCGTTTTGAGAGTTACACAGAAACTCTAATTCATAGTTTGCTTGTTTGGTGCGCAGTATTGTGAATTATTCAATAAATATAACAAATAATTTCATGTCTGATCTGTCTCCGGTACTGTGGGTCAATACACAACGACAACCATATGTGACAATACAAACCAATTGCATGTTGAGCTCATATGAAGTCTGTTTTGTTCTGTTTGTTTTGTCTATTGCAGGCGTACACAAGTCAGTTTGTGGCTCTCATCATGTTCGCCCTGTTGATGTGTGATGACAGAATCTCAGTGCAGCCGCGCAGACGAGAAATCATACAAGGCCTCAAAGTGCTGCCAGGTAAACTCAAATACAGCTGTGTGTGTGTGTGAATGTTTTAGTATTGTCTGGAATTCTGCAAGAATGGCTTCTAATGTGGTCCCAGTCATAATTCACAATATATGAATTCTAAACCTCTTTTTTTGTACACATGTGCTCTTTGTGTACATTTATGTTGGCGAGTTGCTGATGTCATAGAGCTGTGTGTTTAAGTGTGTGTGTTCACGGATTGGTGTGCAGGGAGGAGCAGATGGCCTCGGCCAGCTCTCTCAGTCATTGTTGGAAGTCTTTATTGGACCACAAGTGTCTGCTGGGGCGCCCCTCCCTCTCCTTTCTCCAGTTCTTTCGTTCTCCCTCTGTGGATTTTTCGTTCTGCTTCCAAGCCAATGAGGTCGGGAATGTGTTGGCAGATCCCCCTGCACTCCAGCTTACTATTCATGCTAAAAACTGCTGATTCTGTCATTAACGCTTGCATGTTTTGGTCACTGTATTTACAGCCCAAAACATTTGTATGCAAGTACATGACAGTTATATTCTGAAATGTGTACACATGTATGTATTGTATTCTCAGTCTTGCCACAAGGGGTGCTGCAGCAGGTATTATATCTGTTGTTTCCTTTTAAGTTCAACTATTGTCGTGGTAGAGCATCAGTTTGGAAAGATTCTTGCAAGTTAGTTAAACTGTGCACATGTTTATAGCTAGCATCCAGTTTTAAGCCACAAACAGTTAAAGGGAAAAAATAAAACATAAAATTACATTAATGATTAATTAAAATAGATGCACCAGCCACTTTTAAGTCCAAAGTCTGGACCCACTTTTATACTTAAAGGCTTTTTTACCACTGATGGGACAAACAAAATTGACAGAGTACACGGCATACAAGAACTGCCTGGTAAAAGTAAAGTGCACAGGTAATACCATGAACACGCAAAGCCACTTGCAACGGCATCACTCTGATTTCACTGAAATTTTCAATCTAATTTACAGACTGAAAAACTTTTTGTGCTGTTTTCTAACAGTTTGGACTTGAATAAAGCGAGAAAACCTGCACTTAACCTTTTCACAGGCATGTTGCTTTCATAGACAGCTATAGTGATGTATCATTATTGTCTAGCAATATATTGATTATCACAGAATTGCTGTATCGTGATATTATCGGTATTGTGAGGTACCCTGTGATTCCCACCTTTACTAAATATTTAATGTGTGAATGTGCAAAAGCACAAATTCTTGCACAATTTACAAGCTACACTGTGTCTCTTTTCTAGATCTGATCAAGGAGGTGTTGAGTCTGGACGATGAGATTCAGAAGTTGGCAACTGAGCTGTATCAACAGAAGAGTGTTCTCATCATGGGTCGAGGCTACCACTACGCCACCTGCCTGGAGGGAGCTTTGGTTAGACCACAATCCCTCTTCTTCACCTCCTCCTTCACCCATCTGTCACTCACTCCCCTCTTACCCCTCTTGTCTCCTGAAGCCATATGATAGTGAATAATGACTTTTAATTTGGGTCTGTTCTTCTCACAAAGCTTTTAATTGTCCTCCTCCATAGCTCTCACATTTCATTTGTGCTTGTTCAGTTCACATGCAATCAGCTGTGTGTGTGTGTGTGTCAGTGTGCAAGTGGGAAAAGGGGACAAAAGCAATAGTTCAGCCAAAAATGAAAATGTTGTCGTCATTTTCTTTCTTCTGCTGAAAATATTATGAGAAATGTCTCATCCATACATGTTCACCAAAATTGGTTACCAACATTCTTCAAAATATCTTCTATGTTCTGCAGAATAAAGTAAAAGTACAGGTTTGGAAAGACATGAAGGTGATTAGCTTTAGTTCTGTTTGGAGAGTAATTTACGCATTCAAGAATAATTAGACCTGTATATTTAAGTCTTATCAGGAAAGGAAGAACAAGGAAGAAAATAAGAGTCCTAACTGATGGACTTTACCAGAGGTTTGGCCTCATTTATTTTAACCGCAGATAAACACAGGAAGCAATTTGACTCTGTTGGTTAAGAAAAACCCCCACTTACTCTGGAAGTGAGGATGGGGAGACTGTCATTGAGGCATTAGTCAGCTCTGACCACAAAAATGTGCATTTGAACCTAAGATGTGATGCAGCTATTTTTTCCCTAATTATGATTATGTAACAGTTGTGTTTTGGGTTTTGTCTTTGTTTTAGTTTGCTTTAATTGTTCCTGTCTAGTCAGTCTTCTCAGGTAGCATGATATTGCTCTTGTTTGTGTGTCATTTAGAAAATCAAGGAGATCACGTACATGCATTCAGAGGGGATTTTAGCTGGAGAGCTGAAGCATGGGCCGCTGGCTCTAGTGGACAAACTCATGCCTGTCATAATGATCATCATGAGAGACCATACGTACAACAAATGCCAAAACGCACTGCAGCAGGTGGTGGCGAGACAGGTAAGAGCCATTCAGATTTATCATTACTAGATTTGCATGTTCTGCAACTGCTTGCAAGATATAAAATAATGATTAAATACGTTGTAAACCAAGTTTCAGCGCACAAAAGCACATAAGGTGTCTACTATGCCCGTGGCTTAAGAAGGAATAGATTGAATATCATTAAAAAGCTTGCTATTTTTGTACAGCCCTAGTTATCTCTGCAGTTTTTGCTGTTTAATATGAAATGGTTGTTGCTGTTGTAGGGCCGTCCAATCGTAATCTGCGATAAGGAGGACTATGAGACCATCAACAACTCCAGTCGCACCATTAAAGTGCCTCACTGTTTGGACTGCCTGCAGGGAATCCTCTGTGTCATTCCTCTACAGCTGCTCTCCTTCCACCTCGCTGTGCTGCGCGGATTCGACGTGAGTCTCAAGCGCTCGTTTTCCTCTCACTGATATACACTCACCAGCCACTTTATTATGTAGGGTGAAGTCAGGCTGATTAGGACATTTTTTCCAAGTCATCTCAAATACAAAAAGTGTCCTAATCACCCTGAATCCACCGTACACCTTGCTAATACCGGGTCGGACCCCCTTTGCCTTCAGAACTGCCTTAATTCCTGGTGGCCTAGATTCAACAATGGGCTGGAAACATTCCTTTTTTGATCCATATTGACAAGACAGCATCACACAGTTGCTGCAGATTTGTCGGCTGCACATCCATAATGCGCATTTCCCGTTCCACCACATCCCAAAGGTGCTCTATTGGATTGAGATCTGGTGATTGTGGAGGCCATTTTTAATAGTGACCGTAAAGGCTTTTAAATTTATTTATTTTTTAAACGGTAACACTTTAGTTTAGGGTCCAATTCTCACTATTAACTAGTTGCTTATTAGCATGCATATTACCGTACAAGGATATTGGCTGTTTATTAGTACTTACTTAAGCACATATTAATGTCTTATTCACCATTACCATATTCTACATCCCTTAATCCTACACAATACCTAAACTTAACAACTACCTTCACTATTAAGAAGGAGTAATTAGGAGTTTATTGAGGCAAAAGTCATAGTTAATAATGAGAATTGGACCTAAACTAAAGTGTGACCAAAAAATCTATTTCAAATAAATGCTGTTATTTTGAATGTTTTATCAAAGAATCCTGAAAAAAACATTCATGATTTCCACAAAAATATTAAGCAGCACAACTGTTTCAACATTGATAATTAGAAGAAATGTTTCTTGAGCATCAAATCATCATATTAGAATGATTTCTGAAGGATCATGTGACACTGAAGACTGGAGTAATGCTGCTGAAAATTCAGCTTTGCATCACATGAATAAATTACATCTTAAAAATGTTTTTAAATGTAATAATATTTCTTCTTTTCTTTCTTTTTTTCTTTCTTTTTGTCCCACACAGGTTGATTGCCCAAGAAACCTGGCCAAGTCTGTGACTGTTGAGTAAACACTTCCTGATCAATGCCCCAAACACACACACACACACACACACACACATGCATATATGCGCAAGTACAGAACATCAAAACATGAAGACAATGAGTTTTATACATGCCAGCTTTCATTGAACGATCGTAAAGAACCTGAAGTGTACCTCCTATACCTGTATCTCGTCTCAGAGCATGATTCTGGCTTCATGTCATTGCTGTTGACTGGAATGTGATTTATTTTTTTATTTTTGTCTTTTAGTGGTGGCGTGGTATGGGGTGACGACACTTGATGTCACACACTGTGTGGCTAATAACACGTTTCTCTTACGGCTGTTTATTGCTCTATTCATAATTTTTGTTTGTCCCAGAAAAACATCTAGATGCTTCTCATCAAATACACATGCATTTGTGTAGCAAAGATGGCGTTCCAGTTTGCGTTTAGTTACACGAGAGGCTTTTCTCTAAGAAAAAACCCATGTTTCTAGTGATATGTGGCACTGAAAACAACAACTGTGAATCAGTGCTTATTGGTAGTTTGCACACTATTAAGTTTATCCGGTTTGCTGCTATTTAAGGGGATGCACTTGTTACTGATTTCATATCCACAGGGATTTCCATAGATAACCTCCTTTGCTCTGAGCATAAAGCGGCATTTAGGAGCTTTGACACATTTGTGCTTTTATCTGAATTTGATATTAAACCAATGCTGATGTCCACTAGAGTTCGGTCTAGAGATCACGTCTTCTCAATCCAATGATTTAAAACATAACTTTCATGGTTTGTAAAATAGTAGGTTAATACTTTACAATAAGGTTCAGTACTTTTATTAGCATTCATTAATCTTGGTTCATGTTTATTTCTATGTATTCTAATACAATTTTTTACAATTTAAAGATGTATAAATTAACATTAATGTATTATGAACAAATATGAATACAATGAATAATATATTTATATCTTAAAATGAACCTAGATTAATAAATGCTGTAAAAAATGTTCATGATGCTTACGGAATGATCTAATGATAGCAAATGGAGACTTACTGTTACCCTAAAATACATATGTTTATTATCTTTAGTGGTTTCTTCATTCTTGTTGCAATGAAATGAATGAAATCCCTGCTGGAAAGGAAGGTAAAATGACTACAACACAAAGGGTCAAATATGACGTGAATGTATGATCTGATTTACAGTATATGGTGACATTTTAATGAAGTTTAGGTTAGGTTTGTTAGGTTTGATTTCGCACAAGGGAATCTACTGATTGATGAAGAGAATGAATTGTTTGAATATTGTAGTATTTGAAGTATACCAAATACTAATAGACCTATTGGTTCTCAAAAAAGTCTGTTCGTAAGGATGTTTTAAACCCAGATATTGATAGTGAATCACTGCATTTGGTGACTCAACACTGTATCTGTAGTTACTGTATGAGTGTAATATTTATAATCAGTTACTGAGATCAACACTTTAGTCGTGTGCTTGAAATATATGCATGGCTTCCTTTATTTTGGGAGATTCAGAGGTCTTGTTACAGAGGAGACTGTGAGTGTGTCTCCGGTTTACAGTAGTATTGCCAAAGGATGCAGAGGAGAAAGCGAGAACATGAAGTATGATGCGTTTCATAGCGCCTGCCCCATACAACGCCACCGTCAGTTTTGATCGTTTCCATGGGACCATTTTGTTGTCTTCTGTCTTTCACTTCTGTTTTTGTTTTTATTGGGTATAAAAGGGTTATATTTTATATACTACTTTATTTGGGATTAAAATGCTTATGTACTTCCTTTGATTCAAATATTGTGATTTTTAAATTTCATGATTACATTATTATGTTGTGCATAAACATGAATAAAGATTATATCATCTGAAACTTCCGTTCAAAGCATTAACCAAAAATTTCTTGGGAGCACTTTATTTTACAGTCCTGTTCCCCATATACATACTATGTACTTATTAATTACAATAACTAGGTATTAACCCTGAACCTACCCCTAAACCAAACCTTAACCCATGTAGTTACCTTACCTGTACTTTATTAAGTAAGTGCACGCACTGTAAAATAAAGTGCAACCAATATCTTCTATTAATGTCATGTAACCAAAGGATGAAGAAGGGTCATATGGGGCAATAACTATGAAGGTACAATTACAGTTCTGTGCTTATATTTTTATTACATTCTAAAACTAAACATATAAGTTATGCCAGCTCATGGAAAGGGTTTTAAGTATTTCACAGGCTAAAATACTATCATTGCTCTTTACATTGCTTTTAGATTTTACAAGAGCATCTTAAATATGTGTATCTTTATCTCTTCACCTGAAAGGATTGTGCGGTAGATTATTTGTTCCAGATCAGTTCTGCCATCCACACACATTTTTGTGTAGTACAAGAAGTTGTCCAGCCTTTTTTATTTTTGGTTAAAGCATGTCATAAATGATGTGTTTGGGCAGTGTGTACAAGATTTAAAATTATGATCAAAATAGTTAATAAAACGTTCAGTCTTTCTAACTCTCTGGCTGCATTCATTCAACTTTGGCTTGTACAGAGTCGTACAGTGGAAAAAAACACTTTCCAGGAATAGGGTAAAAAAAAAAAACAGGGCATGCAACTCTTTTTCAGGGAGGTGAGCTGTTTTAATTTTTCACATGATATAAGGTTTGTATTTTTGCAGTCATGTTACCAAACAGGCAATACACATTAAATGTATTTAATGATTTTTTTTTTTTTTTTTTTTTTTAGATGGGCCATTCTATAATTTAGGGTACATTTCAAGACTATTACATTTTTCCAAATTATAAATAATAAAATGTTTCATTTTATCCATTTCTGCAAATATTCTGTCAAATTATGTTACTAACCAAACATCCCCCTGAAAAAAAAAGACAAAAAAGTGTTTATCCCAAAAACAAATGACCAGCATCATGTGATGTCATTTTCTGTGGCGGATTTTTTTGAACACGTAGAAAATATCCTCTTAATTTTCTATAGTTTATCTCCAATGACCTATTGTCAAGGAGTGTAATAATTACCTGTCAACTACAGTATGTTGGGTAGTAGTACATTGTTATGGTTTTGCAATATTCTTAAAACTATCAACTATCAAAATTATCTTTAAAGTAGATTTATGATAAAAAAAAAATATATATATATATATATATAATATATATATATATATACACACTGCTCAAAAAAATAAAGGGAACACTTTTTAATCAGAGAATAGCATCAAGTCAGTTAAACTCCTGGGATATTGATCTGGTCAGTTAAGTAACAGAGGGGGTTGGTAATCAGTTTCAGCTGCTTTAGTGTTAATGACATTAACAGCAGGTGCACTAGATGGGCAACAGTGAGACAACCCCCAAAACAGGAATGGTTTTACAGGTGGAGGCCACTGACATTTTTTCCCTACTCATCTTTTCGGACTGTTTTTCACCAGTTTTGTATTTGGCTAGGGTCAGTGTCACTACTGGTAACATGAGGCGATACCTGGACACTACAGAGGTTGCGCAGGCAGTCCAGCTCCTTCAGGATGGCTCATCAATACGTGCCATTGCCAGAAGGTTTGCGGTGTCTCCCAGCACAGTCTCAAGAGCATGGAGGAGATTCCAGGAAGACAGACAGCTACTCTAGGAGAGCTGGACAGGGCCGTAGAAGGTCCTTAACCCATCAGCAGGACCAGTATCTGCTCCTTCGTGCGAGGAGGAACATGATGAGCACTGCCAGAGCCCTACAAAATGACCTCCAGCAGGCCACTGGTGTGAATGTCTCTGACCAAACAATCAGAAACAGACTTCATGAGGGTGGCCTGAGGGCCCGACGTCCCCGAGTGGGCCCTGTGCTCACTGCCCAGCACCAGGGAGCTCGATTGGCATTTCCCATTGAACACCAGAATTGGCAGGTCCGCCACTGGTGCCCTGTGGTTTTCACAAATGAGAGCAGGTTCACCCTGAGCACGTGACAGACAGGAAAGGCTCTGGAGAAGCCGTGGAGAATGTTATGCTGCCTGTAACATCGTTCAGCATGACCGGTTTGGTGGTGGGTCAGTGATGGTCTGGGAGGCATATCCATGGAGGGACACACAGACCTCTGCAGGCTAGACAATGGCACCCTGACTGCCATTAGGTATCGGGATGAAATCCTTGGATCCAGTGTCAGACCCTATGCTGGTGCAGTGGGTTCTGGGTTCCTCCTGGTGCACAACAATGCCCGGCCTCATGTGGCGAGAGCATGCAGGCAGTTCCTGGAGGATGAAGGAATGATACCATTGAAGGGCCACCACGCTCACCTGACCTACGTCCAATAGAACACCTCTGGGACATTGTGTTTCGGTCCATCTGACATCACCTGGTTGCACCTTAGACTGTCCTGGAGCTCAGTGATGCGCTGGTCCAGATCTGGGAGGAAATACCCCAGGACACCATCCATCGTCTCATTAGGAGCATGCCCCGACGTTGTCAGGCATGCATACAAGCACGTGGGGGCCATACAAACTACTGAGTACCATTCTGAGTTGCTGCAATGAAATTTCAGCAAAATTGACAAGCCTGCTGCATCATTTTTTCACTTAGATTTCCGGGGTGTCTTTGAATTCAATCCTCTGTAGGTTGATCATTTTCATTTCCGTCAAACGATGTGGCATCCTTTCGTTCATAACACATTACCCAGTCCATATTAGTATAGATATCCAGCATGATATTTTTCCCCATTGAGATCTGATGTGTTTTCAAAGTGTTCCTTTAATTTTTTTGAGCAGTGTATATATATATATATATATATATATATATATATATATATATATATATATATATATATATATATATATATATATATATATATATATTCGTGTCCTTAGTGACTTTGCTGAGAATTTTACACAAACATCATCAAAGAACTTAAAATAATCACACTGCAGAATAGACCAAAAAATTCAAGAATTCATAAATTCAGCAGGGATTTATTTTATTTTATGACTAAGCTTTGCAACTAGCAGATAAGTTACACTGATAAAATATACAAACTGAAGCCAAGAGTTGTTTTATTGAGAAAGCCGCAGGAACTGCAAACTTCGAAACAGGAACTCTTTGCATGCCATGGCCATCCTGCAGGTCTATCAGGCACGGATGCTCAGGGACATGCACGAGGGTAGGACTGACCCAGGGCTCTTTGATGAGCTGCGTGGCGCCACCGACCTCGCTCTCCGAGCGACGAAGGTGACTGCACGCTCCCTGGGCCGGGTGATGTCCACGAACGTGGTCCAGGAGAGACACCTCTGGCTCAACCCGGCCAATATGAGAGATGCCAAGCGAACCCGTTTCCTCGACACTCCCATATCCCAGGCTGGCCTCTTTGGCTGCGTGGCCGAGGACTTCGCCCAACAGTTCTCGACCGCCCAGAAGCAGACTGAGGCTATAAAGCACATTCTGCCCCGACGTACCCTCTTGGGACATCTCAGTGATTCTAAACGCCCTGCAGAGTGCTCTCTTTGAGCCTCTGCAATCAGTGGAGCTTAAGTTCCTGTCAATGAAGACAGCTCTCCTTGTTTTATTGGCCTCCATCAAGAGGGTAGGGGACCTGCAGGCATTTTCGGTTGACGAAGCGTGCCTGGAGTTCGGGCCGGCCTATTCTCACGTGATCCTGAGACCCCGGCCTGGATGCGTGCCCAAGGTTCCCACCACTCCTTTTCGAGACCAGGTGGTGAACCTGCAAGCGCTGCCCTTGGAGGAGGCAGACCCAGCCTTGGCACTGCTCTGTCCAGTACGCGCCCTCCGTGCTTACGTAGACAGAACCAGGGTTTCAGGACCTCAGACCAGCTCTTTGTCTGTTATGGTGGAAAGCTGAAGGGAAAGGCTCTCTCCAAGCAAAGGTTGTCTCACTGGATGGTGGATGCCATTGCTTTGGCATACCAGCAGCAAGGTCGACCATGCCCCCTTGGTGTGAAGGCACACTCCACCCGGAGTGTGGCCTCCTCTTGGGCTCTAGCGCATGGCGCCTCTCTAACAGACATCTGCAGAGCTGCAGGCTGGGCGACACCCAACACATTTGCGAGATTCTACAATCTCCGAGTGGAGCCAGTGTCCTCTTGTGTACTCGCTTCAACCAGCCGGTACTAGATTCAGCTCAGGTGTCTTCGCTTGCTCGCCATTCCACTCCTCGGACTGAATACGTGCGATATTCTCCTCAGGTGAGCCTCCCCGCAGGCCCTGAGTTCCTCCAGCGCTGTTGACGTCAACGCCAGAGTTATGCCACCGGCAGCTTTCGCGTTGGCTAGGTGCCTCTATGTGCATGGTTCCCCCCTTGGGCGACCCCCACATGTGTATTTCCACTGTAAGCCTCTCTGAGCATCTCTTTCCCTTGGCAAGCCACCTTGCCACCCCTGGGGTTGAAACATTCCACCCTGCGGGCTGGACACCCCAGTGATTCTCAATATGCAGCCCCCTCTCAGGTCATATGTGTATTCTGGCAGACCCATGACATTTCCTTGCCATTGGCTCGTTTTGTAATACTCGAAGGTGAGAGGCTTTCTAACGAAACCCCATTCGTCGTCACAACGTAACGTCTCCGCTCCCTACTCAGGGAATGAGGGTTACATACGTAACCAAGACATTCTGATGATATGACCTGTTTGTCCTTTTAAAATATAGTTCTTTAAGAGCAGAGAAACGTTTAAGCTCTGACTCAAAGGATCTTGGCGGTGTGGATAGATTGAAACCGTGTGTTGTCGTCGTTGTTGTTGATGACTGGATTGCTTTATTGGCTAGAGCAGAAAGTGGGTCAGGGACTGTGATGCTAAACCCAAACTTCACCAAATGAGTAAAGAAAGAAAGCCAACCAACAATGGCCTGTCACTCACAGTAACACATCACTGGCATGCCACCCACTTTGTATATGTTCACTTTGTCAGTTTGGGTAAAATGTCAGTTTACTGCCTAGTCTGAGCTCACTTTAACTCCATTGTGTGTTTAAATTCACTGTTTATCCAGCCACAACTATTTTTCTTTTGGGTGCAGCGTCTGCCAGGAACATAAATGTAAACATTATAGTGGCCCTGTTACCTTTTAAGTTATAATAATAATAATAATAATAATAATAATAATAATAGATAATAGAAAAAAAAGATAATTGAAAAGTTTTCCTGTGAGAATACAAAATTTGGCCTATCAAAACATTTCTGAAATTATGTTCAACCATCTTTCTATACAGTAACACCAACATTAAGCAAGACTGCTCTTGTGCTGATATTCAGATTCATAGTGTGATCGACTGTGGTAATGTTTTTGTACACCAGTTCTGCAAACAGGAGGTTAATGACTTGAGATTCAGACCATAATTGGCCAGTTTGCCAATAGTTCCAAAACAAGCCAAATCATCAATCTTTGTGTGTGATTAAGCAGACTACTGACTGAAAGCCGGTCTGGATTATTGTTAATGTTTTAAAGGGAATGGGAGATGAGAGACTGATTGGATTTTTGCACGTTACGCCCAAAACACACCCATTACTCATTAAGAAAATAGAGACAACCCTTTTAGACCATGTGCCGCGTGCCGATCATTTTTACCGTCATTAAACTAGCAAAAGTGGATTCAGACACGCCCTGAGTGAACTTGTGCCGTGCGCTTTAGACCATGTGCTTAGATCGTTAAAATAGGGCTCTATATGTGTATGGCCCTGTTTTACACCTGGAATTAAGATTTATTTTAGTCGATTGGATCACAAGTGGATGACATTAAATACAGGTGTAAATGGGTCTAAAATGCCACTTTTGGCCACTTCCAGAGGTTGTCGAAAACACATTGCTTTCTGAGTGTAAACGCTCATGTGATCAAATGTGTTCGAACAGCTGCAAAAGATGCAGAAATGAATTATTCCAGAGCAGAAACAAAAGCTGCTTTCCGTTTTTCTGTCGTCTCTGGGTGTGCTCATATGTAAATTGCGTGAGCTTGTTTTGTCCATTAGTTCGAAAGATCTGAAAATAAAACCCCATAGATTTACCTGCCCATAGAACAGAAGCGGTTGAAAGTGGAGAAACGAGACGGATTAAAACACCAGGTGTGAACAGGAATGTGTCTCCCTCGTCTACTAGTGATCTGATCGACCAAAACACATCTTAATACCAGCTGTTTTACAGGGCTGTGTCCAAAGTCATATACTTCCTGAGTTGGATTCTCTTTTAATTTAATACTTACTTCGCGACCATTAAAAAGAGATGTTCTCAATAGTATGAATGTGTGTAGTATGAATGTAATCTGGGCATACTACATTCACCATGTTGTCATTGTCATGTGACTTGAATTATCACTTCACTGCCATTCACAAATCCACTTCCGTGGCCTCATGGGATAGTTAAGTGTCTATTGAATGCACACTTCAGAATCTCGTCAGAAATAGTAGGTGATCCAGACACTTTTCATTTACTGTTACAAAAATATTAAGCATTCAGTTACTATTTTCACATAAGCCTACTGTTTTCTGCCTACTATGGCATTAAGAAGCAACCATTCGGATGTGGCCTACCTGTTCATAATGATCAAAATATAACAGTTTATATTTATGGAATGTTTATTTAAACGATTTATCTGTGCACATCATTTTAAAATCAAGTCCCACCCTACTGTACATTTGTTCAAGAAGCCGTTTCACTCGAAAAGACTATTGCAACTATCACAATCAGGCCTACAATAAACTAGGTGTGTCATTTTGACATGTTAATTTTGTTCAATAAATTATGGGATAAAAATGAATGCAATAAAATATGACAATTATATCCATGACTCATACTTAAATTCCAGGGAGAGGGGGACCGATGGGAAAATGGTGGGAAAAAAGAAAAAAAGTTAAACAGATATCAGGGTCAAAGAGTGAATTTACACCATCTATACAGAACATCACATTATATTTTTGTAATAGATCTGAACAAAACAGGTTACACAGGTCCCACTGCACTGCTGGAGAAAATGCATACTAATCCCAATTTATTTTTCCAGAATAATTTCATTTGCTTATCTTTGGCTGCTCTTGAAACATGTCATGCCAAACCTTGCTGGGCTTGTGCTTATTTCACTGAATAAAACTGGCTTTTGAAATTGGACACATCCATGATGGCGAGAGTGGTTTATAGTCTCTGTCTCATGAGACGCCAGCTCTCTGTGCAAATGTTGACAGAGCGGACTCTGGACTCAATTATACCTGGTCTAAAGGGAACCACTTCAGGAGAGGAGGCCGAGCTGCCGGAAATGTCCGATTCAAAACAACACAGGAAAAGGAAGAAAGCATTTGTATCATTTTTTGTTTATTTCTTTGAGCAGACTAAAAGGAGACATATCATGCTTTTAAATCGTTCCTTTTTACATATAAATCATACATTTGTAGTCTATATAAAGCGGAACTGCAATGCTTGGGTCTGAATTCCTCATTATTATAGCTCCACAGGACCCTTTTCTACCTCTTTTCTGATGTGCGTCTGAGAGCAACTCGTTTTGGTGCGGTCTCTTTAAATACAATTGAGACACTTCATACCCCGCCCCCTCTCCAGGATGCAGAGGTGACACTCGGTTCAACTCCACCCCGTTCGGCCATTTTTGTAGTTTGATAGCAGAGATACGATTATCTAGCGGCACAGAAACTTTTTATTCACACGTTATTAACAAAATGTCAACAACGGAAGACTTGTCCAGCCAGCCTTACATGTTCGAGCCAGAGTCGGAGCCGGAGCGAGATGAAAATGAAGACGACGAACCTGCAGAACAACGTCTTCATATGGATGTATCGCAATGGTGTGTTACTGTATTTACACATGAAACTTTGGTCTTCCGACCTTTTACCACCGTGTCGAATTTATTTTGAATATGTGCGAGGGAGAGAGAGCAAGACAGCGTCTAGTTTGGAGACGGTGTCTTGTTTACACTTTCGCCTGGCTCCGAAGAGAGAGAGTGCGTGCGCGCGACCGGGTCTCTCTCTCTGCTCGTTCTTTCAGTTAAACATGCGCCCTGTCACAAGCGCGGCAGTTCATCAACATTAGACGGTGTAATGAAGCGTGTGGGTTACTACATCCAACAACCGAACATTTTAACTTACCCTCTCGTAACTTCTGCATCTTTTAGCTTGGACTACAAAATTGCAGCGAGAAAAAAAAATGGCGGATTGCTCGAAGTGTTGGGCTGGAAGTCAATGTCCTTATTTGGCAGTTCCGCTGCAAATACTCTGACGTAATAGTTCACAAAACGTCATAGATAACAGAAAAATCGGAAAACAGGTAGAAAAATAAGGCCAAAACAGAATATAAAGATATCAACGAAGCACCTGAAGAGAATAATTTCAACTTTTCTGTACTTCTAAACACTCCAAATATACAACAAAATGCATTTAAGGGCTAAAAAAAGTGGATTTAGCATGATATGTCCCCTTTAAGATCACCTAAAGATCAGGGTCCGGTTGCATAAACCTCTAAGACTAGTCTTACAAGTTAGACATCAATTTGTTTTCTTTAAGACGGTTTCATAAAAACGTAGATAAGCCTACTTTGATACCGAAAACTAAGACTGACTGCCCCTGACTAACTGCTAGTAGGTCATACTAGAACTTAAGACACTGTCTTAACATTATGGCTATGTTTATGCAACCGGCCAGTGATTATATTTTATAACCACATTATGCAGAAATTCAAGTAACCTATGACTCTTTCAAAGCATGTTGTCAACCATGTTGAAAATCAGTCCAAGAATGTCCTGGTAGCGCTTTATTTTACAGTCCTGTTTCGCTTGTACATACTATGTATTTATTGTAGTAATGACAGTATTTTTGTGGGTAAGTAAACTGTAAATACATTGAAAGTGCATGTACTGTAAAATAAAGTGCAACCAATGTCCTTTTAAAACATCATCCAATGACCACATGATTTATAGTCAGCTTCTGGTGCTTTATGCCAAGAACATTTTTTTTTTTTTTTTATATAACAGAGTTGAACTCTTCACATTATAGTATTAAACATACCTCTTACCTCTATTTAACCATGTGGTTAAACCATTTTTATGATGTCACTCCCTTAAATATGACTTCAGAATGATCAAGCCATTATTTTTAAAGGTCACTGTAGAACAACGATTCTTCTCTTGATGAAAACTCCAGCCACACCATCCATGAAACACATGCAAACAGGAGGACCAGTATATGACTTTTATGACAACATTTTATTTCAAAACAATAGAACTTAAAAAAAATAAAAAATACAAAAATAATGTAGTCATGATCCAAGTCATTTGGAGAAAGATTCATTTACATGATTTCTTTGAAAAGCATATATGATTTAACATGGACATATGTGATTTCTTTTATGTTAATTACCCATAAATCCATCATCATAACAAGGTTTTGGAGTTATATAAACAACACTGGCATCATAGTGGGACCGCAATAACTTAGACTCGGAGTACAACGGAAAATGACAAGAACTCTTTAGAAGCAAATGATTGTGAAAAATGACACTGTGATGCATTATGACAATAATATATACAGCATGTAATTATGAAACAAAAACAAACTCATATATCAAATGCATTGGGCTCTGGGTTGTAAATAGTTTCTTTGGCAAAAATAATTTCCAATGCGAAAAGCTAATCTTCCCCTGTGGTTATTCATGGTGGATAAAACGCAGAGGCTTTAAAACTCTTACTGGGAAAATGTGTCATATTTTGTTTTGCTTCTACATTATTTAAAATTGCGATCATGCCACAATAATAATAACTAAAAAATAAAAAAGAAATCACAAAAAAGAAAACCTTGTATAAAAAAAATCTACACAGGGCTACAGAGATTTATACATACAGCATGTGTAAAGTATGATAATTTGAACTATTTTTTAAATGATGTACCCATACACCATTACAACTGTGACATGTGCAAAAAGTAAGGTGATGTTGTTTATAGTTTACATACATTTCAGATTTTTCTTCGATGTTTCAAGTCCGTCCCCATAAACATCTTACTCTCTTCAACATCATCCTAAAGGCAATAGTTCACCCAAAAATTATTACAGAATTTACATTTTTGAGTAAACTATCCCTTTAATTCATCATGTTCTGGTACTTTGTTAATAAATTCAAAGACCAAAAAGTAACATGCCCCAAACCCCCAACCCAATAAAAGCCACTAAAAACACTATTGCACAAAATAATAAATGTCAATTACCTGAATGAGCAACAGTTTTTTGCCTTCCTATGGTAAAGCATTTCATCAAAAAAATGTTTTTAAATGGTTGAATTTTGCAACTGCATTTAGTATGAAAGAAATCGTTTCAAAACATTTTTTTTTCCACCATCGCTAGAACAAAAACACATCAAGAATGATTCAGCCACAATGGGTCATATCTAGATATGTGCATACTTGCATGTAAAATCAGTGTACGGATATTTTCACATAGAAATCATGAATATGTTGGCATTAAAAATTATTCTACATTTACCAACTGAAGTCACATGTACGCTGCACACTTACATCGTACATGAAACCCTTATAAGGAGATGGGCGTGTCTATGCAAATTACAGTTGGGGCATGCAGTCTTTCATTTAGAATACTTCAAATCATTAACATTGGAAGGTTAAAAAACAATCCGTGTGCATAGTATACGCACCTATTGTGAATCTGGCTGATGTTTTTGTGCAAAGTTGTCCTGTGTGTTTAAGTATGCATAATCCTCGTATTTTTTAGCGAATGATTTGACCTGTATATAGTGACACTAGTTAAAAACGTGCATATATTTTCTCAACTGTTCTGAACAAGAAAGCTTTGTTTCAGCTTTCCTCATTTGTGGAAACCTCCTTTATGAGATGATCCCATGTGCATGCAATTGTGAAACATCCATGAATCCATTAATGGAACCAGCCACTTCCATTCTCAAAGTTTGGTTAAACTCACAAATCACTCTTGCTGAGAAACAGGAGCTTCGTACGTGAATTTTCTGTTTCTTTGCAATGCCTAGTGTGTGATTCTTTGTGTTGCTCCTTTTAGAGTTTCATGGAGGATTGTGCTCCATTTCATTGTTCTTTTCACAGGAGCAAATGCCCTTGATGCCACAGGTGAGACATATTTTATTGTGTTAGGCCACACAGCAACGGAATCTTGAGGAGGGTGTGGAAAATGTATATTTCCTGTTTGCTTCCAGTCTTCATCTTTTGGCCCTCATAGTAGTCCACTCACATTAAACACAGGGCCGTGGAGGTGGACGATCTGGAGGAGGAGCTCTGCCTGGAGGCGGGGCTTGAGGGGGTGGGGGCAGGGAAGAAGTAGGTGATGGCGGAAGAGAGGGCAGAGAGTTGGGTGGAGAAAAGAAAATGGTGGTAGGGAATGAAGACCAGACGGGGGGTGGAGAATAGGATGGAGGAGGAGTAATGGGTGGAGATGGGTTGATGGTGTGAGGAGGAGGGGTGGAAGGTACCGGAGGAAAACTGGAGGATAGGGAGTCCGGTGGACTGCATGGAGGAGGGGGCAGCTGGCCCTGAGGAGGGGGTGGGTTGAGGGTCCGTGTGGGGGTGTAGATGGGTGAAGAATGGTGGTTGTAGGATGGATACCGTGGAGGAGGATTAGACTTGGCGCGGGTGAAGTTCATACAGCGACCCTGAGAGAGAAAGATAGGACAGAAAAAAAGTCTTTTAGAATTTAAACTTAACATTTTTCTGAAGAAAATGCTGTGGTATGTTTTTTCCTGTTGACAAGGTGTTGCTATGAAGCAGCTTATGTTATGGGTGATTGTCAGGGTGTTGCTATGTAGTGGATAGGATGTTAGGATGTTCATGGAGGTTGCCAGGGCATTAATATGCGGCGCATATTTTGTTATGCAGTTGCTTGGGTGTTCTGCTTGGTTGTCAAGGCGTAGTTATACAGTGAATAACATGTTTTGAGTGTTGTTAAGGTGTTGTCAGTGCTTACCAGGGCATTGCTATTCGGTACTAAAATGTTCTAAACAGTTTTTAATACTTGCAATGCGGTTGCTATGTGGTTGCCAGGGCATTGCAATGCAGTGTTAACATGTTCTTGGGGGTTTTTGCATATGCAGTTTGCTAGGGATCTCTAGGTAGTTGCTGAGCAGGGTTAACATGTTCTTGTGGGGTTTTAGCATATGCAGTTGCTAGGGATCTCTAGGTAGTTGCCAGGGTGTTGCTAAGTGGGGTTAACATGTTCTTGTGGGGTTTTAGCATATGAAGTTGCTATGGATCTCTTGGTAGTTGCCAGGGCATTGCTAAGCGGGGTTAACATGCTATTGTGGGGTTTTAGCATATGCAGTTGCTAGGGTGCTATAGTAACAGTGTGTAAGCATCAGCACAATGCAAAGAGATTTTTCCATACAATACACAAAGTAGCATGTGGAGAGAGAGGACAGAAAATTGGAAAATTAGATTTTGCGTATCATGACGTATCTCAAGCTTGAGATCCAATATGACTATTTAGACTGAGACACATTACAAAACAAATTCTGTTTACTTGGATTTCAGACCAATTATGGTTGTAAACCCTTAGATGGGTTTGTAAAAAAGTCGCACTTTAGTTTTTAGGGTCCAATTCTCACTATCAAATAACTATTAACTTTGACTTTTGCCTCAATAAACTCATAATTACTGTTTATTAATAGCTAGTAAGGTAATTGTTAAGTTCAGGTATTGGTTGGAATAAGGGATGTATGATCATGCAGAATAAGGCATTAATATGTGCTTTATAAGTATTAATAAAAAGCCCATATCCTAGTGATATGCATGCTAAGCAACTAGTTAATAGTGAGATTGGATCCTAAACTAAAGTGTTGCAAAAAACTAAACCGATTTGAGTAAAATTTTGCTGGGAATTAGTAAATCAGGCCATTGATATTTCATTACAAAATGTGGCACAAATAATAAACAGGCATGTTGCTTCCCTCATGCTGAAAACACTACGGCTTTGTGTTGAGTTGAACGTCAGAGATCTCAAAATAACCATAGCATTGACTGGCAAAACGCCTTCCATTGAATTTGTCATTTTGCAGCCTCGGAAGATGATCGTAAAAAGCTTGTTTTGATGCCATTGTGTAGGACAACGTGGCAAAAGAGAAATGTATTACATTATTTGATTTCACTTCAGATGAAGTGAATAAGCCAGGGACATTCATCTCAAGTCTCCAAATGCATGTGTCTGCAATGATGGACTTTACCGTCAACATGACTAACACACACACTCTGAGGTAGAGTAAAGTGGTGAGAGGCGTCTTTCTCCTCTTTTTCTGTCTGCTGTAGGGAAGTTATAAATGCCAGACCAGTTTTAATGATAAACAGAGGAAAAAGCTAGTTGTTGATGGTTTACTAGAAACGCTTATGGAAAATTAGTGCACTCTGTCCCAATTTCCTGTCAACTAATGAAGAAGTCCCCCGCTGGCCCCATAAAGGCGCACACACATAAACACACACACACTGTTCATGTAGTTAAGAGCTTATGGTATGTACTATATACTGTAATTAAGCACATCAAAGACTGAAAGCATTTGGTATGTATAGCACTATGAGGACAAAACACGCCCACTTAGAGGACAAAACAAAGCTTTCTTCTGCTTCCTGACAGCTATTTTTACCAGGTTTGTACTAAGTACTAATGTAACAAGAAACTGATATAGTAAAAGACCAAATTCAGTATACACCTTATTAATAAAACCTAATATAGGCAAGCAGATGAAGCAGAATATAAACATAACTCACAAAGTTTCACATTAAAGGATTAGTTCACCCACAAATGAAAACTCTGTCATTAATTACTCACCCTCATGTCGTTCCAAACCCGTAAGACTTTTGTTCATCTTCGGAACACAATTTTCGATGAAATCCATGAGGTTTCTGAACCAGCCATAGGCATTGTAACTTTCAAGGCCCAGAAAGGTAGTACCGACATCGTTAAAATAGTCTATGTGTCTCCAGTGGTTCAACCTTAATGTTATGAAGTCATTCTCCTATGCTGTTGACGTATAGTGTAAACAGTGCAGCGCTTCTGCAGGGTTCTACGTAAGAATTGAGGCGGCATTCAGACGTAGAACCCAGAAGCGCTGCACTGTTTACACTACGTCAACAGCATAGGAGAATGACTGAAGAAAAGAAATTGTTCAATCAAGTCCTTATTTTGGGGGGTTTTGTGCACAAAAAGTATTTTTGTCGCTTCATAACATTAAGGTTGAACCACTGGAGACACATATACTATTTTAAACGATGTTGTTACTACCTTTCTGGGCCTTGAAAGTCACAATGACGCTGCTGCCTATGGCTGGTTCAGAAACCTCTCGGATTACATCAAAAATATCTTCATTTGTGTTCTGAAGAAGAACGAAGGTCTTACGGGTTTGGAACGACATAAGGGTCAGAAATCAATGACATCAATTTCAATTTTGGGTGAAATAACCCTTTAAAGGGGTCATATAATGGTACATGCACTTTTACAAGTTGATTGTACTGAAATGTGTGTTGGCAGTGCCTGTACACAACCATCATAAAATGCTAAAAATCCATCCAGTGTTTTTTTTTTAATCTTCTAATATGTTTCCTCCCATCTCAAATCAAGCGTCACAAAATCGACGCCCCTCCCACGATGGTTGATTGACACTGACCCGCCCTCGTGAGCGAGCCGACCGGCGCGTTCATTGTTGATAGCTGGAGCACTAAGTAGAATGGCGTCTAAGCGATTGTGGTGTTCTGTTCTTGCGTGTAATAATGAACACAGCAGTCATATTGATGTTCCTAAATCCGAACCGCTGAAGACGCAGTGGCTGAGTTTGTTTTCGAAGGGAATATTCCCCACGATCAACGTCAATGCTTTCATGTTTGCGCGAATCATTTCACCAGACTGCTTTACAAATGAGGATCAGTAAAAAGCTGATTATTTGCTAAGAAGCTGCTCCTGAAAAAAGGATCAGTACCAACTATTCGTGTTCCTGCTGCACCTCCAGAAGAACTGAAGTGAGTGTAACATTTTATTGATCTTTATATTAATCTTTATATTAATCTTTGCAAATCGCTTGCACGCTTCACAATGAATGCGGCTATTTTTACACTCAGGGTACATTACGGCATGTTTTCTATGTACACGTTCTCAATATAATTCATAATCCCACGATTATAATGAATGACGCGTTATGGTTATTGTGTTATTGTGTTACTACAAGCGGTGTACGCACAGAACAGAGGGGAGGGGTGAGCAAAGCTCATTATCATTTAAAGACACATGCACTTAAACGGTGTGCTGAAAACCGTGTGTTTTCTTACAATACTAATGAGAATTTTTAGTTAAAGTAAATTACAAACTTTTAATTTAGACCCTAAAGAATCATATTAGCTTGTACAAAAATGACATTATATGACCCCTTTAAGTGTTTTCTTTATAATGGGTTTTTTATGGGAAAACGCTTAACGTGAAACTTTGTGAGTTACGTTCATATTCTGCACAATTTAGTGTGATGCCTTTATATTGTGGGCTCATTTGCTTGCCTGTATATAGTATTCATCATCAATAAGGTGTACATTGAATTTGATATTTTAATATCTCTGGTAAGGCGTTTTAGAATGTCCCACTGTTTTTAGTGATTAAATTACTGTGACAGGTTCTGTACTTGGATCACAAGTGCACAAAACTTGCAGTTTTGTTCACATATCATTGTTTTTCTTCTTTTAGGTGATTTAAATATTCTTGAAACGGATGGGAAATTGACAGGCCTGTGATGCAGTTTTATGGATATTTTTCCCTCCAGGTCTCCGCACCAGTCATGTGACTGAAAACTATATAAGGTCAACAATATAAAGTCGAGGAGACCAACCTCTCATAGAAAAAAATGATGGAAGAAATCATAATAGTAAATGTCGAGGAACAGAAGTCCCGCCTTTTAATAAAATAACCAATCATGTGTTTGGTTACCTTGGAATGTGCATGCATAATATATGGTCCTGACAGAAAATAAAAAAAATCCAGTGTGATTTGAGCCAAATAAGCTTTATTCATAATTTTATTGTCAGATTGTATTTGTGATTTGACACATGTTATTAATATCTTGACAAACAGTTACAGAGATTTCAGTGTTTCCCAAATAGCTGGGGTGAATTTTGAAGGGACTTTGGCAGTAAGTAGACAACCAGACAAACTTTCAGCACACTTATTAAAACAATATAAGTGTCCATAGTTATAATAAATTGGCAACTTGTCAACTCTTAAAAAAGTATATAATTTTTTTTATGGTTCTGTTCAATTATCAGTATTTTCAAGAATTGTGTTTTGTGCACTGAATTGAAATTTAACACACATTTATAGACCAAAATAGTATTTTTTATTAAAATTTTGCATATTGTTTTGCTTTTGCAGTCCTTTATGATTTTAGTAGATTGTAGTTTAGACTTTTAAGGAGATTTTTGATTACTTTTGTATGCAAACCAGTTTTGGCATTGTACATTGGCATTGCACTCTGAAATCTAGGTCCTGAAGCAAAACCAGATGAGAAGCAGCCCTCTATACTCCATCTGAACACTGTTGCCTTCATTTCAGAACGCTCATCTGCAGAGTTTCTCTCTGCCTCCATGCTGTCTCTCTCAGAAGTAGCCGGGACAGCAGCCAGCTGTAGTTTCTTTTTAATTTTACAGTCGCCAGACCCAGTTTTTTGCTAAATAACAACATGCCTACATGCCTTCCTCTGTTAATGTCTGGTCTTCCTTCCCATACTTTTGTCATCTGCTCTGTTTAAACTGCCCTTACTGACACCACTTGAGTGAATAGAAAAATGATCACACAACAAATCAAAAACATAATGATACCTTCCTGTTGAAAAGGAAGTACTGATGTTATTTAACCAGTGCACATGTTATGCATATGTGCAGCCAACAGGATAATTACATTTTATGTTATTACTGTATATGCATGCATCTTTACACTGCAATGGTGGCGCAGATGCCACATCTGAAGTGACATACAGTACAGTATACCATGGTGCATTTACAGACTAAAGCAAGATTGTTATCGTTAACTTTCAGACTACTTTTATCTAAAATAAAACTGAGTTTACAAAGAACAAAACTTAAATTGTGTTATTGTATTTTCAGTTAATGCTGGATGGTCTAATTGAATTAATCTCTTTAATCCCAATCTCTAAAGAGAGATGAGGCGGGAATCTATTCGTATATAAAACAGAACAAAAAATCATGAAACACGAAAGGGAATGCAAACCAGCACCATAGAAGCTTGTTTCCGCCACAAAAGTTTACGAGTAGATCTTCGCAATTGCGTGTTAAAATGTCAGAATTGTGAGATATAAACTCGCAATTGTGAGAAATAAACTCGCAATTCTGACTTTTCTCTGAATTGCATGTTTAGGCTATATCTTGCAATTCTGACTTTTTTTCAGTGTTTTTTCCCTTATATTTGGACTTTATAACTCACAATTATGAGTTTTTATCTCGCAACTCTGACTTTATAACACGCAATTCTGACTTTATATCTCGCAATTCTGACTTTATTTCAATGTAAACTCGCAATTGTGAGATGAAAAGTCGCAAGAACCAAACAGAATTTAAATACATAGGATAAATGAGGGATAAAACAAGGGGAAGATGGGACTAATCAATTAAAAAATGAGTAGCTATGAAAGGGCTCTACATTGCGACCGCTTGCGACTGAAAATGACTGTGTGCGACTGATGGGAGTTACCCGATCAAATCTCATTAATAGTAGTATAATACAATCAGAATATAAAAACACAACTTCCATAATGCATCTATACAGTGCAGTAGTTTACTGCGATCGGATGGTTTTCCTGCCTTCAGTCAACAGAGCAACTGTGAAAAAGTTGTGTGTTGTGCTGCTATTGTTTCTTTGCCGGTAAAATAACTGAAAATATTACATTTGGATTATCAAAAACAGGATCATAAATTAGCGGGAGCCTGAAGCAAAAATGACATTACACAAGCAACTCTGCTATTCCTCAATATCAGAACAATTTATACAACAATTCAATAAACAAGTTCATATTAAGTGATTTATATTTTTAAGACCCTTGTTTAATTTTTGCTCTATTTCGCCAATGAAAATAGTTCCAAACAAAGCCACCAAGTTGCATTTCCAACTCAAAAATTGAGTTGTTCATCAATCAGTTACATCATTTTTTTTTTAAGTTTAAGTAAGCAGAATTTACAGATTTTTATTTTGTACAAGACAACATCTGACATAAGAATTTAACAGATCACATCAGTAGGATCCTGTTCATTTGTTCGCTACATTTTACTGCGAATTCATTTTAAACAAAACAAAGTTTGACGCAGGAGAGAAAATAAAAGAATGATGCAGCAACGACTACATGTAATCCATAAATGTTTCACATTGTTGGCAAATGTTTCAACTACATTGAAAATGATTTTAATATGCAAAACTGTTACCCAATCATAGCAGTGGACGTTTAATCTTGAATGAGACACACCCATCAAAAGAGAGTGATCGAAAGAGAGGGTCAAAAATAGGATAGAAAATAGCTTCTAAATTAGGATGTTTTGATAACAGTCTTGATAACATTATAAGTAGACCTCAGAGAACATTATAAAAAAAAATCACCCCTGTATAGAAGATATCATGCATCACTGGACGGCTCAATAAAATATCGTCTGCTTCTAATTAGCAACAGATCCATGTTGTTCGATGATTTTGTATATAGCATCAACTTGACCACTGGACAGAAGCATTTGGCTGCAACTTACATTAAAATGGGTTAATTTTCCATTTTGTTTTTGTTTTCTTTTTTGAAAATGACAGATGTCTTGATCCAATCAAAGCTCGGCAGACATGTATGACCACAGTTGCTATGTAACCCAGAAGACACAACCACTGAACTCACATCATGATAATGTCAAGTATCTGAATCAGACCCACCACTGCAAAAAATGACAATGCATATCCATCAACTGACACACATCCACTAGAGTGCTGACTATGCATTTTTTTGGTAAGTGGCTAAATTTACTGGGTACATTTGTTAACATGAACTAACAATTAAAAATACTTCTAAAGCATTCATGATAACACTTGATTTTACAGTGTCTTTGTTGCGCGTTACATGTTACTGTAGTATGGGGTGGCAGTGGTTCAGTGGTTCATGTAGGTTGTCTACAAACCGAAAGGTTGGTGGTTCAATCCCCGGTTCCACCTGACCAAGTGTCGAGGTGTCCTTGAGCAAGACACCTAACCCCAGCTGCTCCCGACGAGCTGGATCGCCTTGCATGGCTGACACCGCCGTCGGTGTATGAATGAGTGAGTGAATGGGTGAATGTGAGGCAATATTGTAAAGCGCTTTGGTGGCCATTGGGTCTGTGAAAGCGCTATATAAATGCAGTCCATTTAATAACAGTAAATTATGTATAATTACATGCAACTAAACCAAACCCTAATCCTAACCCTATAGTAAGTGCGTTGTTAATATTAAACAGTATCTAAATGCATAATTAGACTGTAACAAGGATATCTTAAAATAAAGTGTATTCGCATTTATTAATCTTAGCTTCATCCATGTTAATTTCAACATTTACTAATACATTATTAAAATAAACAATAGTATCTGTTAATATTATTTAATGGAACTGAGCTACCATTAACTAACAATTAAATATTTTTTATTAACTAACGTTAACAAATATTAAAAAATACCATAACATTGCTTATTGTTAATGTTAGCTAAAGCATATAGCGTGCAAATTTACATACAATATTTTCAGCATAAAAAATCTGTGTGCATACAGGTATATCAAATCGTGCTTCTGGAGTGTGTCAGATTGCTGCTGAATTCTATAGCACTGCATGCTGGGAAACTGCACCTTACAAATTGTGTTCAGCACAGATTTTGTGGGTGAGTTTGCGATGTTACTCAAATTGTTTTAGATATTGGGTGCTAAAAATGCAGACATTGCATGCAAATTAACATCACTATCAATTCAGTCATTGACTGAAATTGTAATTTTGATCTCTCACTTCATGATGCATATTTTTCATTATGTCTTCACTAATCGTCATCAACCAAACATTTTCATCAGTAATTTTGTTAATATTATATGATAAAAGAACATATGTTTTTTTTTTAAAGGAATCAGTCATGATGCGAATACAAGTGTTTAGGTGAGGTGGGTGAAGTGAATGCTTACTTAAATGAAAGATTACAATAGCTTGCAAAGCCCATTAAAAAGTTAGCTCAGTCTCCTGTGCCCCATTATATAAGCAGCATATTTTAAAGCTGGCTTCAGATACTGAAATCTTCCGATGAGTTTGCCAGACAACAACATCCCTATCCGGCACCATAACTGTCTGTGTTTGCTTTACAGCTCACAGCTGTTTATCCGGTGTAATGTTCTGCATATGCGCTTTTATCATCAATTTAACTACCACTGCACCAAAAACACAAACCTAGCAAATATCATTTATCAAACACATAATTGCAACTCTAACAACATTTAGCATTTTAGGGATTTAAGCTACATAATATTCATTTTTTGGACATAATGCCATGGGAACACCAAGTGTTCCAGACAGTTATTGTTTTTTGGAGATATGTACCAATAGTAACACCAAGGTCTTCTTTGAAGTTATGCCATATTCTTTCATATTCAAATAGCATATTCTAAATATTATGGTAATCATACAGTACTATGGTATCAAAGCAGTGCTTCCCACAGGATTTTGTGAGACGGGGGTTGGACCTTGGTCCCTCTAGAGGGGAAAATGTTTTGTATATTTTAAAGTTAAATGCATCAGTTTGGTGAACTTTGAGAGTTGAAAACTAAGAGCTCCAACTTGTTTTCAGTGTCCAAATTGAACAGAGTAAAACGTCTTTGCATTGACTTGTACCTGGACTTTAAAGGTGCAGTATGTAATATTGGCAGCTAGTGGTTGAAATGGGTACTGAAGTCCAAATTCAAAATATTGAGTTGTTTCCCCTTTCCCTCCTCCTCAGACTCGACGTTCACACGGGTTGCCAGATTGAGGACACGCAACAGGAACGAGCGCAATGACAATGGAAGGCTTATATTGTAAATTGATGAGTTGATTTATGATTCCATGGCTACAATACGCTGTGTTTTTAATTGTGCCAACTGGCAACCCTGATGTGTCAAAATACGACTGGTTAAATTGGCAGTGAGTGGGATCACACAGATCAAAACAAAAACAGACATTCCGACACGGAACGCACATTTAAAAGTAGAATAACTGGCTGTAGCATTGGTATTTAGAGAAACAAGTATGTGAACTTAGCATGTTTCCTAAATCTCTGCTTTTTTGTGTGCTTTAGTACAGTCAAAAAAATTACATACAGCACCTTTAAAGTGGACTCAAACCTGTGACAGGCCGCCAGAGTCTAGGTAATTAACTCTTTCCCCGCCAGTGTTTTTGAAAAGAGTTGCCAGTCACCACCAGCATTTTCTATCATTTTCACAAAAGTTTTATGGCCTCCAGATTAATTTGTTGTATGAATATCTGAATATGCAATATATCAATAGAAAGAACATAGCCTCTGATTTAAAATGCATGCATGCCTCATGCATTACTTTTTTTTATCAACACTTGAATGTGGGTAAGTTTTATTTTAAAAAAAAGCAACATTTTGAGCAAAAAGCTGAGAAAATCTCATTTTTGTCAAAGACTACATCTGGATGGGATTCAGAATGATGATGAAAACACAGATGGAGTAGATCGAGTCCATCAACACTCCTTAAGCTTCACTTAAGCTTCTACAGCTCGTCCTGGGTCGACATTTGGCAGTTTTGAATTATATGCTGTTTAATTTTGATGATCACGTCATTTTACATATGCTAGACTTGTGAACACTCAGTCATCCAGATCATCACTGAATATCTTTTACTGTTTCGTTTTGGAGCATCTGGATGTGTTTTTCCATTAGGTATCGGCATGCGTCCAAGTGGCTTCATCCATTGTGGTGAAATGGTGATGTTTTCAACCTCATACTGTGATGTCATCATACTCTATAATCTCTGAGGGTGTCACCTCCCTGATGGTGTTAATCACAGTACTATGTTTGGCTGTCCTCTTGTAAAGCAGTTGTATAATTTTCATGATATACAAGTCTAGACTCTATTCATTCTGTTTTTCTGTTGGATCTTTTAGGCCCATATCTTTTTTAAGCTTCATTCTTGAAATCTGATTGCTTTGTTGAGTAGTCAGTTGTGTTGAGTATCACTGTGCATGTCCTTTTAATAAAAATCATTCTATGATGCAAGCACAAATTCTCGACATCGCTCAGCAAACATCTGATCAACTCCATCTTTCCTGCAGATACAGATACATGGAGCAGGATAGCACAAGACAGTGAGGAAGTGATTTGTTGGTGATTTTGTGAAACATCTCTTTAAGAGGATTAGGTCCAAAGTTGAAGTCAAATGTGACTCACAGTGGGGATATGGCATGTAGAGCTACTAAGCAAGCTCCTCAGAGATAATTAGGGTGTGGGTGTTGAGTTTTGCACTGTGCTTCACATTTATAAATGACAACACCCTCTGCACATGCTGTTAAGTCCAAATGGTTCTGTTGACATTGGACCCCATCTTTTTACTTTGGTAAAATAAAGCTGCACATGTTTCGTAGCGGAGAATATGAAAGCCTGGTTTAGCAGCACATATTACAGGCTTGCAGGAGCCGTCAAGTTATTGGTAGTGCACTGTTCAATGTGATTTATCTTGTTCATACAATCTAGATTTGATGTATTTGGATTTTCTAAGTTTGTGAAAAAATTGTGAGTCATGGTTGCATATGCAAAAGTTGCTGCCAAGGTTGCTAGGCTGCTAGGCTGTTGCAATGTGGTTCCATTCCATTCAAAGGTTTGGGGTCGGTAATACAATTTTTATGATCACATGATCCTTCAGAAATCATTCTAATAGGCTGATTTGAAACAAATCTTATATTTTTTATAAAAGTTAACAATAGTTTTGCTGATTGATTTTTTTTTTTGTTGGAAACGTCTCGGTTACATATGGTAACTCTCGATCCCTGAAGGAGGGAACGGAGACGCCTTGTCGAGACCGGCGAATAGGAATCTCGCTAGACAGGCCAATCTACTTCGAGTGAATAGGAATATAGGAATCCCTACCAAAGAGCCACAGCTGCTGCACCCCATCCAGCACACTGTGCAAGCCTCTACCCCTTCTTGCCTGGAAGGACGATAGGAGGAGGCTTACACAGAGTGTATCTGTCACTGTTGTTCCGTGATAACCCATACAGTGAGGCTATTGGATAACACTGGGAAAGCGTGCCCTTTCTGTTTAGGAAGGAGAACGCTGCGGAAGCCACTTTTTCAAGGAGTTATGTGGGAAATACATATGGACTAGCCTGAAGGTTGTACTACATATGAATATTGGGTGACTTAGCCCAAGGGAAAGACACAGGCTTCCGTTAGGAGCAGCCGTGGAGAATATACACGTCAGCGAGAAGAACACCACTCGACGAACAGGTTCCATTTCAGGGTGTACACACGTCTCGTGGACAGCGCCCGTGCAGAAGTGATGGTGTTAAGTACCTCTGGGGGTAAGTCACCTAGAACCTCCACGTCCCATCCAGGGACCAGACATGGAGTTTCCAGAGGTCCGGACGCGGGTGCCATAGGGTGCTCGGTCTCTGAGTCAGAAGGTCCTTCCACAGAGGAATGGGCCAGGGAGGGACTGTCACGAGGAGCATGAGTTCTGGGAACCAAGTCTGGGTGGGCCAATAGGGAGCCACCAGAAGGACCTGCTCTTCATCCTCCCTGACTTTGCAGAGGGTCTGTGCAAGTAGGCTCACTGGGGGGAAACGCATATTTGCAGAGGCCCTGGGGCCAGCTGTGTGCCAGTGCGTCCGTGCCGAGTGTTCCCTCGGTCAGGGAGTAAAACATCTGGCAGTGGGAGGTCTCTGAGGAGGCAAACAGGTCTACCTGAGCCTCTCCGAACTCTCTCCAGATCAGCTGAACAGCCTGGGGGTGGAGTCGTCATTCTCCCGGGAGCACAGCTCGTAACAGCTCGTCGGCCACACGGTTGAGCACCCCGGGAACATACATGGCTCGAAGCGTCCTCAGATGCTTCTGACTCCAGAGGAGGAGATGGCGGGTGAGTTGTGACATGCGACAGGAGCGTAGACCACCTTGTCGGTTGATGTACGCAACGGTCGCAGAGTTGTCCGTACGGACCAGCACGTCCCTGCCCTGAAGCGGCGTTTTCAAGCGGCTCAGAGCGAGACGTACTGCTAGCAACTCTAGGCATGTACCAATGCAGTTGGGGGCCCGTCCACACCCCTGACACTACATGCCCGTTGTACGTGGCACCCCAGCCGGTGGCAGAGGCATCTGTGAATACCATAACATGCCTGGACACCTGTTCCAAGGGGACTCCTGCCCACAGGAACGAGGGGTCTGACAACGGGCTGAAGGTCTGGCGGCACGCCGGTGTGATTGCCACCCGGTGAGTGCCGTGATGCCACGCCCATCTCGGGACTCGGCTGTGAAGCCAGTGCTGAAGCGGTCTCATATGTAGCAGTCCAAGCGGGGTAACCGCTGCTGCCATATGCCCCAGGAGCCCCAGGAGAATTTCAGTGGGACCTCCGTCCTGCCTTTGAATGTGTTCAAGCAGTTCAGCACCGACTGAGCACGCTCCTCTGTGAGGTGCGCTGTCTGTGCAACCGAATCTAACTCCATACCGAGAAAAGAGATCCTCTGCACGGGGGCGAGTTTGCTCTTTTCCCAGTTGACCTGAATGCCCAACTGGCTGAGGTGCCTGAGCACAAGGTCCCTTTGTTCACATAACTGATCTCGAGAGTGTGCTAGTATGAGCCAGTCATCAAGATAGTTGAGGATACGAATGCCCTGTTCTCTCATGGGAACAAGGGCCCCCTCCGTGACTTTCGTGAAGACACGGGGAGACAGGGACAGCCCGAAGGGCAGGACATTGTACTGATGTGCTCGACCCTCGAACGCAAAGCGCAGAAATGGCCGTGTCAAGGAAGAATCGAGACATGAAAGTACGCGTCCTTCAGGTTGATCGCTGCAAACCAATCTTGGGGACGGATGCATTCGAAAATGCATTTCTGCGTGAGCATTTTGAACGGTAGCTTGTGGAGGCGCTACTGTCCGAAGCCACCCTCTGGGGAGGGTTGGATCGAGGCAGAGGCGCATGGACTCCGCCCCTTTGCAGAAATGAGAGTCTCGACCGCAGCTACGCGATGGTCAACTTTCCGCAATGGGTACATGACTCATCCACAAAAGTTGCCTCAGCGTGTTCGAGGTCCAAACACACAAGGCAGCGATCGTGACCATCCCGTGACCCCAGGTAACGACCACATCCAGAAACACACAGATAGAAAGTCATCTTTAAAAAGATGCGTTCTATCGGTGTAAGCTCTTTTAGGGACTGCTCTCGCTGCTGCTGAAGCACGCAGGGGAATGGTCACCACAAACATGGACAGGAATGTGCACCTGTCTGCGCGCTGTCTCTTTCTCGCTGGTACCAGCTGTGAAAACAGCCTTTAAGCGCTCACACCTGCACACCTACCAGCTGTGAAAACAGCTTGTTTGCTCTTAGACAAAACAAAAAAACAGAAAACAAAGAGAGAGAAAAAAGATTGCATGCGCTGCTGTGCTGTAATGCCCGCACCAAAGTGGAGAGGTCCTAAAGAGGCTTGAAGTTTCCAAAGCTGATTTGTTAGGTTGGAAGAGAGCATCGAAGTGCTTGGCTTCGAAGCAAAAAGCTGAAGTGCAATCGCACCTTCTGCTCATTATATACCCGCGCTGCGAGGCTGAACAGCTGATGCAAATGACTGCACGCCAATGTGTATTGGCTTGTTTTAGTTTCACTCGAAGTATATTGGCCTCTCTAGCGAGATTCCTATTCGTCGGTGTTACGTTCCACGTGTATTTGTGTTTCTTTTGCTCTCTGTGTCTCCATTCAGTCTTTTTAGGTTGTGATCTTTTATTGGCTTGTTGTTTTCCCTGCCTTCACTCACAGCAACAGTGTCTCACATCAATGTTACGCAATCATCCCCTTTTACAACTTTAAACTCGTAACATTTGGTCTCAACGTGGTGTCGACTGACCGACTGAAGAGGAACTTTGAATTGAAGTGAAGAAATTTCAATATAACAACATTAATTATAATTAATGTAATGCATCCTTGCTGGATTTATTTCTTTAAAACAAATTCTTAGTATCAGTTTAAAAAAATTGTAGTATCAGTAACCAGTGTATTGTATATTTTCTGAACAATGAGACCTGACTGTGCCCTGAAAAAGTTCATTACATCTCCAACGGTCCAAACCGTATATAAAAGTCTATGAACAGCATTGTGTATGGGATCCTGTTCTTAGATGAACTCTTTTTCTCTGTGGATTTGACCTGCAGTCAACTGTATAGTCAAATCATCCTCTGCATAAGTAGCATAATAACATACAAGTCCACCCTAAAGAACTTTATATTTCATTTCATGCACATCCCCAACTGGGATATAAGATATGCATTTACTCTGTTTATTTGCTTAGCCCAGGAGACCCAGCATGCAACAGGTGGGCTTTGACTCGGCCTGTAGTTGTTCTCCGTCCAGACGAGGATAGAAGAATGTTTGAAAGAAGCACGGAGTGAAAGCAAATACATGCTATAGAGATGAAGCCAAGTCTAACTGCAACATTTGTCATTAACGTTCATGATAAATGTTTTAGCAAAGCTGACTTTTGTTTTACTAAACATTACTAAATGAAAATATGCACACTTATATGGATAGTTTATTCAAACATTATCATAATTTATTGAGCCCTCAAGCTGATCCAAACCGTATGTTTTTATTTCTACATATGACACAAAAGGAGATTTTTTAATAAACAAAAATAGATAGTGAGCACAAGCTCCAAAAATGTCAAAAAAGCTCTTTGAGACCAAACTGAACAAAGATCTAGGATGTCTATATCCATGCTGTGTAAAGCTCTGTCAGTGTGAGCCTGGTTTCCATTTCCTATCAAGCTGTAGAATAAAACCATATTCATCTTTTTATTTCTGCTTTTCATCACCTAAGTAAAGCCAAGTCATATTGAATTAACTGACAGTTATAATAGCGATTTAACAGATTGCTCTGTTGGACTGTGAAAAATGAATCAAGAAAAGTCAGTAAAGATCTTTTTTTTTAAGCTTCGGAGTCATTGAGTGTGTGTTCATGTTTAAAAAGAAATTAAGTGGAAACAGCAAACTCTTTGCAGATAATTACCCTGTTCAGCTCTAAACTTCCGAACTTCCATCCACTTTTCACACATATTCCCAACTACCGCATCCTACTCACTCATATTACCAACAACTCATAAAGCGTATACAGTACTGTATATCTGTGTATCCAAATCATGTCTAATCCCAACTGCTTAAAACCTTGTATCATTCCATTCCTGTTCACAAAGGAAACAACGTTCTCACACCCTTCTAATGTTGCTCCTTGGGCAAAGGCTAATATGTGCAAACAAAAACCAATAATGCATTTGACCAATATATTTAAATTTTCGTATTTTAGTTACTGTGTAAAATAAAATACTCACAAAGAAATGGTCTCTGATAACCTGATAAAGAAACAAATTGTTCTGTGATACAATAAACAGTGAACTAAGTGTCTTACCTTGTCTCCTGGTTGTGGTCGCATGATGGACACTCGATCATACCCTTTCTTCAGAAGTACCCACAATGCATCCAGTTTTCCCTGCACATTAGCGCACACACACACACACACACACACACACACACACACACGCATCAAAGACATGAAAATTAAGTTCGAAAAAGCAAGTGTGCTTCTGCTGTGCGATTCAGGTCTTTTTTGACCCTCAGGTGTTTAATAACTTGTTCCTCACATTGATCAGTCACTAAACTCTGGGAAATGGGTTTTATTAACAAAGAGATTTCCTGAACTTAACACCCCACATGTGGACTCTCTGGCTCATTATCAGATGAGACGGATAAAGCTCAAAGCCATAGTTTAGACTGAATCAATGCTTCACTATCTGCCCCAGGGTTATTAAAATGAAACCGCATTCTAATGTCCCTCAGCCTTGACCCGACTTCCTAATAAAGTCAGCCAACTTTCATTGCACAAGAGCTGCTGTCTTCATCAAAAAAAAAGGGGGGGGGGGGGGGGGGATGTAACAGAGAAAATTAATGGGTGAAGGAAAGAGAAGAACAGAAGAATGTCTAGGAATATTTAAATGTAAAGTTTGGTCACAAAAATCTGATCACGTTGCCTCTCTCCAAATAAACAAATAACAGGCAGACACATGAGATAGCATTGAACAAATAAAAAGGGGATAAATGTTAAAACGAAAAAAATTAAATAAAAATAAATAAAGAACAGACCAAAAGAATGACCGGGGGGGCACTTTGGCAATGCTCAGTGCTCTTGGACGGCAGGGTCTATGAGAGTGAGGGAACTGAGAGAGGTGAAATGAGGGAAACCTGGTTTTGAGTGTAATGAAATGCTGACTCCACAGGCCCAGTTTCTTGGAGGTCACCACAGTTTCTGGTCTGTATTACAAATCCCCAAGCTATGATTCATAGACGCTTGATTATAAGCATTGACATCTCAAGTCATGAGTTTAGACATATTAATTCAGCAGGAGAGCTGCATGGTGGGGGGCTGCTCATGTATAGCTGTCAGCAGAGTGAGTCTCATCTATAGTCTTAGTGTTCAATGGAACACAAAAAAAAACTATTTTTTACAAACATTCAGTTTTTTGTCCATTCATTGAAAGTGATTTGGGCCAATTTTGTTGCTCTTCAAAATATCTACTTTTGTGCTTTACAGAAGAAATCAATACATTATCTACATGCCCATAACATAGAAAACCATAGAAAACTCATAGAAAGAGACTATAGCACACCTTGTGGCAAAGCTAAGACTACAGCATGTAAGTATTATACATTTCAATCTGACACAAATTTAAACGTGAAGCTAGATGCATCTGCAGTCACATTTGACCTCAGATGAAATTCTGGCAGTGTCAGAAGATTTGACTCTCACAGTCCTGCAGTGTAATGTCTCTGACAACGACCGTCAAATGGTCTTTGTTTTTCAAGAAAAATCATGACCAAAATTAAAGTTAGAGATTTCTTTGTAGCCACCATTTCAATTCCGCATGTAATGCAGCTCACTGTCACCGAACGTATCATTGATTGATGATGTAAATTGAGTGTGTCCGTTTTTAACGCATCTTGATTGTCTACAGTCTGACATTAATGACAACTGAGATCTTACAGTGTGACGGATTACATCGGGGATCATGTTCGTACAGTCCAACAAGGAACAATCGTAAAGGACTTTTATAAATGGAAAATGGTTTCGCTCTTTACAACGTCGGACACATAACGGTAATTAATATGATTAGCCTTTTGCTTGTCTACGTTATAAATAAGCTAATAATGTGTTGCTAATGTTACACAAACCATGTTCCCGTTCGCCATCTCAGAGTCAGACAGCTGCCTTCTAACAATCAGCATCCTTAGAAACACTTTGAACAACTCAGAACGTCAGTGGAGAGTTCATCATTACATCGTAATTTACATCATACATAATTCACTCGCTATATTGCTAAGTGTACCTGATTTCTTTTATATCAACAAAAAAATATACTGGGATAACCTGGCTTCTCTTGAGACTCCACTGCTTCAGGGCTGTCTAGTAATAGTACTAGACATAGTAATGATATGCTAAAGCCCGCCCACATGTTGACCTGATTGGTTACAAGGTAGTTTGTGACGTCAGAAACGCCAGCGATATCAAACCGCGTTTTTCAAACTGCGTCTTTAGTTCACTGTGCTGACTTATGAATTTGCACATGGTTTGTCTTAAAGCATATTAAAAACATCACACAGACATATAAACAACATAAAAAACTTGATTTTCACCACAGGGGGACTTTAAAGGTTAAAATTCATGTGAATGTTTGGGCAAAAGTGGTCAACATTTCTTGATTTTTTTAACAGTTTTTATCACCCTTTTACCTTCATTAGTTAATTTTGCAGTATGACAAATGTATTTTTTTAAGATACAAATATTCCAATTAATATGATCTCATAAAAGCAGAATATACTCATAAATCTCATATACTGTATATATATATATATATATATATATATATATATATATATATATATATATATATATATTAAAAAATAATAATTCAATGAGTTTAGCATGTAACACCGCACAACATGTTAACTTCCCTTGAGTTTTTCATATGGACTATCCAAATGTCCCTTTAAAGCACCTACAAAACATGTTTGTTTCTCAACACAAAATGCTTTTAAGTTATCATGTTTACCCTGAGAACACGCAGTTGTTCTCACCTTTATAGGGGAGTACCATTTGCGAGGGCCTGCTGGTTTCCGCATGCCATTATTTAGGATGCGAGAAGGAGGAGCTTCAAACTCTTGTTCAGGCATCTTTACCCTTGCGTTCTTCGCCTTTTCCAGTTTAGCACCCTCTTCGGTCGAACCTTTCTCACCCCAGCGAACCTGAAAGGATGGTGATGATCATGTTATCCAGCATGATATGACAATGATCTGAAGAGCAAGAACATCTGACCTTCTCCAAAGAGGAGTTCACATGACAAATTTTATTTTATTCTTATTTTATTTTATTTTATTTGTATTATATTAGTTACTTTGACTATCGTGTTATGTAGGGAGCTGTTCATGAAAGCTGCGTTTGTTTTTTGGGATGGAACGGATGACTTTGCCATCGAAGGAGAAGAGGAGCTAAATATCAATTAGACATTCAACCTGATTCATAATAGTAACACAAATTGCTTTCAGAGTTGGGAGACTTTTTTATGAAGTAAGTTGTAACTATAACGGAATACATTTTAAAGGTATCCTTAAAATGTATTCCGTTATAGTTACAACTTACTTCATAAAAAAGTTATTCAGTAACACAATCCAAGCACCACAATATGAAAGTAATGTAATCTGATTACTTTTGGATTCCTTCAAAGTCACGTACATAAAAAATGTTAAGTAAAAAGCAATAGTCAGGAGAATGATTGCACATGCAAACATGAGTCATGACTGGCAACAGAACCAGCTGTCAATTAGAGATATGCGGATCAGTTCTAACATCAACCGTATTCACTGTTAATATAAATCATCCACCCGCCGCCCACTCAAACCTATGATTTTCTCTGATTTAGATATCTGCACCCGGTCGTCACATTGTGTTTTACTGTGAAATGAGAGTTCCATGTCTTTTTTAAAATCAACACATTGATGATTTATCTCTCAACCACCAGCAATTAATTGGAATGTTATTTTCTTATTACTTGGCCCACCCACCCGGATTATCTGTTGTCTCCACGGATATAATGCAATCTGCTCATCACTACTGCCAATATAGCGTTATTATGTCAAAATACTAATTTATTTAGTTTCAAGTGAAACCATTGCAATCCTGATAGTATTCCCTTTTTTTTTTTTTTGTAACTAAAATGTAACTATAATCTGATTACTTTGTTTTTTGTTTTTGTTTTACAGTTACCACATTTTCTTATCCTGATTACGTAACACCGTTGCATGGATTCCGTTACTCCCCAACCCTGATTGCTTTCAATTATTGATGACATCATAGCAGCAGGCACAGCAGGTTCAACATAGTCGTTGCCTGTGGCATCAAGATAGGGGGGTGATCCTTTTGGTTAGGGGTGTTTTTGTTTTGGTGATTTTAAATATCAACAGCCGAACCAGAAATCTGTTACTGCTCCTTTACACCGCCTACTCTGCAGTGTTGGTAATTTAGGGAGAATGTTTGACGGAAGGAAGGATTCCAAACAGCAAGCGAAGCTTGAATTTCCAGGTATGTTCCTCTTTGCCTGATGTATTCTCAAGATGGAGGCGCAACATGGCTGCCGCCATTCAAGCGACCTGCTCGTATGTATTCTGAATGCCAGATTCTACGCTTACGAGAATACTTGATTAGTTGTTGGAAGTAACTACACATGAATGAGCACATATAATTTTGAAAGAACAGAGTGTTTTTTTGCTAAGAATAAACTTAAAAAATTACACAGTGTAGCTTTAAGTCCTGCTGTGATTGTAAACTCTGATACTTTACCGGCAGCTATTTGTTGGAAAAAACACACCGGGACTCAGCATGTTGAATCAGCGTTGGGCCATCGGTAAGAGAGAGAACTCTGATTGGCTGTTTAGCTAACGAGTCAGTGCACGAGAATAAAAGCGAAAGTGATGAAAGCGAGTAAAGAAGTCAAGACAGTACAGACAGAAGTATAATTTTATAATTTTATGTCATCTTACCTGAGCACTCAAATCCACAGATATTTTCATTATAACATGAGCCGACTGGAATGAAGAAAGTGATCAGCGTGATTGATATTCAAAATGGTAAGCAAGCGCTTCTTTGTTTAAGGTTTTTATATCTGCAGCCCTAGTTTCGGTTTCCCTTTTTGAATGATGAAAATAGACTATTGATACCTGCTGATATAGACAGATATTTATTACATGCAGGCGCAGAAAACATGTGCTAGTTAACAGTGTGTTCAAGCACAGTTTTCTGCAGAGACGCAGCTGACGATAGGCAACGCTAGATCTTTGACGTCGGCTTGGTGTGTCCCGGGCTTAAGGTGGTTTAGCTGGTCTCCCAGCTCAGTTAAGCTGGTGTTCAGATGATTAAGTTTAGCTCCAGTGTTCAAAACCCATCTAAAACCAGCAAACTAGACCAGTCTTAGCAGACAGCTAAGACCAAGAAACCACCTAACAGTAGGCTGGATTAAACTGTTTTCCCTTGTTTGTATCATGGCATTTGTAAGGTGTTGTTAATGAGGTTTGCATAGTAGGCTACATTGTTTATTTCAAGCTTACTTTTTGTGAATGTGTCTGACAAACATTTTACTTTCCCTTCTGTATTTCCTGTTTTTCTCCACAGTTGTAGGCTTTTATATTCACTTTCGGCAGCACTGCTGACTTCAATTATGACGTGGTGAAGTCTCTTGGCAAGTAATGTAAACAACAGTGGTTTCATTCCAAGTAGAGGCAAACTGTCAACTGGAGATTTACAGACAGAATCTATCAACGTTAAGAAAGATACTTAACCCTAGGTTCCTCAAGAGACACGACCCTCTTCATCTGGATGAAAAGCATCTGTTAAGTGACTGAGTGTGCGCTAATTTAGTGGCTGGTGTCTTCTAGTGAGTAATACAACTGTTGTTTACCTCCATTCTTTTAATGCCACCAACTCCTCTTCCTCCATAGTAGGACGCGTCGACTGTGGGCCACTTCTTCTTCGGAGTTCCATCCTCTTCATCATCCTTACACAGCAAACGAGACAATGAACAAAAATAGAGCTCAATGGTTCTCAACCGGCAGACTGCAAAGCTATTCTAGTCAAGGACAACAGGTAAAGAATTGTTTTTTTTTGGTGCAAATTACTAAGGTAGCCAAATTAAGAAGATGCCAAAATCCTCATCTTCGAAAACCAAGAACAAAATTACACAAGGTAAAAATAAAATACAACCCAGACCATATTACGTAGGGGCTACAGGTTTCATACTAAATCTGGTTCTCAGTTCTCTCTACATTGAGAACTGATATACACATCTTGTTTTGAATGAAACAAAAACACTATTGTAAAGATTTTTTTGTTTGTTCCACGAACATATTTTTGTAGTCTTATTCAAATGGCACAGCATTTTCCTAAATGAGGTGTGACTCACTCTTTTAAAACATGACTTTTTCATTTATTGCCTCTCAGAAAGGCACGAGCAATGCCTTACGCCCTCCCTAGCTCTTCCTGATCCAGTAAAATAAGTTCAACTTGGCTCACTCAAGTTATGACTTTATTTTTCCAGCTCTGAAGAAATTTAACCCTGTTTAATAATCAGTCCGCGGGATTTGAACAGCCATCTTTTATCAATGCCTCTATACTTAATCAAAAAGTTTAACAGCTGTCCCCTCCCTTCATATTTCCGACCACCCACTTGATTCCCCATAACATTTTATATCCTGAAAGTTTAGTGTAACTTAAAGAAACCTTTGGGGAAAATTCTCCAACCCACAGCCATTCCACATTTAACATTCCTACGGTCTTACAAAAGTGACATCACTAATTAAAGATTTTAAAAAAATAAAAATAAAAAGCTATCATATTACAGGTCTTTAATAAGGACAGACTGAACTAATTTATTTTAGCCCAGCAGAGCCAGCATGGTTAAACAACAGTCTACAAAGATCTGGATAGTTTTATAGAGTCGAAAGTCTCTCCCAAAGTTCCTGTTAAATAGCTGAATCATTCTGGCCTTCAGAAAGAGTTTGTCAAAATAACATTGTTACAAAATAACATCAAAATTAGACTATTTTTATGGTCTTAATACACAATTTTCATGTGTGGATTTGTACATTGAGACCCCTAGGGATTAATCCTATGATCCAAGAAAAATAAGAGTTAAATAAGACAATCACCATAAACTCTGCAGTTTAGGGTGATATAACGCCCCTCCGTTTACTTCCTGGTCTGGTCTGAGTTTATTTAAACGATAATGACCAGCTGGCTATGCGTTATCCCACTTATTACACAGCTACTTACCAGGATACTTGTCATCTTACTTGCAGATAATCTACAGACACATTTTCTGTATTAATATTAATATATAAATATTAATATTTCTGTAATACACATTAATAATGTATTAATAGTAATCTGCAATCCAAGGTACTTGTCTTTCTCTGTTTTAAGTTCTCTCTTTTCCAGCTCTTTAAGTCTCTATGACAGAAATATCATAATTACGAGATTCCGATTTGTAAAAAGCATTTATGTCCTTACAAAATTCATAATTACATGGCATGAACACTGCAACTAATCAGGACCTTGTTGGTCAGACAAAATTGTTAGTATATAGTATATTAAAATGTAAAAAAATAAATGAAAGTATATTAAAGTTTGATATATACGGTCCTTTGAGGCAATTTACTTTTTTTCCAAAAGTTCCCTTTTTTTTTTTTTAAGTAAATAAACAAAAATACTTGACTGCTCAGTTCTATAATTGATTAATCAGAATAAAGTATTCCAGAATGCCATGATAAAGTGCTGATATTTAGTACAACAGCACTAGAATTTCATTTTAATCACACCACTTGACTGTGCTCATTGCGTTCCAGACCAGAGTATTTGAGCGGTGGCATGATTATGCTTTGAGCAGAAAGGGGAAATCTCCTTCATGCTGGTCCACTGATATTCTGTTCCAGACCAGCTTTCATTCTGTGTGCTGCTTCGTGGAAGGCAAACCTTGATGCTTTGGCTTCTTCTGGTATTATTTTTTGTTGGCGGGGAAGAAATAAATGACCTAACTAGCTAGTTTAGAATAAGATGCTGCTTAATTAGATTGTGACAATTGTGTGGCAATAACCATAAAACAAAAGTTCTTACCGTACTATCTTCCACTATTGGTGGTGGAGGTTCATGGATAATCTGCAGAGAGAAAGAGAGAGAGGACAGAGGATGAAAAGATAAACAATCTCACATGAGCCCACTCATGCTGGCATGTCAGACCACATGCTCTCCAAAGTAAAAAACAAAAACAAAAACTTCCACTGACAAGTCAAAGGACCCAAGTAATGTGTTCAATGTGTGCCAGAAAATCAGGTTACACAAAAACACATGGCTAAGGAATTGCACCCCTCCCCTCCTCGTTTTCAGTGTGTTTACAAGCAAGTTTAAATGACCTAAAAATCTGGAGCCCATATCTAAATGCTTAAAGGCAGAGCTCAACATTAAGCTTTTCCAGGTAAGTGTCTTTCAGAGTAATAAAACTGATTATTTACTTGTCCAGAAGTCACTTGTACAACAACATCTTAACAATACAGTACAAAAATACCACCAGGAATATAAAGTCAACCATATAATCCGTTAATTATGCATGATTCAGCTGACCATTCAGTATTGAAACGTGAAAAAAAAAAGTTATGTTTTCCAGCCCAAATTAATGTTCCTGTTAAATTAATGTTAAAAATAATAGTTTTATAATATAATTATAATAATTGTGTTATTATACTGCTATATTGATTTAGTAATAAATAAGATAAACAGTTTTTCAGAAATCCTACCCTCCTTAGACCTCAAGAAATTCTGGAAAAAAAAAAGTTTGTAAATTCTGAAAATTAAATAGCTTGTTGCATTATGGCATTACTTGTTATCTTTTTGCAAAACTTTGTGTAGTATGAGGTTAGCAGCTAACCGGTTAGTGTATTCTAAGCTATCAGCTAATTGGAAAACTGAAAACACACAAAAAAGATGGACCATTTACAGCTTTGGTTATATGACGTGACATGCAATATATCATTTAAAAGACATGCATTGAAGTTTAAGACACCATCAGTTAAAAATTGTGGAATTCCAAGTCAGGTACCAAGTAACCAAAAGAAGATCTTTGGAAAACTAATATTTAATAGTGCTACACATCTAGTATTTATCCACATGCAAAAGAGCACATGTTGTTATTGTTTTGAAACTCATCTGAAATTCTGGGAATCATGTGAAAAACATTTCAAGGATAGAGACATTAAAAATTCCAGAGTGTAGTAATAATTCCAGCTCTTTTGCCTTCTCTTTGGACTGAAGGGAAAATTATTTGATTAATTGAGTGTTTGTGGTCTCTTTCTGTGATTTAGTGTTGTCAGGGATCAGGATGATTGTATTTATGAGTGAGAGCATATGAACAACACCACACTGCAAAAATAAATAAATATATATTTTCTGTTTTGTTTTACATTACAAATATCTAACAATTCTTAAATCAAAATAAAATTATTTAAGATATTATTTTCTGAAAAAAAAAAATCTAATTTAAATGTTTATGATTAAAACAAGAAAAAAACATCTGTCCATTGTGTAAGAAAAATAACTCCATGTGAGTTTAAGTTTATTTGTTTCTGTTTTAGGTGGGTTTGTCACGTGTTTTAGTTCTGTGTCCTAGTTTTCAATTTGTTTACATAGTTTTTCATTTTTTTTTTTACTTATTTGCGCACCTGTTATTCATTCCGTTGATTAGTTTTTCTGGTTAGTTAAGCCATGTGTTTCTTTTAGTTCTCGTCTCTTTTTACATGGTTGTTCTGTTCCTGAGTTCTTTGATAAAATTAAAACTGCTGCTATTAGATCGTTCATTCATATTTATTTTATACAACCATAGTAGACAGAAGAACAGACCATCTAGCGGCAGTTCGTATCCTCCTCCTCTCCCAGGGGGACAGCACCCTCGAGAGAAACACGCAGGCCTTCCTGGATTTATGCCACCTTGTCCACTATGACGACGACAGCCTGTATTTGTATTTCCTCCAGGAAGCTTTGTAATGTGGGTCCCTCTTTACCATGCGTGAGATGGAGGAGGATCGCCACACTACAGCCCACGCTGTGCACTTTGTGCCACCTGCCACCACATTGTCCGTTATTGAGGAAATACTGATGGAGTATGAGGGTAGGGAGTGGAGCCTATAAGGCGAGTGTGGATGACCTGAACTCTGAGCCCCAGATTGTGTTTGAGGATATGGAGGATAATAGCACCGAGCCTGTTTCGTCACCCAGTACTGAGTTATTGATGTCGGTGTCGGTGTTCCTGTCCTGCCTCCCACTCCAACCTCCTCTGCCTTTTCCGAGTCGGCCAAGAGAGCCGTTCCTGAAATGTCTGCCTGTTCCACGTCCACCAAGATGGTCGTTTCTGAGATTTCTGTCTGTCCGGCATCAGTCAGGAAAACTGTTTGTGAAACCCCTGCCTGCACTGCCCAATCCTTCAGCCCTGCCTGCACTGCCTCTCATCAGCCCTTCGGCTGTTCCCATGTTACCAGCTCGGTGCTTTGTGGATCTGCCTTGGGCTGATAGTTTGCCAGCTCAGCCTTGGACTGTCAACCTGTTTGTTCTGCCTAGAAACTCCGTACCTGTCACTCCACCTCGAGCCGTTGAACTGTTGGCTCCACTGTGGCTCCTCGCTCCCTCAGCTCCACCAGGGACCGTCGTCCCTACGGCTCCACCGGACTTCCTCGTCCCTACGGCCTCACCTTGGTCAGTCGTCGCTCTGCCTTCACCATGGACTTCCGGGCCTTCAGCTGCGATTCGTCTCTCCACCCCTTTGGCTCCGTCTACCCTCCGGCACTACCTCAGCCCTTGGGTGCACCGGCACCGCCTCAGTCCTCAGGCACCCTGGCTTCACCTTGGCTTCTCGTCCCCCCGGCTTCGACTGGGTCTCCAGGACCTTCAGTGTCGCCCGGACTCTTTGGTTCTGCCTGAGTCTCCATCATCATCGGCTTCATCTTGGTCGGTAGTCCACCTGGTTCCGGCTGCCAAGTCTCCACCATGACTCCTCACTCCCTCGACTCTGCCTTGGGCTTTAGTCCTGGTGTACCTGCTAGGGATACCGCCCTATTTTCTCTAACCATGATCTCTGCCCTGGTTCCTCCTGTTGTTTGCTCCACCATGGCCCCTGTGCTTGTAACTTGTATCTGCCCCCACCTCCTAAGCCCCCACTTTCCCTCCCCTGTTGGACTTGTTTATTGTTCATAAAGTTGTAATTACCAGTGAGAAACGTTTTTTTAAGCCCCCAGTTTCCGAGTTAGGGTATAGGGTGTCAATTAAAAAATTAATGGTAGAAGGAAACTGTTATTGAAAATGTTGTCATGAATGTTGATGTACCATTTAGTTTTATACACATATATTCTGCTGATGAAGATCAGCTATAAAGCTTATTTTAATACTGCTCATTTAGCTACAGTAGTTTAAGACAAGCTTGTGCAACAAATCTGCCCAAAATTGTTGTTGGCTGAGAAGGATTAAATACAGATAAAGTAAAAGATACTCTTCATTTTGTACTGCTACAAAGTTTTCTGTCTTTGTTGAGATATTAAAAAAAGACTAAATTAACCAACACATTCATTTAATTACATGCAAATTCACTTTTCGAAAATTTCGAATTTATTGGTTGAAACTGCACAGAAAGACTTGAACACAGCATTGGCATATAGAGTATGTTTCATATACTGGCTATCCTACAGTGAAAACAGCTTTATTTATTAAAGAGGAGGCATTCCAGTTTTGGCGCATTGCAAATATAGTTCTGTACCTCCAGTAAAATGCTAGCATTAGGCTACTTGGCAATCGATAGATCTCAATGCAGTTGAGAATGGGCACCATTCCTCCTTGTTATTTCAAAGGTCAAATTATAATTTTATTTCCCATGGTAACACAGGATAACATTTCCCAAACAGAGCCGTGCCCCCTGGAAGTTCCCGGAGAGATTTCAGGTGGCAGACAGACAAGTCTTTTTCCGTTTTTTTGTCAAGACTTGTAAAAATATTCATTTCATATAAGGCATTTTTCCGAGCAGGTTTGAACTTGACTAACACACATGGTTTTTAAAATCTAAAAGACTTGTGTTAATAAATAAAGCCAAGCTATTTAAACATAGCAATAAGCTAATGTTAATTTGGTCCATGATAGCCAACAGTTGATAGCCAACAGTTCCACAATCATGGAAACTGATTGTGGCTGAGCAGGATTTTAGTTGGTTTAGCTGGTTCAACCTTCCATGAACTTCACTCCAGAGCTCCACACTCTTCTAACATGGCAATGACTCATTTGTTCTCTTTTCCTGTTGTGACTTTCCAGACAAATTCCAGACATGTCTAGTTTTTCTGATATTCCTCAGTTGGATCTCACTGACAGTCTGAATTATTATATGTCCCTCAGAAATCAAGAAAAAGGCCATGCTAGGGTCTCAAGCAGTGGAAGCACAATGTCGTGTGGAAAATGTTCAATCTCTGTAAGATCTATAGGTCAAATTGTACCCTGCGGAAAACCTGTTGTTGACCAGGGGTGTCTGATGCTATCCTGCAGAATATCAACACACCTGCCTGGAAGGTTCTAATTAAGCCAACACCTTTATTTTCTGGTTCAAGTGTGTTTAATTAGGGTTGGAGCTAAACTCAGCAGAAAGGTGGCCTTCAAGGAGCAGAATTTGACACCTCAGGCCAAGACCATCGCAGGTTCTGCTGTTGATTATCTTAAATTACCAGTCAAAACCATTATATTGACCAGTATAAGGTATATTTTGGGCACTTTCATGCTGGTTTTGACTTGTCACCATTATGGCTACATTGGTCAAGCTAGTTTACCTGCAACAATGACCTTCTGACCAGCTTGTGCTAGTGTAAAAAAAGGCCAACTAGTACAGGTAAGCTTTTTAGCGCCATTGTCAGTGCGTCTACCTTTGACCAGATGCAATGGCACTGTGACACGGATGGGAGTGAGGTTTAAGAGGCTGACACTGTGTCTATGCTGGACGCAACAAAGCAACCATTGCAAATGAATTTTTCCTTTGTATCACAAGTACTGCAAATGCTTGGAGTATGTCAGAAATATAATGGAGCATCAGTTCACAGTCAGGATTTGTCATTTTGCATGGCGCTCTGTCCAGTGTTGACAGCATCACTTACTATAATGGGTTCTATAGGGTTTTTTTTTTGTTACTTTGCACCGCTCACGTCTGTTGTAAACAGTGTGAGTGCAACGAAGGCCAGCTGGTAAAAGCTGTGCAGGCAAACTTAAGAGGCACGATAGCAACTGACACTAGAGGCTGCACATTTGTTAGTGCACCCACCTCCCATACCGGTTAATGCTGATTTGATGCCTACTCTGGGGTGCGTTTCCCAAAAGCATCGTTAGCCAACTATGGTCGCAAGTTCTGTCGTTATCAGCATAGTTCAATAAGTCTGTGATTCCCGAAACCATAGTTTTAACGAACATCCACAAACAGCATTGCAAACCTGTGGTTAGAAGCATAGTTTCTTGTTTGCATGACATGTGGACTTGATAAACACTTATTTTGAGCAAAATAAGCAAGCTGACATTCAGTACAATCTGTATCTTTTATTTGGAATACATACAAATGTCATTTATGTCGATTAACTTGTCAAGAGATTTAAAGCACCGTTTTTGAACAGTGCGCATGTGCGTACATGCTCTAGTACGCAAGGACGAGCCTATGATTGAATCTGGAAATAAAGTAAAATAACTGAGAAATAGTCCTCAGATGCCATGTCCGTAATTTATAGCAAAACATCTAGCATTAATTAGATCTCTAACAGATTCATTAAAAGTAGTTATTACTCCAGCAGGTGCGTGATATCATTAACTAACGTTGAACGACCAATTTGCGACAATGCGGTTTTGAGAAACAGTCGTGACTAGCTCGGTACTATGGTAGTAAAGCAGCGAGTTACGTCACTGTACCAGAAACACACCCCTGAGTGATAGGGCCAGTTACACTAGTGGAAGAGCAGCATTACCCAGCAGTTGAGACCAGCTCATTTGAATTAGAGTCAAAACCAAGACCAGAAAAGCATCAAGTCTGAGTCAGGACCGAGTCTACATGCTCCTGGTGACCTTCCATGACAAGATCAAGATAATGCCAGCAATTGCTGGCACATGGACTTGGGTGCATGTGGACTCTGTCTTGACTCAAACTCAAGCCTCTTCTGATCTCGGTCTGGTCACAATAATAAAAAAAAAAAAATCGCACTAATCAACACTGATTGGTTTTTGGATGTCTAGCCACATAATCAACCATTTTGACCCCTCCCTCCCCTCCCCTCCCCTCCCCTCCCCCCCTGCCAATTCAAAACTTTTTTTTTTTCCTCTATTCTCTAAATTCTTATATTGAAACTTTCTTTATTGTAAAAAAAGGTTCTACATCTGCACCTCTGCTGGAACCGTAATGAGGAAAGTCACTTTTGACATTTGACCTTGAGAGTTCAAAGGTGACATTAGATCCAAGAGGTGTCGGGCCAATCTGTTCATAAATCCCAGATGGCCTTGACCCTGTGTGGGTCTAATATACTCAGTCAGGGCTTAACAAGTCATTACAGAACAAATAAGGCATGAAAACTGACTTAACACAACCTGCACATAGTGCCTGGACACCACTGGAATAGAGGTTATAGCAACAGAAAGGCTCATTACATGGTCAAAACAAACAAACCTGAAGGATGGCAACAACCAAAGTTACCCCAATGTAAGCAAATCATCTGGACATATAGGGGGACATATGTGTTCCAAGCACTGGGTGGTTTTCTATAATTGGGCAAATTTTTGTGTAATTCATCTTTGTAATAGATATTCATTTTTGAAAGACGAGTAGTCCTCTCCACATTTAATGAAATTACCAAATCTTCAATTAAATCTTTTCAAATTGTTATTGGTTCATTCTCAGTCACCTCATAACATAAGAACCAGTAAGGCTGTACACTTATGTGCAAAATAATGAGATTTTTAAAAAAAAACATATATTGTTTTCCAATCGATAAATAGGCCCACACAGAATCTGCATGGGCAGTGGCTCAGTGGTTCATGTAGGTTGTCTACAAACCGGAAGGTTGGTGGTTCAATCTTGACCAAGTGTCAAGGTGTCCATGAGCAAGACACCTAACCCCAGCTGCTCCTGATGAGCAGGATGAGCTCCTGGCCATAAGTCTGTGAAAGCGCTATATAAATGCAGTCCATTTACCATTACTAAAGTACTAAACACTTAGTCCTGTTCAGAGAATAGCAGTCCAATATGCTACATTTTATTGTTTTTCTCTGTATGCTACATGGATGAGTACACTCACATATCTCATATTTTGCACCGTCTCTTTTGCGCATGACACAGCATCCTAAAACACATGACGTTCAAGTTAATAGAACTTAGAGTTAAAAAAATAAAAACTTGCTGTTTTTTTCATTCCACTGTCCTGCATCTCACATTTTGGGCCCTATCTTGCACCCAGCGCAATTGACTTTGTACACCGACGCATGTATCATTCCTATTTTGCACCCGCGCACAGTGGACTTTTCCCTCCTCAGACGTACGTCGGTAAACTAGGAAATGCATTTGCGCTCCCGGGGGCGGTTCAGCGCAAAGAGGAGGCGTGTTCCGGCGCAAACGTTCCCTGGTGCTATTTTGCAGGTTTAGAAAACAATTCCGCCACTGACCAGGAAAAACCTAGTCTAAAGTCAGTGGCGCGTTGCGCATGTTATTCATATGCTATTTTAAGGGCGCATGCTTGGCCATAATCAATGTAGCGTGTGCACAACACGCATGCACTTTGCTTATCTCATCTACACACAGACAGAGTAGTTCTCATTTTTAGAAAACCATACATTACTACAAGGAAAAATATTAACACACGAGGGCAATCATTGTTGTGTCCATGAAGATGTGAAAAAATAGGCATAAATCTAGCTTACACATTTACCCAAATTTTTATACGCCTGTTTAACCGAAGCTAATTTGGGTGGGTTTCTCCCATCCACATACAATGTCACTTCTCTGTGTTTTACAGCCCTGACGAGAACGTTGGTCTCCTCGACTGTGAACCGCTCCTGGCGTGCGCCTGGCAAATCCACCGTTATAATAGCAATCCGCCATGGAACAAGCGCGCCTGCTCTTAAAGGGAATGTGAGATGTCGCTCTGATTGGTTTATTTCACGTTACGCCCAAACCACACCTATGAATAATGAAGCTACTTCAGACCAACCCATTTTAGATTTGCGTCGGGCGCAAGAGTAATTTATCCCGCCGGTATAATAGCAACAGCGCCGAGACCCGCCCACAAAGTTGCGTTTCGCGCTTGATACTTGCGTTTCAGATCGTTAAATTAGGGCCCTAAATGCAAAAATGCATTCTATGTGCCCCTATTGCTAGCTGATTATTGTTTATTATTAACAAATACTCAAAATATTTAGTAACTTAACAAACAAAGGGAGAGGAATGTGAATAAAACTGATGGGAAAAACAAGTTGATGAATAGCTTATTATTACTGATTTGAGACTGTGTTTGTTGGTTAACTTAGACTATTGGTTGGTTCCATTTCACCTGGAAACTGGAGTGATTTTTATCCATAGTAACCTTTCTCAGATTTAGCAAAAATGTGTGTAGTCATGTCCCATGAGACCAGGGGTGCATTTCCTATACAACTACCATTGAAATGTACATCACTGGAGAAATTAGCTAGCTAATCGCAATTGTTTTCCGAAACCTTCGAAAATTTGTCGCAATTATTTTGGTTCAACAATATAGAACTGTTGTTAATGACGCCAGGCAGGTTTTAGAGTAATAATTCTACTAGTTAATCATTTCGAGATTATTATTGAGATCATCTCTGTAAATAACGAACATGGCATCTGAGGAATACTTCGCAATTTTTGTTCTCCATTGTTTTTTTTATTTCCAGATGTTTGATTCCATTGTGGGTTCTCTCTTACGTTATACTCCTTCAAACTTTCCCTGCGGACATGAGCACATGCACATTCATCTATTTAAGTTTTCATAAGTTTTCTGTGTAATTCTGCAGATGCAGATTTGGGTGTAAGTCCTAATTTGTAGCAGCACTTCTATCTGAGTAAACTAGCACAGAAGTTGAGCTGTTTCACGCAGAGGACTCACCACAGTGCAGCAGAGAGGCCAGAACCACCACAGGAGAGCCAGAATCAGCAGTAGCATCACTATCAGTAGCGCTATGGCCAGGATCGTACCATCAGACTGCGGGGAGGAGCAGATGAACACCACTCTGACTGGGACCGTTTTTTGTTATCACATCAGATCCAAATGACATGCAGAAAAACATTTGGAAAATGCAATGAAACAAAACGATGAAGTCAGTCCTTCAACCTCCAGTTCAAACAATGGCTCCATATAAGGGTGCTAGCTGTGAAAATAACAGATGATGCATGACGACAGAGATGGTTAATAAACGAGGGGATTGAACCACGCTACAAGTGATCTCACTGGGAGATCTCATAACCCATTGCCTCTCTGACTGGTGGGAAACGTATATAGTGCACTTCTTAAGAGCTTTAACTGGCACCACTTTACAGGCATCAGACATTCCAGCAATCCTTTTAATGAATTTTTTTTCCCCCTTTGTTTGCACAAAAGTTCCCAGCCTGCAGACTGTAGTTGGACCCTGTTATTTTCCTTTTACACATATTTTACTGAGCAATCTGGCTGCATTTTCAAAAGCTAAAATGCTGCAATAATGACTGTTAGCTAGAGAATCCATTGTGATTACCAGTGGTGCGGAGTAACTAAAACAACTAAAACTTCTTCCAACGTGTATCAGTACAGTTTGATTAGCATCACTTTTTTATGTCACATTGACATTTTATGTAAAATACACTTTCCTAAACTGTTTTATATAATCTGAAAATTATATTTTAAAATATATTGTCACTTTAAAACAGTTTTGATGTTGTTAGCTACTTTTTTTTTTTTTTTAAGAAAGTGCTACTTTTATACAACAAGGGTGCATTAAATGATCAGAAATGACAGTGAAGACATTTATAATGTTACATAACATTTCTATTTCAAATAAATGCTGTTCTCCAAACTTTCTTTATTTTACAGTGTCCTTGTTACACAATACAGATAGTTACTGTATTAATAACTATAAATTATGCATTACATGCAACTAACACTAAACCAACCCATATTTTTAACCATATAGTAAGTACATGTGGTTAATTAATATTACTCAGTACTTATGTATAATTACACTCTATGGACACCTTAAAATATAATGTAACCAAAAAAAAAAACTGTTGCACCTCCACACTTCAAGCAGCATAACCATTTTCAAATAACAATAATCCGAAATGTTTCTTGAGCAGCAAATCAGCAAATTAGAATGATTTCTGAATAATCATGTGACACTGAAGACTGGAGTAATGATGCTTAAAATTAAGCTTGGCATCAAAGAAATAAATTATATTTTAAAATAGAATAAAAATAGTCATTTTAAACTGCAATAATATTTCACAATATTACTGTTTTTACTTTAATTTCTATTAGATAAATGCAGCCTTGTTGACCATAAGACTCTTCTTTCAAAAAAAATAGAAATGGCTACAAACCTTTCAACAGTTAGTGCAGCTGCACCAACATTGGTTGTCAAACACAAAAACACAAAAAATAAAGAAAGATAATTGAGAATAATACTTACACAGCTTACAGTGGTGATAGTAACAGAACTAGAGATAAAACTCAGGCCTTCATTCATGCTAACGTAAAGGGAGGCTGCCCTGCAATTCACATGGAAATAATTACTTAAGTCTTTTGAAAACAATATATTACGTTCCGTCATGAGTGAAGCCAAAGTTAAAATTCTGCAACTAGAAAGAATGCAAAAAGGTGTATCTGGGACACTTACGTTCCCTCCTCTCGAAGAACAGGAGCTGGGCACAGTAGATACGTGTCCTCCACTATCAATGGCTTCACCACTAATAAAAAAGAAAAATTTAGAGTAGCGTCAGTTCAGGCAGGTCACGTTAGTCATGCTCGCATGATTCTCAGCAGATACACGTCTACCAATAGGAAAACGACGCCTATCACTGTATACGTATATAAGCTCCTTCAGTATTATCAGCAGCTATTGCGTTTCTCAGGAGCTAATTCCCTCCTTCATCCCCAGCTCCTCCTGTCTTCAGTCAGGATTTGGCATTCTGATTCCCCTTTGAATCAGACTAAATTCTCGAATTATGTTGTACTTTAAAATCTTGAATTATGGATATCTGCAATATATTCATGTTGGTTTTGTTCTGTTTCCCCTAAGGAGGGTTATTGCTGCTCTCCCTGCTCTTATCTATGCTAGGCTGCATGGATGAGCAGGGAGTTCTTGCCCAGAACAGAAACATACCGCCAATCCAAACTGTATGCTATTTGTCAATCGTATTTGACGATAGTGGTCCTGACAGAAGTGCAGACTAGTGACCCTAAAGTATCCGAATGGAAGAGTGGAAGTGGGCCACGGATTACAAAACAGGAGAAATGGGATCAGAGCTCCGGAGCAAGGCCTCCAACTGAGAATCCAGTGGAGGCCAAAAACAATGAATGATTGAAGATGTAAAGGTACATTCTTGTAATTGCAACTTTGTGATTTTGTATCTTGCCATTGCTACACTGCAAGAAATCAAATGGACAGGAGGTCAATTGGTGCTTTAGCAACTGACACAGCCAAAGCAAGAGACAAATATGGCACTACTGCTTTTCCCTTTATCCTGTAGGAAGCTGTTTGTTGGTGTAGGCCGTTGGCTCAAATCCCAAAGAATCCGAATTCTGGCAGAGAGCTTTAATGGGCTGTTTACCCATAGCACATGAGGGAAAGTCATGTTTTACTACTAAGTAAAGACATGTGCACATGGTTTCCACTTGCGTGATAAATCAATAAGAATTATTGTTGGTACCAAATTGCATCTGAGCCTTTAGAGAGGGAAATGGCCTGCATTGGGCTCAAGCCTAAGGGGTGAATTCAACAGCTCATGTGCTTATTCCGCAAATATCTAAATGCTTGAGAATTTTCTTGAGGTTAAAGAAAGGAAATGCAAGTCAAGGACAGCAACACTAGACACCCGCAAACCTCCCCCAGTCCATTCATTGACCGTCAGTTTCATGCAACACACAAGCAAAAACCTTTGAAGAAGAAGCCGTTTCTGGATTTGGCAAGTTTGCAAAGTAAGTGGTATCAAATCTTCAAAAGATGTTCAGATTTCGGTGCATAAAAATGGATTTGACCGGAAATTTAGTGAACTGGCCTGTAACTCCTATAAAGTCCATCCTAATTGTTCATATACATTTTCGTTAATTTCTTTTTTCCACACTGTTCTATTTATGTGATTTCAGCTAATTAAGATTTATTCACTGCTAAATGGCACATAATGGACCCTTTTCACATTTTAGAATTATTGAGAATATTGAGAGACTGATTACATTGGTCAGAAGAGAGAAAGATGTCAAATTTGCTGTGACTCTCTCAGCTGTTGTCTTAAGACACTAAAAGATTTTTTAAATCTTATAAGATTATCGAAATGTGAGACCATAGAGGATAAAAAAAATCATATATTGCTCCTATAGTCTGTGTCGTGCTGCAATCTGAACAAGACACCACACACTCACAGATTCCATTCACAAACAATCAGAGTCCCGACTGTGAACATGGAAAATCTCTTAAATAAACATGACGGACGACGGACAAGAATAATGGCGATTATAGTGTTTGGACTGCTTTTTTCAGAAAATTTGGGGTGGAAAAAAAGGTTTGCATGGAGTCGTGTTATGCTTCCGTTAGCTCGCTTTCTGATTGGGTATCGTTTCGTTCCACGTGACAAAGTACAGTGTGCATGGGCGTTTGTCCTTGGGGTTCCCCCCACACAGCAAGATTTCTGATTTGAGATCGGTGCGCCCCCGAGCAGATTCAATTACTCTTAAGGCCGGGACACACTACTCACTACTCCTAATGTGTGTGCACTAACTTGGATGGGTTGCATGCAGAGGACAAATTCCGACTATGGGTTACCATGCTTGGCCTTCACATGTCACTTTCACTGTTGGCTCATGTCAGACGCCGTTTGGGTTATTGGGCCAATTCAGCATGTCGACAAGAGGCGACAACAAAGTCAGCTTTCGTCGCTGCTAGTTCTTTGACAGCGTCTTGGTGTGTCCTGGGCTTTAGACCACAGGAAAATCGGATAAGATAATCTGTAGAACTATCAAGATAATCGGGACTTTGCCTAGGATTGTGGGAAGGGTAGAATTGGGGCCGATTATCTTGTAGTGTGGGTGCTTTTCGAAACACAGCAGTGTAAGGGGCTGTTCACACGAAACACATTTTTTCCATTCCATTGCGATACTTTTCCATTGTTTTCCAATGTAAACACGTGCTAGACGGACGTCTTTAACCATTGCACTCGCGTCTCACATCTTTTGCAGTGTCTGGTGCATGACATGGCATTCGGAAAATGCAGCGTTCAAGTTAAAAGAAGTTCAACCTGTGTGAACCGGCCCTTAACCAGTTTACTGTAATTTAATGCCAAGGTAATACAATACAAGCAACAGTGTTAAAAATGGTCATTAGATATTTTAAAAATGAAATAAGATTTACAATGTTAATTACTGAAAATGCATCATCACAGTCTGTGATCCTGTGTTTTGTCTATTGTGGTTGGTGGCTTTAAATGTTGGTAAGACAGTCTCTTATATGGCCAGAATAAACTGCAGAGTAGAGTATACTTCGGTTTTTATGCGTGCGCTAGGGTGCACGTTGTGTAAATTTCATCAACATCTTCATAGTACATGTGTACGGTAGACACACATAAAACATTTTTTTATAACCATGCATAGTCTATATGCTCAGCTCGCACATGCACCTTCATTTTTTTTTGCACTAGTTCATTTGTCCAGAAGGTGGCAACACTGTCTTGGCCCATTTCACAGCCATAAAAGAGACGCATAAGACAGAACAACAACAAAAGTCTACTGGAGATGCAACAACAACAGATACCAACATTGACAAACACTTGGGTGAGGGGGTTCAGAGATACATACCACTCTAGTTAAAGTCCAACTGAAATCAAAATTGACTCTATTTACTTTGTTAGCGCATATTACTAGTCTTATGGTGAAAAATTAATCCGTGCAAGTTAATACACAGAAAAAAAATTGTTTGCCGTCGTAATCTTTAATCAAAGTCTGAAAAGTTACTTCCAGTCTGGAATGGCTGATGATGTAGGTTTGACGGCTTGGGTTGGGAAACGCTTAATCACTCCCCTCAAACCGTTAGTCTGCTATGAGTGAGAGATGGAGAGGAGGAGCGCTAGAGTAAAACCCTGCCCTCGGTTCAATATTCCTTTTCACTGGGAAATACGTCACAACACTGGAGAAAAGTCGTTTGCAACTTACGGTTCACGCGGACTTTAAAATACCTATATCATACTATTTAAAAAGTACTACAATTTTATGCATTAATACTAATCTTCTATTCTAATTAGAATGAGACATATTATGCAAATTGGGCAACTTAAAGAGCTACAGTACATATTCCGACTGAAAGTCAGAAGCTAAACACGCTGTAACCACACAGGGCTCTTTCCAACAGCCTGCAATCAGCCTTGGGCTCAAAGTAAGTGGAACAGGTTGTGCATGATGGACATTATTATTCATTGACAGGATATTCTCTCTAGTGTTTACAGTGGTCAAGAAGAGTAAATAAACAGCAGGCCTCCGCAAAGTCAGAGTAAATTTGTTGCAGGTCTGAAAATTTGCCTTTAGGATGGGAAAGTGGATGGGTTTGCTGAATGTTTTTTCTTGTTTCTTTTTTTTTCTTTCTTTTCAAAATACTTCCATCACACAGCTACACTCATCAACCGGATGTTCTGGTCTTTATCGGACACAAACAATTAGCATGGTGCTAGTTTGAAATGTCCAGCTTTAATCAAAGCAAAGATAGGCAAGAAGTGAAGCACCAAAGCTGGTACCCATTACTGATACTGTAAAATAGGATTGCAAGCAGATGACTGGGCTTTGATCTCACATCCAATGCCAATTTTAATGAAATTACGATTGTTTGGATCAAATAAGACACTCCCTGAAGGCTTAATACCATTACACAATCGCAGCATTTGAAATGCCAACATTTGACTCACTTGCACTTCAATAGTTTAACTTCAAAAGGAAAGTTGCCAGGCAACTAACAGCAGATTTTGTTAAAAATACAATGCTTGCACATCTTTTGCATAACTGCCTTAGTAATTAATTTGTGCCATCATTGATGGGCAGAAAACATCTCTTTGTTTTTGTAAAGGCAAAGCTTATTGTAAAGGTTCTCAAGTAGTAACACCAAAATGTGTCACAGGTCTGTAAAATATGTTGCCACCAACACAATCTCACAGCAATTTTTTAATAATCCGCTTAAACCCCAGTGACGGTAATTTTTAGGGGTGGGGTTAGGGGAGGTTGCTTTTTCTAAAAATCAAATGATACAAATCGTACAAATTCATGTGAAATTGCTTGAGGCAAAAATCAATTGAGATTCACTGTCATAGAGCAGTTCTGCTAGTGTACTAGTTTAACTCTGTACTAGTTTTTACTATTATACGGTAGGGGGGCGCTATTAGGCATCTTCTGAAAAAGTACTGAATCTCTGGGCCCTATTTTAACGATCTAAGCGCATGGTATAATGTGCAGGGCGCAAGTGCACTTAGGGCGTTTCTGAATCCACTTTTGCTAATTTAACGATGGGAAAAATGGTCGGCGCACGGCGCATGGTCTAAAAGGGTTGTCCCTATTCTCTTAACGAGTAATGGGTGTGTTTTGGGCGTAACGTGCAATAGACCAATCAGAGTCTCATCTCCCATTCCCTTTAAAAGACAGTTGTGCTCGCGCCATGGCGGATTCGCTATTTACATGGCGGAATTTGCAAGCGGAAAGACTGAACGCTTCTCCAGAGCGCTTGTGCGCGAGTTCAAAGCTCAAGCAGACCATCTATGGGACAAGCCGGATCTTTATGTACACAATATTAATCTTTTACATTGTAATCCTTTTATTTTTAATATTTGGCATGTTTGTGTGTTGCTGCGTCCCTGTGTGTGTAATAAGCAGAGTGTACGCACGTTGTGGACCCGCTTATAGGCGCACATTTCTAACGCGTTCTTTAAATATTTAAAAAATTGCACCATTGACTTTAGACCAGGTTTCAGTTGCCTCTCAAATAGCAACGCGCCAACAATATGCCCGAACACACCTCGTTTTCAGACCAGCAGCCCATGGGCGCACAAATGGGCGCAAATGCATTTGCCATTTAAACAACGTGGCGCATGACGTGAAAATGATAACTGCGTCGGACTGAAACTAGCAAAACACACCTGCGTCATGCTTGGCGCTGCATTGCGCCGGGTGTAAGATACAGTAGGACCCTCTGGAACAAAAGACACGTGAAGAAGAAACAGTTACAAGCAATAGCATATATTTAAGCATATGCATAAAATGATGTGATCATCAACATTAAACAGCATATAATTCAAAACTGCCTCATGATAGGCTACTGAATGAAATGTCGACCCAGAATGATCTACTGTACAGGACTGCGAGGACTCGATCCACTCCATCTGTGTTTTGATCATCGTTCTGAATCCCATCCAGGTTTTCTCAGCTTTTTGTTCTAAATTTTGCTTTATTTATGAATCTTACCCACATTCGAGTGTTGATAAAAAAGAAAGCATGCTAGAGTAAAAGCAGAGGGTATGTTCTTTCTTTTGATATATTGCATGTTCAGATATTCATACAACAAATTATTAGGGGGGAAACTTTTGTGAAATTCATCAAAAATGCCGGCGCGAAGAGTTAATTTCATCGTGCCAATGGCTCATCCGCCAAGCTCTGCAACACTATAGTGTACAGGAAAGGATGCATATCCTGTTTGAAGACGAGACCTACAGTAAAAACTGCAAGGGGTTGAGCTGACATTTGCCTGACGGGCTTTGCAAACTTAGCCTCTTGTGTGGCAGTGAATCTTTCTTATATCGCCTTCATTTGGCAGGAATCCATCCTGTAAAACTCCTAAAGTAGCCTTTAAAAACTGCTATTAGCAAAAAAACAAATGGGACTGGCATTTGTCTTGGCAAGGTCGGTCGTTTCAGGGTTTCTATGAAAACGAGTCTGCTGGGACATTTGGTGGAAAAATGATAGCTAATCAGAAGGGTTTATATTCTGACTCAAATCATTCCAACCATATGGTAATTACGCAAGGAAGTCACGGAAATGTCTTATATAAGACTGCTGTCATCCCACATAACATTTAACCCCCTTTTAAGTAGACTTTTTCTAGCCAGTGATGTGTTCAGCACACACGATCTTTGCAATACATCTTGTAACCAAGCAACCGATTCAGCATTGCGGGCTTAAAGGGATAGTTCATCCAAAAATGAAAAATCACGTCGTTACATACCTGTATGACTTTCTTTTTTCTGTGGAAAACAAAACATTTTTTCCAGTTCAAAGTCCAAAACTACCAAAGTGAGGAACAGACTGAAACTTAAATCCCTATTAGTCTTCATCAACAACTCTATTCTACTCAAATATGCCACAAGTTACAAGACCATCGAAAACCAATAACGTTTGAAATTATTGATGTGCAACCCGAAGTCCACATTTTATTTGAGAGCTTCAGAAGGTCTGTTTCAGGTTTGTTCACCGCACAAAGCTACTGCATGCCTGCATAAGACTTAGGCACACAAGTCACATTTTTTACACTATGGTGCACTATGGTACACTTCACGGTGCTTATTTGGTGTATTTTAGTAGATTGACAGTCTATGGTCACTATGAACTGTTACAGTGCCCTCCACAATTAATGGCACCCCTGGTAAATATGATCAAAACTGGCTGTAAAAAATAAATCTGCATCGTTTATCCTTTTGATCTTTCATTCAAAAAATGTGCAAAATTCTAACCTTTCATTGAAGTAAAATAATTGAAAGTGGGGGGGAAATCACTTACTTAAATGAAAGGTTAGAATTTTGCAAATTTTTTGAATGAAAGATCAAAAGGATAAACAATGCAGATTTATTTTTTACAGCCAGTTTTGATCATATTTACCAGGTGTGCCATTAATTGTGGAGGGCACTGTATATGAGAAAAAAAAAATTGTGTTCCATGGAAAAAAATAACAGCATACAGGTTTAAAACGATGTGAGGGTGATTAAATAATTGCTAGAATTTTATTTGTACTTACTTCTGGTAAGGGTGTCATTTATTCGGAAGCTGCAAAGAACCTTGTCCACATTTCTAGCATGAAGAAATCCATTTCCTCTAACAACAACTTGGAATGCCTCTTTAAAACAGGAAGGTAACATATAACAATGTTAAATCATGTAGCAAATTTTGAAAAGCACTTATCAGGGGCATCAATCCAATTTTTATTTTAAGATTTATTTTCTAAAGGAGGAAGAAATGTTATGGTGCAAAGCATAATATATGATAACATCATCAATATTTTGCTTTAAGGTGTAGTCACGTTAGCAAAATTTCACAAGCAAAAAAGGTCTGTTGTTGCAAAATCTGTGTGGGGAAATTCTTTGTTCTTACTACTAAATATTATGCATTTAAATATTATTACATTTTGTTTTTAATTGAATTTAAGTGCCTTTTCAGCCTCCTTATGAGCATATTTAAGTAATGGTTTACAATTTATTTCGATAGTCCACTTTAGACATTCTACTTTATTTTGCTGCTCCCCAACAGACATTCTGATGATAAGTAACTTTTCTACTATGTCAAATAACTCTCATTTAGAGTATTAGTAAAGTGTACGTTTACTTGATAAAGATGTACTAAAAATGGAAGTTTTTCCTTTGAGCTTTTCGCATACAGACGACATTGTTGTTAAAACGATCCCCATTCACAGGGTTCCGGGAAAACCACTTAAATCGCTGTATTCTGCTGCCAGGCCAGTAGTTGGCGATGTCACCTTGTAAAAAACACTATGCACCAATAAAACTGAACATGCAATATGGCTTTCACAAATTGAAATTGTTGTGTAAATAAAAAGTGCATAAAGTTTTCCGTTTTTAGTTGAAAATGGTGTTATGTAAGTACTTGCAAATTCAGTAGAATGTCTGTTTGGGAGCAGCAAAGTAGAGTTTTAGCAGATATTAAGCAGACAGTCTAATACTCTAAAGAGAGTTAGCTGACGTAGTTCCAAAGTTACTTGCACTAAGTAGAATGTTGGGCTATCAAAATAAAGTATATAAATCCACTTTGTTAAAGGTGTGTAATTATGTGAGGTGTGTACTTTTTTTTAGATGTTAAAAACACAAACAAACCTCACTTCTAGGTTTTTGTTCAAACTAAATCAAACCTACTAGTCTGGAGGATTGTTCGCTACTGTTGCAAAAAAACCATTTTGTCTATTGAGCAGAACAGAATTGTACTCACCTCCAGCACAGATACTGGAAGGTTCTGCAGCAAGAATCTCAATGCATGATTTCTTCAAGATCTGGTGGGTACAAAGATATTTAGCAGGTAAACAACTGGGTTAGCTGACCTAGTAATTCCATTCCCTTAAATTCATAAAACAAACAGTTAGTAGAGAAAACCTTCCACTTTTTTTTTTTTCAGAATAAGTTTATTTTATCTTGAAGGGTCCACCAATGAAATGAAGCAACACCTCTCCTGCGAGTGCCTCAACAGGACAATCCTCATGTGGCGCTTGTGTTTTGAAATGTACATCTGCTTTCGCCGTCTCTTTCCTCTCGTCCTGGAAATAGCCTTCATCAGCCATACTAGCACCTATGTGTGGCGAGATTGTTTTGATCTACATGACTGCCGCCTTCCTCTGTCATCTATGGAAGTATGCCTTCAGATCCCAAGGTCCCTGCTGATTTACGACACTCTTCTCCTGAGCCACAGCCAAGAGCTTTCAGCATGCAGCTAATTGAGAGCAGATGGAGGCCAGCTGGACTGACCCCAGTCTCAGCTCATGAAACAGACAACCTCTGCATGGGCGAGACGAGTCTTTACCCAAATATCTCCTCTTTTCTTCCACCTTCAGAGCTTAAGAAATATAAATCATTAGCTTTCATTGCAAAAAGAAAGGACATGGCTTTGATCGTGTTTGGGCAGACTCCAGCGGACCGTGGGATCAAAGCGGTCCAGGCAGGGCATGGCAGGTCTTTGTTACAATTCGGATACTGTAGACAATCCGTCATCTTCAGACGGGACTCAATGATTATTCTTGTTTGTTATTCTTTGGTTTTTCTTTATTTCTTTTGTTGTTTTTTCATCAAGAGGCTGTTTCTTATGGTAATTTTATCCAAGGGGTCAAGGATTGGCTTGTTGGCATGGCCCTGTTAGCCCCTGCTGGTAAATGCTGTAACTAAATCATCTGAAAAGCATCTTTCTCCAGTGATGGCCATGAAAGATGGGGTAGGTAATTTTCCGAAAGGCTAGCAATAGCGAGTTAGCTTTGAAAGTATAAGATCCCACCATCCCTTCAGAACGTCTACAGAGTCATGCCTCCTTCAAAACACATGAACAAAAGAGTCACGAGAGACGCGTTCTGACTGAATGCAATGATTGGACGAACATTTTATGGTCCTACGCCTTTAACAGACAATATATATAGATACAGTGCTATGCATAAGTTTAGACACCCATGCTAAAGTTGACTAAAAAGAGGAATAAAAAATCATCTTTTGGAAATTGAACTTAATGCCTTAATTTAAAAAATGAGGAAAAATCCAACCTTTAAGGACACCAATTTTCTTTGTGAATGAATAATGTATCGTAAATAAATAAATGTTCTTCCTTAAAATACAGGGTGCATAAGTCTGGACACCCCTATGTTAAATTCCCATAGAGGCAGGCAGATTTTTATTTTTAAAGGCCAGTTACTTCATGGATCGAGGATACTATGCATCCTGATAAAGTTCCCTCGGCCTTTGGAATTAAAATAGCCCCACATCATCACATAGCCTTCACCATACCTAGAGATTGGCATGGAGTACTTTCCATAAGATCATCTCTCAATGCAAATCAAACCAGCTATTAGGCTAACTGAAATAAAACCGTGCCAATCTTTAGGTATAAAGATACATATAAATACATTATGACCACTTAACTTAGTGATTGCTATCAGGATGTGAAGAGATTTTCAACCAGCATTACAGCATTAAAAAATGTTTCTGGAACAAATCGCCTCCCCTGCCTTTAAATATATTTTTAATCACATACTACCAAAGGTTTTGGCAGATATTTATGAAAATAGTCCAATTAGTATTGATTGTATTCGGCAAAAAGTAATTCATAGAAAGTGCATTAATGAAAAAAAAACAAAACAAAAAAAACACCTCATTAAAATTTTAAATTTACATTTAATTGCTTAAATAAAATGACTATAAATAATATATGAAATATATAAGATATATAAATATAAATACAATTTTGATAAAAATACTAAAATATTTAAGTGGTTACCAAAACTTCAGTGATGAGTCATTTTTTAACCACTTTGAATTATATTAATGCTATGTTATTTTTAAAGCTGAAATTCTGACAAATAATAAAATCAAGTTAAAGCTGCAGTCCATGACTTTTTTTGTGTTCAAAATGTACAAAATGTATATAATAAGCAAGTACATCATGAATCTAAACTAAACTGTGTTTTTGTCTTATCCTGAATCACTACGGTACACCTATAATAAGTGTTTATATTCAGACTATTTTAGACTGGTGCGGGTCAAACCACTGTGGAGTATCCCAGTACCTGCGTGACTCGTCATAGACATAAACACAGAGAAGGAGCTCCGGCTACAATGTTCTTCCACAAGACAAATGCAGTTCTGTTTATGAACTGCTAGAGCACCAAAAGTTACGGACTGCAGATTTAAATGGATGGAAACAAAGATGTTATTGTAAAAGGCTATATTTTAGCATAATAATATGTTTTATTTTATATAATCATAAAAAAATACAGTGTGACTTTTCTCACATTACTTAAATATTTCATGAAGAATACAATTTACTGTATTAAACCACATACATAAAAACTCACCGAATCAATGACACCTTGTAGAGCTTCAAAGCCGTCATTTACTGGGAAGACATGATCTTTGCTGTCAGCAATCTTGGCCAGCTATGAAAAATGTACAAATAAATTACAAAAAATATATACAGTATTTACTTAAACAAGTGCAAATTCAAAAACACCCAGCATCATTTACAGAAACCTTGTAAACACTTAAATGGCATAAGTGCCAAGATCTATTTTTGTGCACAGCACACACACACACCTGAGTCTCATTGAAATCTTTTACCCCTACGCAGTACACAGTGGCACCCAGGCTGCGAGAGCGATTGGCCTAAGGGAAACACAAGAACAGGAACACTTCAGACACCTGTAATCTATTAGCCATAAACTGCCTTATCCAGAGCTCATGCTTTTGGCACTGGCTGAACATCAATGAAGAGGACACTGGGTAATTCTAATCATTAGAGATGCTGAATAATGTCTTTGTTGGTTGAAGCTGAGAGGAAAATTGGGTCAAAAACATGGGGATGGGAAAAACTGATTTCAGTGAGTGTGGCTGACATTTTGTATGTAAAAATTGTATGTTGATGATTTATGCTAATTCAAATTGATATTGATATTCTTATTCATTTGTTTACTCAAATATATGCTTAAAATTGGTTAATAGGTTGTAATATTGTTACCCTCTTGTTATAGGATGATGAACAAAAAAGAAATGTGTGATCTAATGAGTTCAAATGGGACACCGATGACTCCATCTTGACCTTGTGTAAAACAAAGCAAGTGTTGCGTCACATTGTTGCTTGCAGTGAAGACACCCCTTGTGAATAAGTGTGCTTAATTGTTAATTGCTTAAACTTTTGTCATGCTTCAAAAGTACACTTATGTTGACTAACATAATTAAGCACTTAAGCACTAACAAAAGTACTTCATTACAATTTTACTGTAGTGTGCTATTCAATATTTAAAGCTAACTCATTTTAAATGTACTAAATTGCAACTTCATTTCTAATGTGTAATTACAAATATATTTAAATACATGACATATGAGTTGCAAAAGAAATTACATTAAAGTATATGCTTGTCGGTACATTCACACTTTATCCATTTCTCAAAGACAATAGAAGTAATTATGAAATTGCATGTACTTAAGTCCTACTTAAGTGGGCCAAAAAAAAAGCACTCTGAAGTTCAGCTAATTGAATTTAATATACGTTTAAACTATGATACATTTTCATTTAATTGCATTTACATGCAATAAACTGTCAGAAAAACATTGCATTCAAATGTCTATTCTTTTAAAGTATTATTTCTGTAACAATACCATTAGCGCTGTCAAATCGATTAATCGTGATTAATTGCATTTAACAGAAATGTTTGTGTATATATACACACACACACACACACACATACACACACACGTTATATGTTAACAAACTTTTATGTTAGATGCGATTAATTGTGATTTAATCCATTTGAGAGCACTAAATACTATTTTTAAAATCATAATAATGTGTACTGTCAACCACTCCACTCCTTTTCTGTCCCTTCTCCTGTCTTTCTTCATTCGTACCTCTCTCTCAGCGTAATAGAAGAGATCTTCATGCAGCTCCCCGTCTGTGAGGCCGATGATGACACTGGCTGTGCGGTATCCTTCACAGAGACACAACATTTGTATCACGTTTGTAACTTGATTACAGATTTTGATAGATATTTTTTTAAGAGAAACATGCAACATGCTGAAACTAGCAAGCAAGTAATTTTGATATCTAAAAGAACAATATGAGGGGAATAAACAGTAATTATACTAAATCGAATCAGCTTAAACCAGCTAAATTGGTTAAGCTGATGACCAGCTTAAATAACCAATTAAGATCATCTTGTTGCTGGTTACCAGTACGAGGTGTGTTTTGGGCACTTCCACTGGTTTTAGCATGGAAACACTGGTTAAACTGGTCTACCTGTTAGGGGTTAATGGTTAACTAGTTTATAGCCAGTTTATCTTCTGTCAGTAATATTAATAAAATTAAGATTGTTTAAACTAGTCTAAACAGTTTTTTCTTTAAGCAAAATAGTGGTTAAATTGACCTACCCTCAGAGTTACCATAGTAAATCTGTTCGCTTGCCTAGTAGTAAAAAAAAAAAAAACAAAAAAAAAAAAAGCAAAGAAAAACATCATAAATATTGTAATCTCAAGCAGATCAGACAGCATTCAACTTGACTGGTTATTTCACTGAACAGTTTTTTAAAAAAAAATTTTTTTTTTAGGTCCATCAGTCTGAGTAGAGGCCAAACATTACCTTGTTGAAGACTATTTAGAGCTATACGTCATAGCTCTGTGGGAAGTACAGCTGAGCCAAAATGATTACTACTGGCTCACTCACCCTCTGAATGCCTTCATGCATAAAAGTGTCTCCACCTGGCCGGACATTCTTGAGTTCCTCCAAACCTTTACGAATCTGGTCCCTGACATTTGCACACAATGAAAAAGAGAGAAAACTACATCATGACCAATAATAATAACAATAATTAACAACAATTAAATAATTAAATAATAATTACATAATTCTGGAGGACATGGAGTGTACGTTTGACCAGCCAAAAGTTTTTAATAATGAAGGTTGTAATATTGCAAAATATTACTACAAATTAAAACTTTTTTTTTCATTTTTAATATATTTATAAATGTAATTTATTCTTGTGATCAAAGCTGAATTTTATGCATTATTACTCCAGTCTTCAGTGTCACATGATCCTTCAGAAATCATTCTAATATGCTGATTCGCTGATCAAGATTTTTTTATTATTATTATCAATGTTGAAATCAAAACAGTTTCTTGCTCCTAAATATTTTTGTGGAAATCGTGATGCACTGCCATTCAAATTTTTTTTTTTTTATTCATTCATTCCTTAATACTTTCATTCATTACATATGCATTATGTAATACATTAAATTGCTCTAAAGTGACAGTATACATTTATAATGTTGCTATTTCAAATAAATGTTGTTCATTGAACTTTCTATTTATCAAAGAATCCTGAAAAAATTTATTACAGTTTCCATAAAAATTTTAAGCAGCAAAAACTGTTTTCATCATTGATAATAATAAGAACCATTATTAGAACAACAATAATATTTCATAACTATAGCTGCAAGCAGCAATAATCATGGCCAAGCACAAAGAAGGCACGAAAAGTCATGTCACCATTGGCTGGGAACATCAGACCAACTGCAACAACAAGGAATTAAAGACATTAAATCAGGCAAAATGGCTGAAAAATCATAAATACAATCACTAGTAATATGGTTTATCTCCTTTGACCAATAGGTGGCGCTGTTACATCTGATCTGGAGTGGTCAGAGTAAGGTGATAATGATATGTACAAAGTTTGGTGTCAATATGGCAAAGCATTGCAGAGATACCTGTACAGCCTCAGAGTTGTTTTGGCATCATGCCATCAACTTATCATACGAAAACTGTTTTGTCTATCGACACAAAATCCAAAACTTTTTGCCGGCATGGTCTGAAAATGATACAATTCGATTTTGGTGAAAATCGGACAAACGGTCAAGGAGGAGTTCGAAAAAGTAGGTTTTGAAAGAAAATCAAAATGGTGGACAAGAAGTTTGGCAAAGTTATGGCAAACTGTGGCAAAATTGGTATCTATGTTCTCAGCATGATCCAATTGATCTATTAAGACCAGTTTCCTTACAATAGGCAAATCTAATCAAAAGTTATTTGCATTTTTTTTAATATATATCCTCATAACTTTTGACCACAAGGTGGCGCTGCCCCAAAACGTTTTGAGAATCTTCTGGGCATGGTGCCAAAGACACATACTGAGTTTCGTAACAATACACCAATGCGTTAGTAAAATATAGCATTTTCCGACAAAATTCAACATGGCTGCGCGTGGTACATTAAAAGCATATTTCTGGTAAGCGTAGTGTGATGTCTTGCGAAATATTTTTTTAAAGTTGAAAAAACTAAACCGTTCCGACTCTTTATGAATTAATGATGGGGGCGTTTTGACCAATTAGATGAAAGCAGCATCAGTGCCACCCACTTGTTGATTGAAATACTCAAGCCATAAACTGATTTGTAAACTACAAACAAAAAAGGAGGTATTCCGTTTGTTATAAACAAAAGTAAATGATTAACCTCTTTCAATTTATCATTATTCCTGTTCAAAGTTCAAACGTACACCGACCACAAATGATACCATGAATAATATTCATTGGCACTGAAAATCAATCATTGACAAATCAACACTTCTCTGGACACATGGAAAAGCCTTAGTCACAGTGAATTTTGGCATTGGCAGTCCACAAAATTGACTTTTATTTAGAAATTGTAAGCCACATGCTGAAGTCATAGAAGTGCTGTTTTAAAGATGGGAGACGATCGATCGCCAAGACCAGGGAATGTTCACAGCAGATGTGTCGTTCTTTATGGGTCATTAACTGTCACTTAATCGATTCTCACAGATTTGGCCTTCTTTTTTTCTTTTTTTCTTTTTGGTAAGAAACTTCTGTTGCCACAAACTCATACTATGGTCAAAGCACTTGAAGACTGCAAAAGTTATCACAATGCATTTGTGCAAACGGCCAGAGTTAAACAGGTAAATAATGAAGATAAAGTTTACTCACCTGTCTTCTGTAAGCTGCATCAAAATCTTGCCCTGATCGGAGAATACAATGAAGGACATCCGCAACTGTGGGCTATATGCAATAACAAATTATAATGTATAATCATGTATATTTGACTTAAATTATTATTTCAATGTAAATTTCAGGTGCACTGTAGTTTGATTGAATTAACTGAAATGGTGTATTATAGTTTTAAAATCATATTTGGTAACACTTAAAAATTCTAACTACAACTACAGACTGTCTGCTAACACTTTATTTTGATGGAACTGACTAAATTCTATAAAACCCTAAACTAACAGTCTACTAATAGTCTAATGAGAGTTAGTTGACATGTAGTTGTAAAAATACTTATTGTTAGTAGAATGTCTAAAGTGGACCATTGAAACAATAGTGAAATATAATTAATTTATTTACAGAACGTTTATTAAGCCAATTAGAAATTAAAGATGCAACTAGTCACTAAATATTTTCAGTTAAACATGTTTTAGAGAGGTGGTGTTTGTGCGGGGAATTTTTCATCCACATACAGTATAGCAGAAAAGATTACATAAAATGACGTACACACACATTTTTGTAAGACTCTGTCTTTGCCTACCTTATGAACTTATGGGCCAGATGTTCCACAAAGTTATATATTTCATTCCAGTGATGCTGCACACTTCCTGATCTGCAGGGTGAAACAGACAAATTGGACACTTACAGTCGAACACCAAGGGGGCAATAAAGATTCACAAGCTGAGAAGAATAGCCAAAGTTTGAGATTTACAGCTGTGTGAATAAGACAGTTTTTTTTTCCCTAAAAGCAGCAGTTCAAAAACTACATCGACACATTTTTATCCTCCTCAGAGGGAAATCGTTCAAGTATCCAGCATCCTCCCAGAGCAGCTGTCTGAATGATGTGATGCCAGCTGCTAATATGCCATTGACTTTGAATTAAGCCAAAGATCTACAATTGTGATCCTTGAATATTACAGTAGTAATGCACTGAAACCTCACATTGGAATTTGACTTTGAAATTAAATTAAATGAAGTAGGGTAAGATAGGGGAGGATGCCCCCCTTAAGAACAATGTGCATTTACTTTTAAATTGTGACATATTTATAAATAACTTAAGGTAACGTACAGGATGATGATGCATCAGCTAATGTGTTATTAATGGAAATCGAAACATTTGCTACTAGGGTAAGATGACTTCCTACCTGGGTCAAGAAGCCCCCAACAGGCCAAAATTTTACAAAATGTATACATTAATTTTGATATCATTCTTATTAATATATGTCATTAATGTAACTATAATACTGTATCAAATATTCTATTTAAAATTGTCTTTTGATATTTTAGTTGAACAATTGAACAACCGGTGACAGACAAAGCAGAATCCTTTCAAAAGAGTGTCAAGTCTGTGTTTGGGTTTGATTTCATGTTAAAGTTTTCTTGTCTTTTATTTTGAAATTTTTCAGTCATGTTTCTTGCTCATGTCATGTGATTCCCTGTTCCCCTCATGTGATCTTGGGTCTGTTCATGCCCTGGCTGCATTCCAGTCCAAAATTGTCATGCCCTTCACTCGCTAACTTCCCTCCGTCTCTTCACTCGGATGTACGTCATTGCTTACGTTGCATGAGTGCCCACTACTGGCGGAAACTGCAATGGGCTGAATTGGAACGTCGTAAGCCCTTGATCACTTGGAATCAGCTGTGGAGTTGATTTATTATTTACAATTTTTTTCCCTTTAAGAAAATTGTTTAATGCAGCATCCAAATGTATATAGGTGTGTTTGGGTTGTTTTAAATAAAAAATATATATATATAATTAATATATCATAGAGTTGTTAGTTGTGGTGGTGATTAGACGAGATTTGTGGTGACGCCACAAACGTACTGCATTGTGGGACATATAGGTGCCTGAAGTGTACATATGAAGTAGACTCGCTCCCTCAGTCAAAATCGAGGGAACGAGGGTCTGTCCATATAAACTTCCCTCATCCACTTCACGAAGTGGAGCGCACTTCAAAATGGCAGCAGGGATTCCCCCGAGGGGAAGTGCTTAGGGAAGTTCGCAAGTGCGTGTCTAAAAGTGGACTGGAACGCAGCCCCTGTCCCAAATGGCACCCTAAACACTTACGGTCTTCCTACGAGTGTGCACTTTGGTGACGTAATGGTGCTTTGACTGCTGTGGAGTTCGCTTCAGTGCGGGCTCTGCAAAAGTGTGCATCGAGGGTGCATATCGACCGTGAAAAGGGGCGCTCGCGAGCACCCTACTGAGACCTAAAGTGACAAATGATACACCCTATGGTCTCATGGACTTAACGGACAGGCGCACGCGGCACCCATTGTATGTCCACAAGACCATGGGCACTATTTTAAGGATCTAAGCGCATGGTCTAAAGCGCACAGTGCAAGCGCACTAGTTTACGGGAAAAATGGTCAGCGCACCCGGCACATGGTCTAAAAGGGTTGTCCCTATTATCTTAATGAGTAATGGGTGTGTTTTGGGCGTAACGTGCAATAAACCAATCAGAGTCTCATCTCCCATTCCCTTCAAAAGCCAGTTGTGCTCGTGCCATGGCGGATTTGCTATTTTACATGGCGGTATTTGCAAGCGGAAAGACTGAACGCTTCTCTAGCGAGGAAATGGATCTGTAAGTGTACGCGCTTTGTGGACCCGCCTAAACGTGCATATTACTAACGCGCTCTTTAAATAACAAAAAAAATACTGCGCCATTGATACTGCGCATTCTATTTGTTTGCCTCAAAATAGCAACGCGCCAACAATGCACCTGAACACACCTCATTTTCAGACCAGCGCCCATCGGCGCACAAATGGGTGCAAATGCATTTGCTATTTAAACAACGAGAAAAAGATAACTGCGTTGGGCTGAAACTAGCAAAACACACTTTTTTTTATTGTATTGTATCTCTCACGGAGGAGCGGAAGCATAAAAGGAGGAGCAACAATCGTGAAGGACGAGATAGGACCAGGCCTGACTATTTTATTTGCTGTTTTGTTTTATTATGTGTGGCGGCAGTCGACCGCGAGAAGCTGCCGTCTTTACTTTCATTTTTGTATTTGTTTATTTATTTCTTTAGTTCTTATAAACTAGTCTAACTCAAACGTTGTGGGAAAATGTTTTTAGATGAAAACTGAAAGAGTTGTCAGAAGCTTAGTGACGGTGACGTTGAAGTTATGGCACTGTGGTGTAGTTCGTTTATAGTTGTAAAAGTTGTGTTCATATGTGAAAATTATCTTGATGGACAAAATGTGTAAGTATCATAAACTTGTGTTGATCACAGAATTTGTTTTTTTGTGATAACCCAAAAGCCAATGGAAAAATCCTATTGGGTTTTTGTTGAGGGAACCAGATGCGAACTGCCGGATGGCCTTCAAAGTGATGTCATACGTGCACTAATCTATTTACAAATAAGTTACATTAATTAGATATTACATATAATTTGGTAGCAAAACAGAAAAATGTTGCACATTTTATTGGTGCATTTGCAACTGCTTTTTATCACTTAATTAGAAGCACCACAATTACTAAATTGTTGTGTTTTACATAGGAAGTACTGAACGGACATTTAGTGGTTCATTTTAAAATGCAAAGTATTGAAAATCTAAATAAAGCTCTGTAAACACTTGCATTTTTACAACACTTTAGCCCGGCTTCACAGACAGGGCTTAGATTAAGTCAGGATTAAGCCTTGGTTCAACTAGGGCATTTCAGTAGCTTTTATTAATGTGTCTTAGAAAAAAAAAATACTGGTGTGCATATTGAGACACATCAATGGCACTGACACATTTTAAGATATTTCAGTGCAAGTTGTTTTCAGTTAAAACAGCTGAAACATGCATTTCAGTCTGGGACTAAACTTGTGTTAAAGTGTGTCCCATGGGATAATCAAAAGTTCTCAACACACTTCTCGCAATCTTCACGCTCACTTGAACACTTGGGCCAAATACAGCAAATATGTCATGTAAGTAGACAAGTGGTCAAGTGCAAAGACCGCAAGTGTGTGTATTTGGACAGGCCCCTTGTCATTTGGTTCCTTTGTACATGTGTCTTGTTTTAATTGTTTACTTAGATTCATGTGTCGTGCTCTCATTGGTTCTTGCTTCATTAGTTCTGTCTGTTCATTGGTTGTTTTTGTCATTTTACTCAAGACAAGGCAAACATGAGGGCTTCAATACATGAATGGGCATGGATTTAAGCTCTCATGTTTGCCTTGTCTTGTCATGTATTAAAGTTGCTGTTCCATGTTTCCATACGTTTAGAACGTTTATATGCATACATAGCTATATTACACACTAAATGAAAGGTTAAAAATAAAATAAAAGCATAATAGATGCCATTTAATGTTTTAGTTCCAGTATAACTACCTCATGAAGGCATTCTGCTTAATGCAGTTGTCAATGTGCCAGATGTTATTTCAATGATGCCATGTCTAGTGCAGAGCAACGACCATTGATTCGTTCAAATGATGTACATGTTGTTATAATGTGTAACTCTGCCAAAGATTAAATTGCTTCCAGATGATCATGTTTTTGCATAGTAATGCTGTTTAAGAATCCAGGCCCTGCCCTCAAACCTATCTCAAAGTGATAGTGGTTTACTCAGATGTGCACATTATATTAGTTATTAAATAGATGTCATCATTGTTGCTATTTTACTTATTTGTTAGAGTACATGTATGTCAAGTACATTGGAGAAATGTGTTTTGCTACACTTTAAAAGTGTTTGAAATGTGTAAATTTCATGGATAACAAAATATCAAATTAAGTAGCATCTGCAATGTGATTTTAGTAAATGTATGAAGTGTATATGATTTTTGTACTATTTAAAACCAAATTAACTTTGTTACATTTTGATTTAAAAGAGGGTGTACTGTATTATTATTATATTATTTTATTTTTTATTTGTGCTATAAAATCCACAATATATTCACAGTGTAAAACGTCCTGGCTGCGTATGCAACCCACCGTTACCTGAAGGAGACAACAGAGGACGTAGTCCCTTAGCCACTATAGCTGGACCACCGCTGACTCCGAGTTACTCTCGCCTCCTTATCGTAAAGCAACTAGTGCGTGCATCCACTTCCGTATTTATACCCGCGCCGCGGGGGGCAGAGTGTGTGATGCGAATCACGCACGCCTATTGCATTGGCTGCGTCTGACGTTCTCGACTGAAAGGGAACACCTACACAGTAGCACTCATAGAATATGGATATTTTTGTTGCATAGCAATATTTTGTTATGGCACTATGGCTTCTACTGACTAGGTATTGCTCTGGAACAAGTGTAAAATAATACATCTGCACATAAAAGGCATTTGAAAAGCAACAAAATAATTGGTGATGGGTTAGTACAGTAAATTTTTTCAACACACTTTGATTTTACAACAATTTTTTCAAAATTTTAACATTAAAATCTGTTTGTTTAAATAAAAGCCGACCTCTGGGACATAAAAATTCCTGTAGTTGAAGAAAAACTTACATATTTTAACAATGTCCAAATAATAAAGCTGAAACAAAAGAAGATATTTGGAAAGAATGGTGGTAACCAAAAAGTTAACAGTAGCCATTGACTTCCATAGTATGGAGGGGAAAAAACTGTTCCTCTTCAGTCAGTCAGTCGACGCCACGTTGAGACAGACGAATAGGAATCTCGCTAGAGAAGCCAATCTACTTCGAGTTAAACTAAAACAAGCCAATACACATTGGCGTGCAATCATTTGCATCAGCTGTTCAGCCTCGCAGAGCGAGTATATAATGAGCAGAAGGTCTCAAAACCAGCGGTACCCAAATTTTCAATAAAAGAGCAGTTACTTCATCTCTGGGTCCAAAGAGGGCCCAGAGAGCAGTGGGGGGAGAGAATCCTCACCACTCTCATCCGCCTCTTCTATCGCCAGCGGGTTCGAGAATGCAAACAAGCCGCCTCCTGCCCCTCCTGCCCCGTGGAACCAGGTAAGTGTTACACAGCACAGTCAGACTCAGCTACGGGCCGCCTTCCAGAGAGAGCCTCCCGAGCCGAGTCCCTGTGTTCCACCTCGCTGCCCCACTCCGGGTACGCCTACAGCCCCTACTGGCGAAGGACGCGATAGTGCCGGTCCCTCCAGCCGATATGAGGTCAGGGCACTACAGTCCCTACTTCATTGTACCCAAGAAAGGTGGTGGGCTACGACTGATCTAGGACCTGCGAGTTTTGAATCGAAGCCTTCAGAAGCTACCGTTCAAAATGCTCACCCAGAAACGCATTTTCGAATGCATCCGTCCCCGAGATTGGTGAAGGACGCGCACTTTCATGTCTTGATTCTTCTTCGACACAGGCCGTTTCTGCGCTTTGCGTTCGAGGGTCGAGCATATCAGTACAATGTCCTGCCCTTCGGGCTGTCCCTGTCTCCCTGTGTCTTCACAAAAGTCAAGACTTGTTCCCATGAGAGAACAGGGTGTTCGCATCCTCAACTATCTCGACAACTGGCTCATACTAGCACACTCTCGAGATCAGTTATGCGAACACAGGGACCTTGTGCTCAGGCACCTCAGCCAGCTGGGCATTCAGGTCAACTGGGAAAAGAGCAAACTCACCCCCGTGCAGAGGATCTCTTTTCTCCGTATAGAGTTGGATTCGGTCACACAGACAGTCCATCTCACAGAGGAGCGCGCTCAGTCGGAGCTAAACTGCTTGAACACATTCAAAGACAGGACGGCAGTCCCACTGAAATTCTTTCAGCGGCTCCTGGAGCATATGGCAATGGCAGCAGCGGTAACCCCGCTTGGACTGCTCCATATGAGAACGCTTCAGCACTGGCTTCACGGCCGAGTCCCGAGATGGGCGTGGCATCATGACACTCACCGGGTGGCTATCACAGCTGTGCTCCCGGGAAAATGGCGACTCCACCCCCAGGCGGTTCAGCTAATCTGGAGAGAGTCCGGAGAGGCTCAGGTAGACCTGTTTGCCTCCTCAGAGACCTCCCACTGCCAGCTGTTTTACTCCCTGACCGAGGGAACACTCGGCACGGACGCACTGGCACACAGCTGGCCCCGGGGCCTCCGCAAATATGCGTTTCCCCCCCAAAAAAGTCAGGCAGGACGAAGAGCAGGTCCTTCTGGTGACTCCCTATTGGCCCACCCGGACTTGGTTCCCAGAACTCATGCTCCTCGTGACAGTCCCTCCCTGGCCCATTCCTCTGAGGAATGACCTTCTGACTCAGAGACGGGGTACCCTATGGCACCCGCGTCCGGACCTCTGGAAACTCCATGTCTGGTCCCTGGATGGGACGCGGGGGTTCTGGGTGACTTACCCCCAGAGGTACTTAACACCATCACTTCTGCACGGGCACCGTCCACGAGACATGTGTACACCCTGAAGTGGAACCTGTTCGTCGAGTGGGGTTCTTCTCGCCGAGAAGACCCCCGAAGATGTTCGATAAGGTCCGTGCTTTCCTTCTTGCAGCAAGGGTTGGAGCGTAGACTGTCTCCCTCCACCCTGTCGCTATTTCAGCTTATCACGACCACATAGATGGCAAAACAGTAGGAAAGCACGACCTGGTTGTCAGGTTCCTTAGGGGGGCGAGACGATTAAATCTTCTTGGTTCCCCCTCCATACCCTCTTGGGACCTTCCCCTGGTGCTTCGAGCACTTTAGGATGCTCCCTTTGAGCCTTTGCAATCAGCAAGCTTAAAGCTTCTTTCCACGAAGACTTTGCTGCTGATTGCACTGGCCTCTGTCAAGAGGGTAGGGGACCTGCACGCATTTTTGGTCGACGAATCATGCCTAGGGTTCGTGCCGGGTGACAACCAAATTGTACTGAGACCCCGGCCTGGCTATGTGCCCAAGGTTCCTACCACTCCCTTCAGGGACCAGGTAGTAAACCTGCAAGCACTGCCCCTGGAGGAGGCAGACCCAGCCCAGGCTTTGCTCTGTCCCATTCGCGCTCTGCATTTGTACGTGGACAGAAGTCAAAGTCTCAGGACCTCAGACCAGCTCTTTGTCTGTTACGGAGGCCAGAAGAAGGGAAAGGCTGTCTCAAAGCAGAGGATGGCCCACTGGAAAGTGGATGCCATCGCCTTGGCTTACCAAGCACAAGGCGTGCCCTGCCCGTTCAGGTTGCATGCACACTCCACGAGAGGCATTGCATCCTCCTGGGCATTGGCATGTGGTTCCTCGCTAACAGATATCTGAAGAACTGCGGGCTAGGCAACATCTAACACGTTCGCTAGATACTATAGCCTACGTGTAGAGCCGGTCGCCTCCCGTGTTCTCACCCTAAACGGGTAGAAGCACTGAGAGGCCCGGCTCTGTCGGCTGTGCACCCTTATTGCTCCAGAGTGAAAAACCTCCAACACCCTCGGCCCGGACATGGCGGAGCGTCCTGCACCAGGCCTTTATCCGCTGAATCCTTGAGAGCCGGATCTAGGCTGGGTCCCATATGTGTGACCCTACGGGGATCCCATATGTGTATATTCTCCACAGCTGCTCTTAACGGAAGCCTGTGTCTTTCCCTTGGGCTAAGTCACCCACTATTCATATGTAGTACAACCTTCAGGCTAGTCCATGTATTTCCCACACAAGTCTTTGAAGAAGTGGCTTCAGCAGCGTTCTCCTTCCTAAACCGAAAGGGCATGCTTTCTCTTCGTTATCCAATAGCCTCACTGTCTCGACATGGCTTCGACTGACCGACTGAAGAGGAACGTCTCGGTTACTTATGGTAACCCTCGTTCCCTAAAGGAGGGAACGGAGAAGCCACGTCCCATCGCCACATCTACTGCTGCCTGCCAGTGCAGCCAGCTTTTCAGGCTTGGCTCCTCAGCAAAAAACTGAAGTGCAATCGCAGCTTCTGCTAATTATACACCCGCGCTGTGAGGCTGAACAGCTAATGCAAATGATTGCACGCCAATGTGTATTGGCTTGTTTTAGTTTCAATCGAAGTAGATTGGCCTCTCAAGTGAGATTCCTATTCGTCGGTCTTGACGTGGCGTCCCCGTTCCCTCCTTCAGGGAACGAGGGATACCATATGTGACCGAGACGTTTGGTTACCAACATTATTCAAAATATCTTCTTTTGTGTTGAAAGAAACTCATACAAGTTTGGAGCAACAGGAGGGTGAGTAAATGATGACAAAATTTTCATTTTTGGTTGAACTATCCCTTTAAAGGTGCAACTCCAACTACTGTACCTCATTACTGTATATGTTTAGAATTATTAATTGCAGTGAAATGATGTGAGATATTAGGCACTGCCTCTGTCCTCCTCTCGCTCTCCTTCTATGCTTGTCTTTATCCCTCTCTCATTATTTTTCCATTGTTAGTGGGATCCAGGGCTCTAAAGCAGCCAAAGCAGGCAGGGTTCGGAACATCTGGAGCTGATGGTGAAATGGTTTAACAAGAGGCAAATGGTATGTGTGTGTGTGAGTGTGTAAAAGAGAAGGATTTATTTAAATAGCTATAACTCCTAATGAACTAGCCTTCTACAGCGTCCCAATATTGCCTATTCATTTTCACTGAAATTGGACTGGATTGTCACATTATTCAGTTCCTCCCTAACACAAAGGTTTAGATAATCTCTGGGAATGGATGGGAGCGCAAAACCCACCCCAAACCACATCTCTTAGCTTTTATTTCAGTCCTTGAACAGGTCAACGAGGACATTTCACTTCTATTGGCTCAAAACAATAGCAGTTAGCCTAGCAACCATTAGGTAAATTATGTTTTGTATTATATTTAACCTTTGCTCAAGAATAATTTGGTGTTCAGAGCCAGATAACTAGAAAAGTAAACCTAGAATATTATTTCAAAATCAGTAAATGTGCTCAGATATCATTAGATTAATGCTTGGTCATAAACTGTAATAGAAGTATTAAAGGTCTTACTGCAAAAGTAAGCCATGGATAATGTATAGGCAGCCAGTCACAAAAAATCATAAAGTATCCAATACTTGTTTAATTAAAAACACCATAAACTGACTCAAATAAAGTTAAAGTAGCTAATTAAAAAGATCCTTAATTTTATTAGAATATTAAATACTAAAGTAAATTATATAAAAAAAAAATTGAAGTATCAAAAAAGTACAGTAAATGTTTATAAATATCTAGGCATGGTATCAATCATGCCTATTTTAGTATTCATACAGTCATAAACTCCTAGTCTACAATACTGATATTAAACATAAATTAATGTGTCTTTTATTAACGTAAATTGCATTATTTGCATGAGAAAGTAAAAGTATAATATCATTACTAGAGAAACTGCTAATAATACTCAGCTTATGACAAAATTCAGTCCACGGCCAGAATAATGATTATTCACTTCATGTTCATGTCTCTGAAGATATATAGAGCTTTGGCATCACACAAATGCACTAAATCAAAGAAATACACACTAATATGAATATAAGCTGCAATTACATAATGAATATAATACCTCTTACAAAAATGGTCCTCTGGATCATGTCCAAAACACCATGGTAAAACTGTGGTACATTTTGGTACTTTGTCGTATGAGACATGTAAAATCTGAAGTGCAAAGAGTGTAGGTGCATCTTTTTTTGGAAATGATCTAGGGTGCCCCCTGCTAAACACTCACCCAACTTCGACAGTCGAGTGAAGATTAAAAATGGATTGCAGAAACATTTCTCGCGAGGAAGCTTGGATGTTTACTAAACTTTTCTTTACAAAAGCAAGCTTGTGCGAAGAATGTTGCGTTCCAGATCACTCAACCCTCTACTAGGAAATAACATCTGGAACGCCGCTCAAAGTCAGACATCCGACCTGAGAACTCGAGGTAGATCTATCAACCCCAACATCAGCGAGACGCGTCATTTGACGTCAGTTCCAATATAGAGGCAAGTCCTGCTTCCAACAAGCATAGCATGGAGCTATGTCAAACGTAAAACCAAACTTTAACATTAAACATTAAGTTTATATAATGATACCTTAATTTTTGCATCATGTCACCTATTTTCAAATTGAATGCCATTTTATGCTATTATTTTATTCTTTTTTGCTATATAATTGTCACAAACACAAGAAATACTCTCGTTGTGTCATTTCCAGTGTTGAGGGTAACGCAAATCAAGTAAAGCAAGTTACGTAATCAGATTACTTTTTTCAAGTAACTAGTAAGTAATGCATTACTTTTAAATTTACAACAAGATATCTTTAAATAAGTAACACAATTTACTGTTTTCCCACTTATCGACTGACACTTATCGACTGACCCATTTTCATTCATGTTGAGAAAAATCAGGAGTAAGTGCAGAGGCGTTGTGTGTGTGCTGTGTGAATGATGGTTATTGTAGTTCTATCTAGACTAAATGTGAGCAGGCATTTACTCATCTCACTTGCACAAAAACAGATTCAGTATTCTGCTAAATGAATAAAACAGTAAAATGCAAATTCAGTATATAACACAAACCTGCAATTATTAAATATATTAAATTACACCAATACAGCCTACTTTATGCATTTAATCTCACTTTATTAACCAATGCCTTTGCTGGTGACCCTCAATGATCCAATTCACAGGTCAGAGTTCACAGGTGTCACATGTACCAAAATGGTATCAATTAGTTATAATAACTTGTCCGTGAAGACACAAAAAAGGACCGGTATGCTGAAAATTTGGGACAGTGGACAAATATTTAGTTGAAAGAATGATGTGACTGACCAGAAGTTCCAGAACTATTCCAGAGACAATAACAGTCATTCCTGCTCATTAGTGTTATGAGTTATATTATTAGTTTCATAACACATGCGCCTTTATTCCCAACACTGCTTCTAAACTGTTCTCTTGTTGCACTCTCTGCAGAAGTGATTGAGCTGAATGAAAGGAGGAGAACAGTAAATGTCCTTCACAGACCCTCCTGAGCACAGAAGCCAAACCATGAAGCCCACAGCTATAAAGTGGAGCCACAGAGATGGCCCATAAGTAGAACAACCAAACCCTGACTTTCCCATAACTCAGATACAAGGCAAAGCTGATTGATTTGTGTTGATAAATTAACCCGTGTAAACATAACCAGAACTTAATGGTAGGCATTGTCCCATGATAGCTTCAAGGCTCATGTTTTATATGCTAACTTAATTCCATTGCATTATAAATAGACTGTAACACCGCATGACTGATTATGACAAGTTGTGTTTGTATATAGCATTTAAAATACATGAATCTGATTAGCAAAATAATGCTGAAACTATTGCAATAGACAGATTTGATTGTATCTTGCCAAATTTATACTTGAAAAGTGCCACACATTTAGGTGTCTTTACATCGACTATTTAATTCTGCTCAGAGGTGGCATACAGTACATGTATTTACAATCAAGTTACAACTGTCTATTTTGATACTAGGGGCTGAAGTGGGTCAGAGCATGATTTAGTCTGGCTTTTATGTGTAATTGCATCTTTACACTGAATTTTGTGCAGGCACAGAATAGCCTTAAAAGTAGCTGCAATTTTTTTTATAAACACTTTTTGTTATAGGCTACTGGTTAAAACTCTACACATCCTGATAGCAATCAATAGAAGTGGTCTATATATTAAAGAAATATCGGTAACACTTTACAATAATAGTACATGAATAATCATGTACTAATTCCTGAATTAATAATTACTTTACTATGAACTAATGATGAGTTAAGACATGTATTAATGAGGTACTAACCTTAATTACGACATGAGTATCATGAATTCCTACATGAATATACCATCTTAACTACGCGTTAGTACATGCTTGTTAATTAATGTATTAATTAACATTTCGAGGTAAAGTAAATCAAACATGCTCTAGATCAGAAGAAAGATGTACTAAAAGGGCACAATGTTAAATTGTTCATAAATTTAACACCATCAATTGTCACATACATCAGTGAATGACACAAGATGTCTTGAAATATTTATATTAAACCTACTCATTGAACACACATTCCGTTTTAAGTGATTCCACTGCTGCCTTCAAGTGTAAAATACCTACTACACTAGCATATTCATTAAACAGATGCAATTTTCAAAATTAAAATCAGTGTTAGCACAGATGATGGTTATTTTCTGGATTTGTTTACTGTCTTTATATCATAATGCAGTCGGATGTTAGTCTTGTTTGCTGGCTCTTCTTTGGGGCCACTATTGCCCCTTCAAAATTTGTCCACTTTTTTCCTACCGTTCAGTTCCTTCATCTAAATTCAGGCACAGCACCTCTGCTCTTCCACTTCTTTACAAACCACCGACAAGCACCAAATGATATCTGATTTAGAAGAGCTGAATATGTATAAAACATGTGTAATTGATACATTTTTGAAGATTTACTCTTGGATTTTCCAAGTAATTAATGATGAGTTAGTAATGATGTGCCCCCCCAAGTAAAGTCATGACATTATGATACATTAACAAGTCATGAATTCATGTTACTTTCCAAGTAATTAATGATGAGTTAGTAATAATGTGCCCCGCCATGAAGTAAAAGTAACATGAATTCATGACTTGTTAATGTATCATAATGTCATGACTTTACTTGGGGGGGCACATCATTACTAACTCATCATTAATTACTTGGAAAGTAACATGAATTCATGATTTGTTAATGTATCATGTAATTTCTTGTCTTGGCCCTCCAAGAGTAAATCTTCAAAAATGTATCAATTACACATGTTTTATACATATTCAGCTCTTCTAAATCAGATATCATTTGGTTTGTAAAGAAGTGGAAGAGCAGAGGTGCTGTGCCTGAATTTAGATGGAGAAGGAACTGAACGGTAGGAAAAAAGTGGACAAATTTTGAAGGGGCAATAGTGGCCCCAAAGAAGAGCCAGCAAACAAGACTAACATCCGACTGCATTATGATATAAAGACAGTAAACAAATCCAGGAAATAACCATCATCTGTGCTAACACTGATTTTAATTTTGAAAATTGCATCTGTTTAATGAATATGCTAGTGTAGTAGGTATTTTACACTTGAAGGCAGCAGTGGAATCACTTAAAACGGAATGTGTGTTCAATGAGTAGGTTTAATATAAATATTTCAAGACATCTTGTGTCATTCACTGATGTATGTGACAATTGATGGTGTTAAATTTATGAACAATTTAACATTGTGCCCTTTTAGTACATCTTTCTTCTGATCTAGAGCATGTTTGATTTACTTTACCTCGAAATGTTAATTAATACATTAATTAACAAGCATGTACTAACGCGTAGTTAAGATGGTATATTCATGTAGGAATTCATGATACTCATGTCGTAATTAAGGTTAGTACCTCATTAATACATGTCTTAACTCATCATTAGTTCATAGTAAAGTAATTATTAATTCAGGTATTAGTACATGATTATTCATGTACTATTATTGTAAAGTGTTACCGAAATATCTTCTGTGGAAGTCACAGGACCAAATATTTTCGTCCAATCAATTGCATTCGCTCCAATAGAATGTCCTACCTGCCTGTCAGCATAGGCTATGTATTTCCACACGACATCACACGTCATCAGCGCGTTCTGCATGAATGAATATGCAGCAGTCAGGTGGTGCAACTAGAGCTCTGCAAGTTGTTTACGTTCATTATGATTGTAATGTTATTTGGCTTGAGACATGAGGTAAATTAACGTCGTCTCTCATAACACTATGCAGACTGCGTTCATGTGTTTTGAAAGAGGCGTGGCTTTTGAGAGCATGGCTTCTGGAGGGAGGGTGGGAAATCATGCTTTCAAAGCTAGCTTGCTAATGTTAGCCTCTCAGATTACCTAATGCCTACCCTACCCTTAATGCCATAATAAAAGGGGGTGTTATTAACATTATTATGAAATAAAGAGAAACGTTTAGGAAATTTTGAACAATTTAATTCAAAGAAAAGTTATGATGTTAAATAAATTAGTTACAGATGTCCTTGATTCAAATGAAGCACAAGATGCACATTTCAAATCATTCTGAAGAACATCCGTTTTTCTTTTAAGTCACCTTGAGTGCTGCTGTTATTAAAGTGAAAGTAGACATAGCAAATCAAATCCTGAAATGAATGTAATTTAGCTATTTGCTTTGGCATTTTCTGTCATCAGCGCATTCATTAACTTTATTCTCCCATAGCATTTCTAGAATTAATTTTGTCTCTAATAGAACAATAATATTTTGACTTCACAAGTCTTGTAGATGATGAAAGACATGGAAAGAGTCTACAGGAACCCTTGAAAGAGTGTCTTGGCCATTGGGTGCTGAAAATGACGACATGTTCTTTGCACCAATATGCAATATCATAATCAAATCAACATTGTTATATTCATGAAAATGTTATTTCTGAATACAAAAAAGCGAATGAACGAAGAGAAAATGATTTAGATCCGACAGAATTCGATTTACACACAAGATCCAAGGCAGTGACGTAAAGGGGAAATGAGTTGAGATACAGCTGTATGTCACTGTAAAACAATATGAATGTGTCCAACAAATACATCACATTCACAGCTGAACTGCCAGGCTATCCATGACGAATGATTTACATGTATTAGGAAACACAGCTGTGTTATTTTTTACTTGAAACACATTCGTCGAACATGAACATAACACTCTGGGGAAAAGTTGCCAAGTAGAGCCAAAGTTTAGACTGGTAGAATCAAAATAGTTGGAAACTGTGACCCACATCCAATCTAATGTATGTCCATGTGTGTGTATTTATATTGTGTACAGCATGCAGGCAAACATGATGATTGAGTTCAGAGCCGTATGCAATTGATTTTCCATGTGTTCTTATAGGTCCTAGGGCTTTTGCCACAATACATGCCAAAATTAGGTCAAGATAGCTTGTGATTTGCCATGCATACTATCAAACGAAACTAAAACAACCTTAATTTGTAGTCAAAATGCATAAAAGAACATTACTTTTCTATTCAACTGCCTATGTGGAACTAATATGGCAAATAGCCTCTTAAACCAGCTGTTTAATCTATCATTCCCTTGCAGGCTTTTGGCTCAGAGCTGCATATTTGTAAACTGCCCTCAGAGGGCACTACTTGCATCCAGCCAGTGTGTCCGCATTGACCCCAAACATGCAATTTTCTCACCTCATGTTAGATGAGACATATGTTACAGAGGAAAACAATTATCTTTATCATCATTCTCTCTCTCTCTCTCTCTCTCTCTCTCTCTCTCTCTCTCTCTCTCTCTCTCTCTCTCTCTCTCTCTCATTAACTCTTATATGTCAATGCCATTCTACACTAACTGATAAAATATAAAACTAAAGCAAAATCAAAATATTTCACAAAAAAAATCAACAATATAATAAGTATAAAACAATAGATATAGTGAAGACAAAATATAGGCTATATTGGCACTTTGCTGTTGCTGAACGTTAGTGGATAATATTTACTGTGATGATCTACATCTGTGGATCCTCTGATAGGACACCTGTGTGAACTTGAGGAGAACTGACTTTAATAAAAGTCATTGAGCAAAAATTATGAAGAAAAGTGAAGTATTTCTCAGAAAAGAATGTGCAGCATTTGTCAGCAGATGCCACTTATTTTGCATCTAATGTAATGAAGTTCAGTCAGTGAGTGTTTAAATGGCATAGGCATTCATTTTAAAATGATCTTCAAAGTATCCTAAAGAGACGGACGTGACTCTTGGAGTTAGTTTCCATTAAAACAATGGGTTGCAACATGAAAGCATCACTTAATTTAGCATTCCTCACTGTAACAGAACCTGAAAAGCTTTAAGATATGCATTGCATTTAAATAAGGCTAATTCTACATGTGCATTTGTAATTTATACATGTGCATTCCACTGTCTGTTATAACTAAATCAGGTTAATCGGTTCACTCATCGTGAGTCTTAAATGGTATGCAGACGCCAACACAGCATTTATGGAGTGTTGTCATGCTTAGCATGGTAAGGAGAAGTGGTAAATAACAGGATAACTTACTTGTCAAGAACAAAATAGAGGTCAAAACCCCCATAGCAGGAGGAAGCTGCAGTCCCTCTTTCCGGCACAAGTCCTGTATTTCCATTCGCAGTGCCCACCAATTTGACACAGAGCAAAACTGCTATCCTCCAAAGTCTGCACATGTTGTAAAGCACTGTTTGAGTCAAGCAAATGTCAGGACTACAGGAAAAATATAAAAGTGACCATGAGAGAAAAATAAGGTTTCACAGGGTCCTTAACAATCCATAATCCTTATGTGGAGACCTAATTTGGAGAAAGCATTCTCCAAAAGACTGAATTTGTCTTCTTTGTTCTTCTAGGGTCCTGTGGTGGCAGAGTGAATGTTTTACAGAAAAAAATAAGAAAATGTCACTGGATAGAAATAAGTTTCTAGAGCCCAAATGCACACATGTAAATGTGTACATGTACCCAAAAGTCTGACACACTTCTGCTCGCTGCCCCAGTTGCTGCTAGATTGATGGAGTGTGGGAGGGAGTGTGGTTGTGTGTGTTTATGTTTGAGAATGTGTGTGTGTGTGAGCGTGATTTTGCCAGACAGTGCAAAATCATTGTCTCTCTCAGCCCCTTGACTCCAAAACAACTTTCCATCCTTTTTTCAAAAGCAATAAAGAAAGCCAAGGCGTGATTAAGGTTGTTATTTTGCCATCTAGTGGTAAGAAATGTTAGTGAAAATGTTGATGTTCATTGACCGCATCACATTAACCATATTATCCAACAAATTTCAACCATTAACAGTTTAGGCATGGAGTTGAAAAAGTGTCAAAATAGTAGGCCTACTGGTCTGTGTTGCTGTAAACAAAAAAAATGCTAACTAACACATTGTATTGATTCAGCTTTATTTATATAAACACAGGTGTACATTTAAAAATGTAAACTAGAATTTACATCTTTTAATTTATATAATTTATTATTTAAATTCCTGTGTCTGTACGCCTTTAATTTCAGTTACAGTTTTATTGTTAAATGCAGTTAATAAGGTTGCCTAAATACCTCAAATCATGTTAACTTACACTACCAGCCAAAAAAACAGTGAACACAGCAATATTGTGAAATATTATTTCAATTTAAAATGACTGTTTTCTATCTGAATATATTTTTTAAATGAAATCTATTACTTTGAAGGCAAAGCTGAGTTTTCAGCATCATTACTCCAGTCTTCAGTGTCACACGATCCTTCAGAAATCATTCAAATATGCATATTTAATCCTCAATTATTATACATTTTATATAGATGCACTTCGTGAGCAAGAGACTTCTTTCAAAAACATTAAATCTAAAATATTCCAAACCTTTGACCAGTAATACAAATTTCATGTTCATTTGGACATTTCTGTAATTGCCCTTTAAATCAGCAGATAAAACTGAAAAAATTATGATTGATTTCTTTCCCTAATTCATGGCCGTCATTTACCAACAGCACCATGAGCACATGGAACTTTCTCAAAAACGTCAAATGTGCATGTAGTGTAATCGTACTCCACTGTGCACTTGTCAGCATAACCAGTGGGCCTCGCCATTCTACAGAAATTAAACAAAATAAAAGAAATTATTATGTATCATATTAGTACAACACTGTGCCACAAAATGTATGTGTGTTATGTTAAAATGTCTCTGGATTACGCATGTAACCCGGTTCCCTGAACAGGGAACAAGACGTTGCGTCAGTCGCTTATGCTATGGGAATGCCTTTAGTATGCACTAGTGTCTGAAGCACAGATATCAGAGGCATGAACACTCACCTCAACTCAATGCCCCTTCTAATAGAAATTCTAGAACCCATGGGAACAGAGGTAGCAAGGGAAGCTGTAGACGTAGCATCAGCCACGGCCATTTACATATTTCAACTGAAAGAGAGTAAATAGACCAAGAGCCTGTGGCAATCAACCAATTTTATTCCACCTTCACAAGCATCATAGAAGTTTCTTAAAAGCAACTCAAGCGGAGGGAATGCAGTACTGATTAAACTTCAACCTCTAGTTAATTAACTGAGGGAAGGCGACAGGTTAGGGGGTGGTACGCCCATGGCAATACTGTCCATCTCTTCTACACTGTCAGTTGCCTGTTCAACCCTGATCCTCCTAGAAGGAGTAAAAGTACTGCACAGTGGATCCCTTCTGCAGAGGAAAACAACATACTAGGGAGTGGGAGGCCTAAAGTGACTCAACCACTACAACCCTATCTTTAATCCTTGTGGCCCACCAGGGACTGAGGCAACATTCTGTTTGCACTCTTACTCCAAAAACTGGAGGAGTAGCCCTTCTCTGGTATACAGCCGAATCACAGGGGAAGCGTGGTGCCTTGCTTCTACCTCTGATTACATAAACCAGAGGGAGCCACAGAGAGACTGGTGACATGTGATGACCTAGTCCACCTCTGTATAGCTCTAACCCTAGGCTGATGGTTGCTACTTGCCGCTGGTCTTTAGAATATTCCTGAGCTCTTTATGTCCTCTGGAGAGTATGCTCACCCTCCTACTGGCGGCTCAAGAAAGACTCTGGAGGGGGCAACAGATGAGATAGTGGAACGGTAATAGTGATGCACTCTATACTCTATCAATTGCCTATCCTGCAGACCTTAAGGGAAGCAGGTTGATATACCTCCGTACAACAGTGTACTGAACGTGGGTGACAGATGAGAAACTGGGATGCTAATGGTCAGTACTGCCCACATAGTTTCCCTGCATCAGGGAAGAGTTTTCACATCTCCTCCTATTAATATGGAGGGAGTCTAATATGCCAATTCCCCAGGCTTAAGCCCCTGCCCAATCAGGATATCTTTAATGAGTGGCATTTTCCTAGAGGAGTGAACAGACAGTATGTCGATTTCTTATCTCCACTTCAAGCTGAAGAAAGCAATAAACTACAGGTACCATAAATACGGTCTGGCCCATCCGTAAATCTGCCACTTGGCTCCTCCATAGGAGAATGCCTGCCCAAAAAACAATCTCATGAGAGGCCAACACCATGTCCAGTTCCCTTGCTACAGGGGGGTGTCAGGTCAGAAGGTTTCGTTCTGTACTATCTCTGTTCAACTAGCCACTTATGTACCCCTTCATAGATCTCCAGTTGTCTAACCCTGGTCTAACACCTACTACACCCTCTGGAAAGCACTTTGTGCCTCTACCACTAGGCAAAACAAACCAGAGAGTGAATCGCAAAATAGCAATTTTTGACCACATTCACTGTTTCAAACTTTCTATACCTCTTCTGTCTTTTAATTCTTCTTACTCTGAGCTCTTTACCTTCTTTGGGAGAGCTTGCTTGACCCCCTACCGGAGGCTTGAGAAGAATCTACCTTACCACTGGCCTTGTAAGGCCAATAACCCAACAACCACTTGTAAAACAACACCCTCACTAAGGGTTATGAGACAGAGAGGGGGAGGGGTGTGTTTGAGGAGACCTGGTGTAGGACCTCACGGCTTTGGGTCCTCAGACCTACAAGCTGAAATGATCTCCCCAAGGTCCCGCTTTAGCCTCCTCCAGTCACGCTGCCTTGATCCCCAACTCCTTGGAGGGAAGCGTGGACCGCCACCCTCCCCTTCTGACCCTTCTGCCAGGTACTAGTCTCAGGTAGCAGGAAAGAGGGAGCTACGGGGGCAGATGGACCCTGGATATGGCGATTGCATGGGCCATCTTCTTCGTGACACAGAGTTCCAGGACTGCCTCAGGTGCCAATCCCTCACCTGATCCAGGTCTTTGAGAAGGTTGGCCTAGTACACCAGCAACAGTGCCATGGTGTGTAGGGCTGCACCAGCCTTACACACCGCTGCGTAGGCCTTGCCCACCAGCCGCGAGGTGGTCTGACACGGCTTGGGTGGCAAGATTGGAGCCTTCAGCGAAGACGCCACACCAGGTGAGAGGTAGCTCACAAGCTCTTCTATTTGAGGCATCTTCATATATCTGTGCTTGCGTAGCCCTTGCACATTAGAATAATTCAATGGTGAACCAGTGCGAGGCAACAAATCGTCATGAGATTAGGAAGAAACAGAAGGCACAGGAGGTGTCATGCCAGCACGTTGAGAGACGTCATGATTTCCTCTGGCAATAGAATTGACGTGATTACACACGTGCTTCAGACACGTGTGACACACACTGAAGGCATTCCCATAGTGTCAGCAACAGACGCAACGTTTCCTCAAAAGGGAACCAAAATGAATTAGTTAACCTAATGCTTTTGTAATAGAGGGCAACAGTGATCCCCCACTGTGGCTTTGGGTCTTAAAGTATTTTTCAATAAAATTTCTGCACATGGATTAAAAAAATATATATTTCTTGCCATGACAATGTAACACCTAAAACTCAAAATCATCCGTAAAATGAACCATGTTATAAGTGCTTTTTTATAAAAACAAGCTTCAAGCTTCCAAAATGGTCTCATTTACTTTAGGCCTAGTCCACACGTACACGGGTATTTTTATAAACTGAGTTTTTCCTCCTTCGTTAAAAAAAAAATCGTGTCCACACAAGCACAGTTTTAAAAAAAATCTCTGTCCACGTGAAAACACAAAAACAAGTTATGAAGCGCTGTCAAGAGCATGTAAAACCAACAGATGGCGATATAACCCTAACCGTAAAGCCATGTTGGCCAATCAGAAGCCAGAAAAAAAGGTTATTACTGGTTCGGGTAGCTAACAACATGTTGCCATAAGCAGAGACCTGCATAGTATTGCATTCTGACACCTCTGTTCTACAATATAATGGGAGAACTGTGCATGTATTTGTATACAGTACATTTTATAAGCCCTGTTAGCACAGACTCGCCTCATGTAAACAAAGGAGATAGCGGCGCACAATCTGACGTCAAACAAAGGAGATTGCACGCACTCCGACGTCACAAGCCAAAATCTCCGGTTTCACCGTCTACACGACAACACTGCAACCAGAATTTCTAAAAATCTTCACCCTGGCAGGAGTTTTCAAAAAAGTTTGGTTTCAGTGACCGAATACTGCGTTTGCGTGTGGACGAACTGCCTAACTGGTTTTGAAAATACCCGTGTTCGTGTGGACAGGGCCTTAGTAACTCAATTCTGTTGTATTGATGGAGGAAATCAATAGGTTATGTCACTAGTTACTAAATTTAATATACTTACTGATCACAGCATCTCATGGATTTAGCAGAACAATCACAGTCCACACATTTACTGTTTCTCCAAGTGGATCCAATAGGATGCCAAGTCTTATCTGTTGAGTCCTGGCAAAACGTAACTATCAAGGATAAGAGAATTGTGTCATACTCTTTAGTTATGCATTAAAAGCAAAGGACAGTTTATGTGTGTATGTACCTGGTGTTTTGTGTTCCACGTTGAAGCATGCAGCATTGACCAGAGGAAGGACAGTGCACAGAAACAAACCCAAAACCACAGACCTCTTCACAGTCAACAAACACAAGCAAATAAAGCAATTGATCCAATGTTAAACTTTAATTAGTTTTTCCTGAAGCTGCAGAATTGGGCTGAATTATATTTTACAATAATGTATAATAAAAGCATGTTTGCTTTACAAAAGTAAAGTAATTTAGAGGAATTGTATGGTGAAATTTATCATCGACAGGTATAAAAAAGTATAAAATATCACATGCAACTGACACATTTAATGAATCCTGTAATTAATTGTGAAAAATATCTATTGAAAATCCTAAAATCTATTTATTAACCCTCAAACCCTATTCACATTACAGCCCTTAATTCCGTAAATGTGGACAAATGTGGGCACGGGGGTCTAAGGTGTGATCCAACAATTTTTTTTAAATAAATGTTATATCACTATCTTCGATAAAATAAAAACTATCAATTTATGGTGTTTTTTTTTAATTTTGGGGGTATTTTTGAATTTATTTAAATTAATAATACCATATTTTATATTTAAAATATGCTTATTTTTATGTTATATTTAATATTTCTTTAACTTCAGTAAAAAACATCATTTCATTAAATTCAGATAGCTAAAACTCAAAAAATGTGGTGACTTTGGTGACATCTGGTGTCTGATGTTGGTAAAATTTTTTACAAAAAAGCAATAATATCAATTATTTCAATAGTAAATATGGCTTTAGTACTCAATGGTTGCATATAGGCTGAACTCTATAAAAATGTTATAATAAATGTAATTTTTTGACTTTATCACAAGTTAAAACTGTAATTTAAAATATATATATATATCTGTGTTAGGTGAGACAATACAAAAATGCTAAATATGCTTAGACAAATATGACCAAATATGACAAATAAGTAGTAGATCATTTATTGTTTATTTTAAACAAAAAACATCAAATTTAAAAATATAAAAAAAATGTTTTGGTACAAAACTGGTAAGAATAAATGACTTTGGTGACATCTGGTGTCTTATGTTGGTAAAAAATTAACAAAAAAAAAAAAAAAAAAAAAAAAATATCATTAGCCACTAGATGGCTCTACTAAAGGGCTGCATGTAGGCTCTATAACTCTATAAAACACTGTTCTTATGAATTTAACCACCAAGTTTTTTTACTTTATCACAAGTTAAAATTATATATTTATTATATATTATATATATATATATATATCTTTGTTAGGTGAGACTGTACAAAGATACCAAAATATGCTTAGACAAATATGACCCATCAAATATGATGCTATAAGGAAAATACAAAGTATTTCAAAACATCAAATTTCAATAACTCAAAAAGCTAATTGGTACCCAACAGGTAAGAATAAACAACAATAACTCAAAAAAGTAAGTGTTAAGTAAGAATAAACAGGTAAGAACAAACAATAATCATAGTTATAATGTGTTCATGCACTTGTGCGCATGTGTGTGTTTGTGTGTGCGTGTGCACAGGTGATTTTAGAAAATAAAATAAAAATTCAGTCATTGGCTCATTCAATTCTTTGTTTTTATATGTGTGAGTGACTTTTTATTCAAAAAAAAAAAAAAAGAACGGCTCTGTTATTGGCTCATTGAATGCTTTCTTAGTGTGTGTCTGTGTGTTTGTGTGTGTTTGTGTGTGTGTGTGTGTGTGTGTGTGAGTGTGAGTGTTTGCCACAATGAGACTGTTGTACAGGATCACCCCTTCATTTGTGTGTATGTATGATATGCATTGTGTTGGATCTATTGATTTTTTTTTTGACTCCCCCCAAAAAAATGCTCTGAATTACAGTTTTTCCCATTCATTCCTATAGGAATATATAGGTGCCCATTTTTGTCCACAAACACGAGATTAAGGATTTTTTTTTTTTTCACCCACTTAACATTCTTGAATCGAGTCAATTTTTTTTTTTGTGTGTTCAGGTGGCAAACTTAGGAAAAGTTGCCAAGTCTTGTACCGCTCAGATTAAGGAAAGTATTTTTAAAAAATGAATACAAATTATTTTGCCCACATTTGTCCAAAAAAGGTTTTGACTATAAACATAAGCAATATTATAATGGGAGTTTACCATGTTTCTTCAGACAGCGATCCGATTATATGAGACCAAAATCACTATGCCTGCATGTATTTAAATGAACAGAGGAGGGTGGAGCAATATGTTAATGATTCATTTCACAAATTATTTTGAAAAACTGATACAAATACATATAGGCCTGGTTTCATAGACGGGTTAGATTAAGCCAGGATTAGGCCTTAGTTCAATTATGGTATTTAAATAGCTTTTATAAAAGTGCCATAAAAAAAAAAAAAATCTTGGTGTGCATCTTAAGACAAAACATTGCCACTGACATATTTTAAGATTGTCAGTGCAAGTTGCTTTCAGTTAAAACAACTCAAACATGCATTTTAGTCTGGGACTAGTTTAAGCCTTGTCTGTGAAACCAGGGAATTGTTTCATTACATTATTATTATTATTATTATTATTATTATTATTATTATAAATAAATACTAATTTTTATGCTTTGGTAATAATCATTTTTAATTACAGTAAGATCATGACATGTTCACAAAGATATCTTTCATATTGCAATTGAATTAAGGAAACTTTACACAAATAGCAAATAGCTAATCGCCATGTTTTATTGAAAAGATGTACTCATCATTATTCTCTTGAGTAGAAAAACAGCCTTATCTGCCAAATAAAGTCATGTTTGGACTTTGCAGTTGAAACAAACAACAGCTCAGCAGCATTACAGTGTTCCCAATATACACTACTGTTCAAAAAAATGTTGGGTCAGTAAGTTTTTATTATTATTTTTTATTTATTTATTTTTTCCAATAATACTTATATTCAGCATGGACACAAATTTATCAAAAGTGACAGTAAACACATTGATAATGTTACATAAGATTTCTATTTCAAATAAATTAACTTTCAGAAGTGTATTTTGAGCACCAAATCAGCATATTAGAATGATTTCTGAAAGATTGATACTGAAGACTGGAGTAATGATGATGAAAATTCAGCTTTGATCACAGGAATAAATGACATTTTTAAATATATTAAAACAAAAAGCAGTTATTTAAAATTATAATAATATTACAGTATTACACTCTAAAAAATATTCAGTGGCTTTGTAATGTCACAACAATGAATAGCTATGCTACCTTAATAAAATCTCTGTATATCAATTAAAGGTGCAGTAAGCATTTTTTGAAAAACGTTGAATTGGACACATTGAAATGGAAACCTTTCACCCTTTTTCTTGCTATGACCAACCACCCTCAGTCAACATACACTGTGCACTACTTCCCCATGGGCAGGCTCCAGTAGTGCTAGTGCCCAAGATGGATGGAGGTATTAGTTTCTGTATAGAGCAGCAGCAAGCTGCTAGCTTCTATTTCTGCAGGGCTAGCAATAAATGTTGAAAATAATGCACTAAAAACACATTTGTCAACAGAATCTCAAAGTAGTCTTTTATTAAGTAAATCAAGGAGTGAATAACTCACCTACTCCTTTAAAACAGATATCTTTTGGGCATGATTAAAGTTAAACACATAATAGCAGGCACACAAACACTTCATATTGAGTAAATTTTACTGAAAATGGCAGAATAATCCGTTTTAAAATCGATATTTTGTTCTGTGTAAATTAAATATCATTTGGATGTAAATGGTCCTCTTCCCGCAGATTACCTTTATGAGATTTTCCGGCCGCTGAATATCAATTCACGTCACAGTCAAGCAGAAAACAGAAAACACTTTGTTATGATCAAAATTACAAATATTTAATGAACAAATGTTTCTGGATATTGATCTGTTAGAGGCAGAATTCTGCCATCTGCCGGTTAGAGACATCTAGATGTATGATTGGAAGATGGCGCCAATGTCTGTGGCACGCCGTCTGCGGTCCTCCCTGTTGTTATCTCACGCACTTGCTATGCTTTTATATATGTCTCATTTAGCTTTAAATTGCAATGCTACATTGGTGTATGACCGTTTAACACTACTTAACATTCGTAGTGCGGTCACTGCCCAGCTTAGGTGCGATGATTGTGTACCGCGTCTCGGACTTCCATCTTGTTCATCTCTTCCCCCCACATACCTGTGTCGGTTTCAAGTGGATTAACCTCGCCGGAGAAGGCACTGCAAGCGCGGGGGTATCGCCGTCAGATCGGCCCTGCTACGTATTTAAAATCCGTAACGCGCTTCTCTTGCGAGAATTGAATCGCAGTCTCCTTGCTCCACAGCATGTGATTGGCTGGTCGCTTCTGATATCACAACTAAACTTCTAAACTGAGGATCAAAGCCTGAGTTGACAGAAAAAGTTGATGATCAGCTTCATGGTGCCAACAACCGATTGCATCGGTTTGGTTTTATGAACTCGAAACCTCAAATCCTGTAACCCTGAGTTTGTTCAACTACCATCATGGAAACCTCCTGGTTTCATGTAATGAAATGGTTGGTCACCTAAAACCTACTATTTGTCCTCAGGATATTATTTTACCTCTTTTCCTGAGAGAAATCATGGACACAGTTGGGTCTGGCCTGTTATTGATGATTAACAAATGCTTGTTTACTGCTCCTTAACAGTCTTAAATTGGCTGTGATCATGCCATATCTTAAAAAACAAAACCTGGATCTTCCCTCTCTTTCTAACTTTCATTCTAATTCTAATCTACCTTTTATCTCAAAGATCATTGAGAGGGTTGTACTGACTCAATTACAATCTTATTTGGCTATAAATTCTCCTCAAACGTTTCGATCTGGTTTTAATGTTTTTCACAGTAGTGAATCTGCTCTTTTAAGAGTTTAGAAATGTTTACAGAAACTGTTTCTGGGAAATCCATAGCTTTAGTTTTATTAGATCTGAGTGCTGCATTTGATTTGGTCAACCATGAGGTCCTGTTGAGATGATATCTTTGGGCCTTTGTGGCGAAGTCTTACAGTGGTTCCGTTCTTATCTGACCAACAGATGGTCCAGTGTTCGAATTGGTCATCAGTCCTCCTCTAGTATACCTCTTGATTGTGGTGTCTATTTTTCCTTAAAAACATAACGATAAAATTGCGTTACAACTACTGTTGGCCTGTTTAAAAGAACTCAAGCTTTGGCTTTCAAGTAATTTTCTTTAAATGAAAATACAATTTAAATAATTCTATTTGGGCCTGAGGAAAACGTCTTGGTATGGTAACCCTCATTCGCCACGTCAGAGTGATCCGGCTGATAGGAATCTCGCTAGAAAGCAAATCTACTTCGAGTGTAAATAAACAAGCCAATGCACATTGGTGTGCAATCATTTGAAGCAGCTGTTCCACCAGGTGTGATTGCACTTCAGTTTTTCGCTGAAGAGCCGAGCAGTTGGCCCAGCCAGCAGCGGGGTACAGGAGCTGTGGTTACGAATCGTGGCGTCTCCGTTCCCTCCTTCAGGAAACCAGGGTTACCATTCATAATCGAGAAGTTCCCTTTCAGTCTGTCACGTTCGACGCAACGTTGGAGTCCCTGCCAAAGTGCCATAGCTGCTGCCAACTTCCAGTGCCCTATGCAAGCCTCCTACCCCTTCTTGCAAGGAAGGATGATAGTAGAGGGTGTGGTGGATTTTTAATAGATAAAATAGTAAACTGTATATTAAACTAACCATGTCTCTAACATCTGAACTTACTTCCTTTTTCAGGTCTAACATGATAACACTTTGAAACACAATGTACTAAAACGTTCTGTCCTGTGTTTTTGAATGTTGTATGCTGTGTTGCCATACCCATTTGACTTTAGTTGTGTGAGTGTAAAAATAACAAATATGGGAATTGAAACTAGACAATGACTAAATTTGAACCTTGTGATTAACAATGAAGTAATCATTAAAGCAAAGTTTGCTTTACCTGGTAACAGAAGGTTTTGACTATGAAAACCAATCAAATTGTGGGGAAATTATGTAATGAAGCATGACATTTTTGCCATACCTCCTTATTCTATAAAACTGTTGTATTCTTTTAGCTGGTGGGATTCTCAATGGAATTTGTCTGAGATCCTCCGGCCTTGCTTCTTCTTGGGGGAGATTCTCTGAGAACTGCTCGAGAGATCCTCCGGCCGTGATTAAAGCATTTGAAGGACATTTGCTGAAGTCTGTTTGTCAATTATTCCTGCGCAGGAAGTGAGCTAGTTTATGGAAGCAATTTAGTTAAGAGTAAGAAAACTCGGCCAGTTGTCAACTGAAGACGCAAGAGCTAGAGTATAAAGGTTTTGGGTGTCGATTTGGAGACTCCCCAGATAAAGAGATAAAGGTATTGGGTGTCGATTTTTAGACACCCCAGATAAAGGTATTGGGTGTCGATTTTTAGATGCCCCAGGTGAGATCAATTGGGTGTCGATTGGAGATGCCCCAGATAGTTAGGTTTAGGGAAAAATCTACCACAAGGGCTTACACAGAGAGTGTCTGTCACTGTTGTTCTGTGGTATACAGCGAGACTATTTGGATAACACTGGGAAAGCATGCCCTTTCCATTAGGAGAATGCTGCAGAAGCCACATTCTTCCCTGAAGGAATTATATAGAGATATACATATGGACTAACCCGAAGGTTGTACTGCATATGATATACTGGGTGACTTAGGAAAGGCACAGGCTTCCATTTAGGAGCAACCATGGAAGAATACACATATGGGATACCTGCAGGGTTGCACATATGGAACCCAGCCTAGACCTGGTTCTCAAGGATTCAACAGATAAAGGCTTGTGGCCGGACGCTCTGCACAGTAGGGCGCAACAAGCCGACAGAGCCGGGCCTCTCATTGCTTCTACCTGTTTAAGATGGGAACATGGCTCTACACGTTATAGGCTATAGAACCTATAGGCTAGCCCAGCCCGCAGCTCTACAGATATCTGTTAGCGAGGTGCCATGTGCCAATGCCCAGGAAGATGCAATGCCTTTCATAGAGTGAGCACGCAACCTGAGCGGGCAGGGCACGCCTTTTGCTCTTGCCTTTGCCCCCCCCCCCCCTTTTGGCGGGGGCCTGGACAGGCTGGGCGGCCTGCCTGCGGCTGGCTCCTCGGCACCGCTTGGGTGGAGGCTGCTGCTGTGGCGCGGGAGCAAGGGCAGATGCAGGAGGACACCCTTGGCGACGAGCAGACTGAGGTGCTGCGGGCAGCGGATGGGTGGAGGCAGCTGCTGACCATAGAGGGAGGATGTGTTTGATGGCCTCAGTCTGCTTCTGTACAGCCGAGAACTGCTGGGCAAAGTTCTCAACCGCGTCGCCAAGAGGCCGGTCTGGGACAAAGGGGAGTTAAGGAACCTAACTTTGTCAGTCTCCCTCATGTCTGCAAACACAGCCAGAGATGGTGTTCCTGGACCACCATCGTGCACATTGCACGACCCACCGACCGTGCGGTCACCTTCGTTGTTCGAAGCGCATGGTCCGTCGCAGCACAAAGTTCTTGGAGAACTTGGGGATCATGACCACCCTCATGCAGGTCCTTCAGTGGCTTGGCCTGATGGACCTGCAACAACGCCATGGTGTGTAAGGAAGAGGCGGCTTCCCCACAGGCCTGGTACACCTTGCCGGTTAAGTCTGACGAGTGCTCACAGGCCTGGGAAGAGAGACAAAGCCCCCCAGCCAGTTGGAGTTAGGGCACAGTTGCATAGCAACTACTGTATGGATTGTTTTTTGTCAGTGAAAGGTGCCGTCCATGAACCAGTAAGCTCCTCCTGCACCTCCGGGAAGAAAGGAACCAGGGTGGGTGTCTGAGAACCTGTCGTTCCCGAAGGAGGCGATGCAGCCGAATCATCATCCCTGGAGAAGTCTGATTCACCCACCAATACAGCAATCGACATCCGGTCATCGGGGGGAGCACCAAAAGATACGGCTGGTACACACCTGGATGTGGATGATCCAGCATGCTCTCTCAGCAGCTCAGCTGGCTGCGGAGCACTGGAGGGATGAGTGTTCCAAGGAGGTTGGTTCCCCGAAGGAAGCACACTCATCGTGATCCTCAGGTCACCTGCTCTACTGCCTAAAGTAACCCTCTGTGGAGGGTTAGATCATGGCAGAGGCGCAGGGACTCCGCCCCTTTGCAGGAACGAGAGTCTCAACCGTAGCTCCAAGATGGTCATCTTCCCACAATGAGTACATGACACATCCACAAACTCAGCCTCAGTGTGTTCAATGCCCAGACACGTGAGGCAGCGATTGTGACCAACCCGCAATCCCAGGTAAAGACACCATCCAGAAACACACAAGTAGAATGACATCTTTAAAAAGGCGCAGCACTACTTGTGTATGCTCTTTCAGCGAACTGCTCTCCTTGGTGCTGAAGCATTTGTCATTTTTTTGACAAATGAAAAATAAACTCTTTTTTTCTTCGCTTATCCCATTCTTTTTCAAAGGTAATTTTTTTTTTACATACCTTTAGACCAACTGAAACAAGCCCAGGTTTTTGTGTGTGTATATGTGTGTGTGTAGAAAATGTAAAAAAAAAAAAACACTGAGCAACTGATTATCTAAGGAAAAGTCAACTGGGGTCGGACTGATCCCCAAACACCACATGAGAGTTCAATAAAAAAATATAAAAAAAACGTCCTGACAAAACCACAGACCTCTTCAAGGTGAACAAATACTTGCAGATAAATAAACAGAACCAATGAAATAGCTTTATTATAAGTTACAATAATTCAATTGAATTATAATAGGAAATGGTAAAAGGATACTTTTTCATTAAACAAATTTGAATGGCAATATCAAGCCAAAATCAAAACCCCATATCTAAGTTAGGAAAGTGCATCATAATGTTTTAGATTAGTGTGGTTCAGTTGCCTTGAATGCCAAAGTACACACAGAGACACAAACACATACAATTTTAGCCCACATAGCAAAAATTAAAGTTAACTTATTAGATTATATAATCATATACAGAACAGAGATTCACAATAAGATGGGTTAAGGACAGATTTATTATAGTCAGATGGTTGCAAGCATAAGCGGGTGCAGATAAATGAGAATGTCTTTGAGAAATGGTGGATGGAGATACTGACAGTTCTTGTAGGTGACTAGTAGCTGGACGAGGAAACAGATGAAGGAAACCAGGAAGACGATGGAGACTAGAAACAGGATGGGAGACGAACAGACATAGCATACACTTCATAAGAGGTAAGTGCAGACGGGTAAGTGAGTCCTTACTCATGAACAAGACCAGACAAAGTGCCAGAGTGAAGTGTGTGCTTATACAGTATGTGTCTGTGATGATGTGCAAATGAGTTGCATGTACGGGTGATTAATACTCAGGTGACAGCGATCTTTGTGATTGAGTGGTGATGGAGCCTGATCCCTGACACATATAAATATTATTATTATTATTATTATTATTATTATTATCAGTTACATACAGATAAAGTAACATAGTTAATATATTTTCTTAATTTGACATTAGAATTGTTTCATTCTGTTCAGTGTGATTTGATTCATTATTATTAATGAACCAGTTAATGGTAATGGGGACCACCAGAGCCTAGTATGTGACTGTCAATATTTTTATTTAATCCAAAGAAATGCATACATATTTATTTATTACAGTGTAGCCAATATGTGTTAACATGTTTGAAGTCCCTTTGACCAGACCTGAAGGTGAGGGCTATTTTATTAGAGTAAATATTTTATGTTTGCTAAAACCAGCATCACTGTTTTGGAGGTTAATGTTTTACATGAAACAACACAACCTCACATGTTTTCTCCTGGTTAAACACATGCCTAATTTAAATCACTAAGATTTATGAAAAAAAAAAAAAAATGAATAGGATTTGCATTTAGAAAACTGTAAGTTAAAGTTTTGGTGCTATTTTCACAATTTCACTATAAGTACTAAGAAGAAAAAAAAATTCCAAACAGATCACCACGTTGTTTAGTATTTTTTCTACTGACTTACCTACTGTATAATACAGTTGCAATCAAAATTATTCAACCCCCTTAACCTGCAAGACATTTTACTGCGGAGAACAACATTTTATGAAAACAATTCAACAAAGGCTTCAGTAAACTATTATAGAAAGTTAAATAATACACATTTGAGTTATTCTGAGAAACTAAAGTTGATGAAAAATCAAATTGGCTCTAAACATTCATGTACAAAATTATTTAACCCCCAAAAGTCACATTTTGTGCAGAATCTTTTATTCTTTATAACCTCCAATAAACGCTTCCTGTAAGTGCTTCTGTCAGCTCTCTACTGCAATCTCGCCCATTCCTCGCTTCAAGAAGCTTCAAGATCACTGAAAATATTTGGTCTTCACATTACCACTGCTTTCTTCAAATTCCACCAAATATTTTCAGTGAGATGTAAATGTGAAGACTGTACAGGCCACTCAAGAACACTCTATGACTGATCCCTGACCCAAGCTTCGGTAGATTTGGATGTGTACTTTGGGATGTTTGTTTTGCAGGAAAGTCCATTGATCATCAAGCTTCGGTCTCTGCACTGAAGGCATAACTATCTTTGCCAAAATGGCTTGATCCTTCAAAGAATTCATGTTGTCCTTCATACAGTCAAAACATTTTAAACTTGTGAATAATGCAGCCAACTGAGTCTAGGGACTTTTAGTGTTTTGGTAATCTTCTTGTAGCCATAGACTTTATAATGTAATAAAACAATTAGTGAGAGCTCCTTTGACTTGGCCATATTTGCTACTCAACTTTAGCACATGCATGGGCTAAATGTATGTGTGTGTGACAGAACATACAGTTTTGTTATACAAAGGCTTAATTGTATTTTAACACAATTTTGTACTATACCATACAAATAAGTGACTTAAAATCAGCAGGGCTGAATAATTATGACATATAGCTGTATTACAAAACAAATCCTATAATTCAAAAGCATTACATTATATTTTGACATTATCACTTTTAATTTGACAATAAACTGTTATAGATGCAATTAAAAAAAAAACTATCTTTAGGAAAACTTATACATTTGTAAATCATTACAATCCCCTTCCAACTATCCCAATATACAGTTGAATAATTTTGATTACAAATGTACATAAAATTACCATAGTAACTTCACACCTATAGTTCACATACTATTCATATAAAGTAACTTTCTTTCAAAATGCAATTCACAAACTTTGTGTTTGCTTCTGTTCTCATTCATAAATTAATATATCTGTGCATGTGTGTGTCAGTTTCCATTACAAGCGTGTAAAATACCTAATTGTACTTCATTTCTTAAAGTACGTCTTTTTTATTTTATTTGTTTTTGTTTTTCAAAAGTGGGGTAGCAAATATTCCTTTCACACAAATTTATTGTGATGTGTAATAAGAAAATTTGATTTAATCATTAAAAAGATCAACAATCAAATCATAATTTTACAGTAATTTTACAATAAAATTGTTTTCCAGCATGCATTGGCCTCTATACATGGACAAAAGCTAAGGTATAAACTATTTTTACAGATATAAGATGTTCTCTTATTAGCTTTACTTTAAAAATAAAAACTTTTTAGCGATAAAAATAAGAAGGAAAGCCTTGAATGCCAGACCTTTTGGTTATCAAGATTTAACCTTTTTTAGTTGTTTATTAATTTCAGTTGGCAGCGTATCCGGGTTGGATCCAAAAGCAGTTGATATTCATTTGAGTCTAAATACGTACACATCACTGATTTGAATTTTCAATCATTGGAAATTATTTTCCAACAGCACCATAGGAACACTGAATATTGGGATCCTTTGGATGAAACACTTCAAAAGTGCATGTGCTGTAATCATACTTCACAGTGCAGCCTTCAGTCTTGATAATCGCTCTGTGCATCCTGTAACAAAAAGCACATTTTACTGTATGGGAAATTTCTTGGCATATAAAACGTTCAAAATACTATCCATAATCACAGAAATGAAATTTAAGCCCATCCCTCAGTTTGCAAACACATAAATGAAAATTATGTTAAAATTCAGCACCTGAAAACTGTGATATGAAGCTGTTTTAAATACAAAAAGGTGAATGCAACATGAACTAACCATGAACAACACTTGGGAAAAGTAAATGTTATTTCCTAATTGAAATGTAGTTATGTTAAAGTTGAAACTTGTATTCAAATATATTTGTAATTCCACATTTGTAATGATGAAGTTGCAATTTATATTAACTTTAAATGTAATATCAAATAGCACACTACAGTAAACATTATAATCAAGTACTTTACATTTGTTTTAGTATGTTAGTCAACACATCAAAGTGTACTTCTGCATATCAAAAGATTATTGAAAGATTTAAAATGTACTTTAAGGAAAGATCCTAATATGACATTATTACGAAGTGCACTTTTTAAAAGTTTACTTAAGTGTGTACTTAAGACAACACTTAAGTTGTCTTTTATTTCATTAATATTATATACAGTATATGCAAGTACAGTTTTGTAACAATATACTTTTCAGGTTTGATGTAAACTACAAGTGCACATTCAATATACTTAAGCACAATTATATTCAACAATAAAATACTTGCAGCATTTTTTAATCTTGGTTATTGTTACTTTTTACACATACTAACACATTTTAAACATTTCAAGGTATTGATAAATTACCAGTTAATGTAATATGAACAATTATGAATAAACAATAAATATTAGTAGGCTATATTCAATTAATATATTAACATATCCTTGACTACTAAATGCTGTTAGTTTGTGATACCAAATGCATTACCTTATGTTAATGAATTAAACCTTGGAATTTTTTTAATTCGTGTTTTTGATAGATTACTTTCATGCATTTTATTGTTATTATTATTATTTTTTGTTACAGTCTAAAGTTTCCTCTGTGGCTGAAACTGAGGGACATGTCTAAATTTTATTTAGTTTTAAAGAACAACATATTTGGTTTTGTAAAGTTTTCACAATAATTAACATGTTAAATATATTACGTGTCACAACAGTCCATTCCATTGTAGGTGCACTCGCATCTGATACATCTGTCGTTTGTCCAAGTACTTCCAAATGCATGCTTGGATTTATCATAGCCATCCATACAATATGTTGCCCCTATATGAATTCATACAAATTAAGAGTTGTTAATAAGAAATACAGTGTTTATTTACCTAATAGTGTACATACACCATCATTTAAATGTTAAGTAGCTGTTCTTGAATTACAAACATGGTTTATTACAACCTTGTCATAGCTGAATATTTTCTATTCTTCACTGTACATTTTTTTATTGTAATCAACTTCATAATAAAGAAACTTCTATAATAAACCTCATTTACTGTGTTTATCTAATTTATTTGTCCAATTCTATTTGACAAAATTCTAAAAGTTAGCTAAACTTTAGGAGTAAGTAATGAGTTGAGTGTTTTTTTATATAAGTGTTGGCTAGTTTACATGAAATATTCTTTGGGGAGCTGATATGTCCTGCAGTGTGACATGGTATACTTCATAACTTTTATAACCATAGTTCCTCTTCAGTCGGTCTCTCAACGCCACGTCGGGGGCCGACGAATAGGAATCTCGCTAGAGAGGCCAGTCTACTTCGAGTGAAACTAAACGAGCCAATACACATTGGCGTGCAATCATTTGCATCAGCTGTTCAGCCTCGCAGCGCGGGTATATAATGAACAGAAGGTGCGATTGCACTTCAGCTTTTTGCTTCGGAGCCGAGCACTGAGTGTGATACAAGAACGAGCAAGCTCTTCAACGGGACCTCTCGTGTCTGGTGCGGGCTTTACAGCGCGGCAGTGTGGTCGATTTATTTCTCTCTCTCTCTCTCTATCTTTTTGTTTTCTTTTTCATTGAGCAAAACAAAATGGCTGTTTTCACAGCTGGTACGGTGCGCCAAGAGCGCTGAAAAGCCATTCTCACGGCTGGTAAGACCGCGCACGACAGCCTGCACACTTCCCTGTCTGTTTCCGCTGCGACCGTTTCCCTGCGTGCTTCAGCACCAAGGAGAGCAGTCCCTAAAAGAGCTTACATGGGTGGAGCGCGTCTTTTTAAAGATGTCACTCTACCTGTGTGTTTCTGGATGCGGTCGTTACCTGGGATTGCCGGATGGTCACGAGCGCTGCATTGCGTGTCTGGGCATTGAACACACTGAGGCAGCGTTCGTGGATGAGTCATGTACTCATTGTGGGGAGGATGACCATCGGAGCTACGGTCGAGACTCTCGTTCCTGCAAAGGGGCGGAGTCCCTGCACCTCTGCCGCGATCTAACCCTCCACAGAGGGTTACTTCAGGCAGTAGTGCAGGTGACCTGAGGATTACGGTGAGCTTGCTTCCTTCCAACCAACCCCCTTGGAACCCTCATCCCTCCCACGCTCCACAGCCAGTAGAGCCGCAGACGGAACGCACTGGACCATCCACGAGGTGTGTACCAGCCGTATCTTTCGGCGCTCACCACGATGACCAGATGTCAATAGCTGCATCGGAGGGTGGGTCAGACTTCTCTAGGGATGATGATTCCTCCCAACTGCCAGTGGCTCCTCAGTCTACTCGTTGGCCCCCACCAAGAGGGGAGGCAAAGCCCAGGACAGGTGACCCGGAGATGGATGGGACTGCTCTTCAGGAGATGGTGACCGCACTGCTCCCTCTACTTCATTGTACCCAAGAAAAGCGGTAGGTTACGTCCAGTCTTGGACCTGCGAGTTTTGAATAGGAGCCTTCACAAGCTACCGTTCAAAATGCTCACGCAGAAACGATTTTCATCCATCTCCGAGATTCTATAGCCTGGACATTCCTTCTATGCCAGGCACTCTAGTGCTCTCGTCCTAAGTGTTCCTGTGCGCAGATTTACACTGGGACAGGCAGGGTTCGTTGTGGCATAGTGGGTACTCGTTCCCCAAAGTGTCGTAATCTATGCAGTTCGAGTTCTCTCGAAAGGGAACGTCTTGGGTTACGACTGTAACCCATGTTCCCTGAGAAGGGAACGAGACACTGCGTCCCTCTGCCACGCCTTCCCCGTCCTGGGAGCGACTTGCTTCATCACAGAAGCTGACGCTGTTGTGTGCCAGCATCCATTTGTAGCTTCCGTGTATGCCGTCACACGTTACGTCATGACGCAACGCCAATCAGGATTGGAATAGTTTCATTCATGCTTCACACGCGCTACACTGGGGGCATTCCCCAAAGTGTCGTAATCAATGAAGTGTCTTGTTCCCTTCTCAGGGAACATGGGTTACAGTTGTGACCCGATACGTTTTTTCAGTACTACACATAACAATGATTGCAGTTAAACTCTGCAGGACAGTGGCCATCCACAAAGACACCCTTGTTTTATGACCTCTAATTAATTGAAAAACTACTTTTAAAAATATAATACTGATATGTTACAGGACAAGACTGAAAATTAAAATAGGGGAACCAAAAAGATTATTAAAATTGTAAAGAAATGTTTTAAAGATATTGTGTTAATAGTTAGGACATTATAGATACAGTTTCCTTGAAACATGTATCAATTTTGAAATTTTACCTAAATATTTGTTTTGCTGCAAAACAACAGAGTGATGAGTAACTCATGATGCTCTAATGAATCATGCACTTGTATTAAAAATGTTAACTTCGTGTTGATATTAAAAGACTTTAAAAAGTCTCAGTAGTGCATTTATTATTTTTTCACAATATTTGACGGTGTCCGTGTTACAGAGTAATTACTTAATTAATTACTTAGTAGTAGACGTTGTAATAACATGTAACAAAATGTAATTAACATGTAACTAAGTTATGGAACAGCCTGTACTTACAGATTGTAATTATGCACATGTAATAGGCAGCTACTGTTACACATATGTAATAAGCCAAGTCGGTTACATGCTTGTTACAGACTTGGTACAGTGTAATTATATATGAAAGTACTTAGTACTACACAATGTAACACAAGTACTTAGGCTACTAAGGTCGGGAAAAGCCTTCAGTTACACATGGTAATTGTGTACGTTCTGTAGCATTACACATATGTAACATAAAATAAGGTGTATCAAGATTGTACTTAAGTGCACTTCATGTGTATCTACATACCTTATCCATCTTAATTAACCCACTAGTTTACAGCTTAAATACATGCAGTAGCTTCTTAATTACATTAAAATTACAGAATGTTACACAGGTATAAGCTACGTAAAATAAAGTGTATCAAGATTGTACTTAAGTGTACTTTGTGTATACATACCTTGTCCATCTCTGCCTTAGTTTGATTAAAACTCACTAGTTCACAGCTTGAATACATGCAGTAGCTTCCTAATTACATTGCAATTACATAATATTACACAGGGATAAGCTACGTAAAATAAAGTGTATCAAGATTGTACTTAAGTGCAGAGATGGGCATAAATACATGGAAATGTATTTAAAATACAAATACAAAATACTGTGTGAAAAAAATGTATTTAAATACAAATACAGTATTTTGTATTTTGAAAATACACAAAATATATGTGAAATTGGCCGTCCAGTGCAGGTACAGGTCACAGTGAATGAAGAAACGACATAGGCCTACTGACTTTTCATTCCTAATCTCATCTCTTTCTTTCTTTCTTTCTTTCTTTCTTTCTTTCTTTCTTTCTTGCAATTACAAATAAACTTATGCAAAATAGCAGCCATTTATATACTTATTTCTGGTTACAATGTAGTCTATTACTTGTGGTGAACACTATTAAAAAACATCATACTGTATGTAAAACTGTAGGTACCTTTTCTTCTATCTAGCAAAGAATATGAATGGGCAATATGACCAAAATCTCAATTTTACTTCACAGTAACAATATCATGGTTTCACAATTCTCAATATCAGTTTTTATTCCACAGCATAAACTGAATTTCAAACTCTTTTGAGTTTTTGTTGTTGTTGTTGTTGTTGTTGCAGGTAGTCCAATGCTTTTTGAGTAATTTTATGTTTATTTGGTTAGTTTATTAAAATTAGAAAGTATATCTAAAATTTAAAATTATAATTAATTTAGATTCATTTGACACGGTTTACCCCTTTTTTATTATTATTTTTTATGTACAATAAAACTAAAAGCTGAAGATTTTGTGGTTTGTATTTTTCAGTGTTTATTTTTCCACTCCAATGTTCCAGTAATTCCTGCCCTGAAAGCTGCACAGATAAATTTGCTTACCCCACAAATAGGCCTATGTAAACAATTTAGAAAAAGTTCCATCAATTCACACTTTCTATCATCGCTATGATATGTAGTGTCATATCACCCAGCCTAGATGATAAAAATCAACAACCGGTCAAGACTGATTGGCTAACGTTATTTTCCCACTAGTCTGTGCTCTTTTATTCTTTTACATTAACTGAAGTGAATAATGCACTATTTTAACTTTAATCAACAAGTAGAATTGATCATGACATTCTCACCTTATTCCAAAAAAAATCGCTGATCCAGTGCTGAGCTAGTGAATGTCTGAACTAGTTGATGCACTAAATCAATACCCTGATAAAGAGGTTGACTGGCAAAAAGTATTTTATGTATTTTGAAAATACAAAAATACTCATCTTAAATGTATTTAAATACAAATTACATTTGATTTTTTTCCAAAGGCTTTAAAACACAAAATACAAAATAGTATTTTGTATTTCAAATATGTATTTTAAATACATGTATCTGAAATACTGCCCATCCCTGCTTAAGTGTACTTTGTGTATACATACCTTGTCCATCTGTGCCTTAGTTTGATTTAAACTCACTAGTTCACAGCTTGAATACATGCAGTAGCTTCCTAATTACATTGCAATTACATAATATTACACAGGGATAAGCTACGTAAAACAAAGTGTATCAAGATTGTACTTAAGTGTACTTCATGTGTATCTATAAACCTTATCCATCTCGGCTTGTTACATATGTGTAACAGTAGCTGCCTATTACATGTGCGTAATTACAATCTGTAAGTACAGGCTGTTCCATAACTTAGTTACATGTTAATTACATTTTGTTACATGTTATTACAACGTCTACTACTAAGTAATTAATTAAGTAATTACTCTGTAACACGGACACCGTAAAATAAAGTGTTACCCAAAATATGATATTACAGTATGTGTATTTTCATTTACCTGGTTTTCGACGTTCATAGAAACAGGCAGGATCGCTTAAAGAGACAATGGCACAAAATACCAAAACCAGAGCCAAATATGTCTGTAAAGAGAAAACTAGGAACTTATTATAAAAACAATGGTATACAACGGTAAATGTTTATGTGTAGATTGATATTCTATATCGATTTTCATATCTATATTTGAAATATAGATATGAAATATAGATATAGATATATTGATTTTTACTATATTGAAATTCAGTAGCATTAAACTCACCATTTTTGCAAGTTTAGCAGATGACGGTCTGATGAAATGCAGTCGTAGCACATTGGGTCTTTTTAAACAAAACAGAAAAGGGGCGGAACATCTGGCCAAATCACATGATCACTGATGATCAGCTTCTATGATTATCAACTTTAAAAAGACCTTTGCACTTTTATGCAGCATATACGTTTCAAGTCTTCAATGTAAGCGTGATGGGCCTCTAAGTTCCTTTACGGATAGGCTATAGAGTATGTGAAATGTATTTTTGTGAATATTTGTAGTGTTATTGTATGGTTATTGGTTGCTGAATTTGTAGTTCATTGTGAAATCGCTATCTAAAGCTAAGTATTTTTCATTGTATCAACAGTAACTTATCATAAGCAGTTTCACAATCTCTTTCACAACACCAGATGTTAACTTACTACTTCTTACATATTTCTCAATTGTATTATGATTGTATCAACCCCATGTGATTTCCTCACTTTGTATTTTATGCTGAACTCTTTTTGCCCTTTGCATATTCAATAGCCAACATTATGACCTTAAACACAAGCTAGCCCAACCAAGCCATTCCAAGTTAGTATTTTAATGCTCAATATATGAAAGCAAAACGATGAATACAGAGATAATGTTAGGAAAGTGTCCATACCTAACAAAGGGTAATACACCAGTTCAGTGTAACCCTTAGTACATTCTGCAAAGTTTCTCTTCTGTGATCCATGGGAGAAGAAAATTAGGGTAAGTTAATCATGACAATTTTCATTTGTGAAGTAGTTTCCACTAAAGATGCAGAGTGGGGTATCCTGGCAAAGCTTTTGGATCTGGACCTCTTTGGACCCTGGAACAAACCAAAAAGTAACCTTTCATTGGCCCTCAGGATTGTTGTAGTCAGTAAGATGATTTTATACAGTTTATAAAATAGATTTAGAGACTTTTAGTGGTGAATAACTAGTATTTTAGATGAATGTTGATTTTTTTTTGTGACATCGTATGTGTGTTCAGACTGATTACATGTGCTTGACCCTCTGCCTGGTATGGACTATGACCTTAGGTTATGATTGTCAATAAACTGCGTTTGGATTCTCACTCTCTCTGTTGAATGCTGTCATTCCACCAACAACAAATCATTACAGTAAATTGTATTTTGTACATATAAACAAGTTTTGATTTTGGCGAGTTCACACAAATCCTCAGATAGAGTAAAGGAGAATGCGTATCTGCCGTGCTGTCTGAGGAGAGGTCTCTGAACTCTGTATTTTGGCCCGAACCCAGAATACTTCCCCTATATTCCTGGCTGTAGTTACTCTTCAACTGTAAGTGACGGAATCTAAAACAAAAATCCAGAAAATCACATTGTATGATTTTTAAGTAATTAATTTAAATTTTATTGCATGACATAAGTATTTGATCACCTACCAACCAGTAAGAATTCCGGCTCTCACAGACCCGTTAGTTTTTCTTTAAGAAGCCCTCACTGTAAAAAATTTCTAACCCTCCCAAATCAAAAATTTCAAGTGACCGATAACATCTAAATTTTTCAATTGGCCCAAGTGAAATTCTGTAAATTTAATTTTATATTTTACAGAATTTCACTTGGGCCAATTGAAAAATTTAGATGTTATCGGTCACTTGAAATTTTTGATTTGGGAGGGTTAGAAATTTTTTACAGTGCTCCTGTTCTCCACTCATTACCTGTATTAACTGCACCTGTTTGAACTCGTTACCTGTATAAAAGACACCTGTCCACACACTCAATCAAACAGACTCCAACCTCTCCACAATGCCAAGACCAGAGAGCTGTGTAAGGACATCAGGGACAAAATTGTAGACCTGCACAAGGCTGGGATGGGCTACAGGACAATAGGCAAGCAGCTTGGTGAGAAGGCAACAACTGTTGGCGCAATTATTAGAAAATTCAAGATGAAGAAGTTCAAGATGACGGTCAGTCTCCCTCGGTCTGGGGCACCATGCAAGATCTCACCTCGTGGGGCATCAATGATCATGAGGAAGGTGAGGGATCAGCCCAGAACTACACGGCAGGACCTGGTCAATGACCTGAAGAGAGCTGGGACCACAGTCTCAAAGAAAACCATTGGTAACACACTACGCCGTCATGGATTATAATCCTGCAGTGCACGCAAGGTCCCCCTGCTCAAGTCAGCACATGTCCAGGCCCGTCTGAAGTTTGCCAGTGACCATCTGGATGATCCAGAGGAGGAATGGGAGAAGGTCATGTGGTCTGATGAGACAAAAATAGAGCTTTTTGGTCTAAACTCCACTCGCCGTGTTTGGAGGAAGAAGAAGGATGAGTACAACCCCAAGCACACCATCCCAACCGTGAAGCATGGAGGTGGAAACATAATTCTTTGGGGATGCTTTTCTGCAAAGGGGACAGGACGACTGCACCGTATTGAGGGGAGGATGGATGGGGCCATGTATCGTGAGATCTTGGCCAACAACCTCCTTCCCTCAGTAAGAGCATTGAAGATGGGTCGTGGCTGGGTCTTCAAGCATGACAACGACCCGAAACACACAGCCAGGGCAACTAAGGAGTGGCTCCGTAAGAAGCATCTCAAGGTCCTGGAGGGGCCTAGCCAGTCTCCAGACCTGAACCCAATAGAAAATCTTTGGAGGGAGCTGAAAGTCTGTATTGCCCAGCGACAGCCCCGAAACCTGAAAGATCTGGAGAAGGTCTGTATGGAGGAGTGGGCCAAAATCCCTGCTGCAGTGTGTGTAAACCTGGTCAAGAACTACAGGAAACGTATGATCTCTGTAATTGCAAACAAAGGTTTCTGTACCAAATATTAAGTTCTGCTTTTCTGATGTATCAAATACTTATGTCATGCAATAAAATGCAAATTAATTACTTAAAAATCATACAATGTGATTTTCTGGATTTTTGTTTTAGATTCCGTCACTCACAGTTGAAGAGTACCTATGATAAAAATTACAGACCTCTACATGCTTTGTAAGTGGGAAAACCTGCAAAATCGGCAGTGTATCAAATACTTGTTCTCCCCACTGTAAGTGCGTCAAATTTCTTTTCGAGAACACTGGTCATCGATTGAAGTGTAGAAATCGAATCTTCGGTCTGTGAGATGCATTCCTCCGTCTGCGTCAATCTTCCGAAATACTCTGCAACTTGATTTTTAACATCTTGTACAGCTGAAAGTACAGTCTCAAATTGAGAAGCCATATCGACTCTAACTGATTGTATTGCTTGGAAGTGGAAGCCACTAGCATGGTCTCCAAAACCCGGTGGTTTTCTTCGCCATAAGCAAAACACGACAATTCTTCCAGGCCCTCGGAGTCGGAGGAAATTTCTTACTTTTACTTTTTTCGGCTTCTGTTTTGCTGGTTTAGGCGTCATCTCAGACAGCATTCAAATCGTGGTCGAAGTTTGAAGAAAGCAAGGGTAAAATTTAAGAAATCTCTTTACAAAATTACAGCGGAGTCAACTCGTGCGTCTCGTCAACACGTCACCATAACCGGAAGTCCTCGTTTTACTACCAAATTATATGTAATATCTAATTAATTTAACTTACAGTGGAATGTTTTCCTCGCTATCTCGTGATTTAGCTTTTCGATTTGCCATTTTTTAGACATGGGACAGTCTTGTGGACTTACTTCCCGTTGCTTCTTTACTTCCTCAAGTGGCAAAGAACGGAAGTGTGGGTATTTGGAAAGACCCTAAGTGTCCCCGACTAAGCAAGCCAGACCCGGCAGTGGCAAGGAACCCAATCTCCATCAGGTGACAGAAATGGAGAAAAAAAACTTGGAAGAAACCAGGCTCAGTCGGGGGCCAGTTCTCCTCTGGCCAAACGAACCAACATGATGTGTTTAGTTAGTTTGTGGATTTATTTCATTCAAAATATTTCATTCAGCACTTTCTGCTTGAAGATCGGGATATATTGCCAACATTTGGTGGGAGGAGGAGATGAAGCTGGCCATAGTGGTCTGTGCAGAAGACTTGTCTGGTTGTCGTGGTCTTTGCTGAGGATTTGTTGCAAGGGCTGTCAAGTCCAGGGGTTCTCAGGGTTTCCTGCAGAGTTTAGCTCCAACCTTGAGCAAACTTACCTGCCTATAACTAATCTCAGAGACCTTGAGCTTGTTTAGGTGTGTTTGATTAGGGTTGGAGAAAAACGCTGCAGAAAAGTGGACCTTGAGGGCCAGAGCTGAGAACCCCACGGTCTCGATAAGGTCTTCACAGGGGATCTGTCTCTAGCGCTTGTCTAGTTTTCATGGTCCCCACTAACACTCAGGGCTCTGTTGTGGTCGTCTCAGGGAGCAGATCCAACATCTGGTCTGGATGCGGACTTGATAACCTCGACTACGCTGACCTCGGGATAGAGTTCTCAACGGGTCGGGTCGGCCCGACAAACCCGACGGGACCCGCGGGTTCGGGCCGGGTTCGGGTCGAACATATAATCAAATGACTCGGGTCGGGTCGGACCTCGGGCTTAATCTTTTCCGCTCAGTAAAAAAAAACAACAACAACAAAAAAAAACCCATTTATTAATCATCGCTGCTGTTCACCGTAAAGAAAGTCTTGCTGCTGCGTGTAACGTGCATCATGGAGAGGGGCGGCGGCAGACCTGACGCCGCTGCGTGCACGCCTTTAGTCTGGAGAAGATGGAGTTGGTGAGAAGTAAACTTGCCGCAGGTGAATTCACCGTCGCTACTACAGCCTATTTATATATTTAAAGTTTATTGTTTCAGTTGTTTGTATTGTTAAAAGGCATGAACATTAAAGGTTGATTTGAATTCCCATCTGCTGGTCATGATAATACGTGTATGAGAGAAAAAAAAATCCGACGCGGCGTCGGGCCGCGGGCCGGGTTCGGGCAGATAATTCATGTTTTTGTGTCGGGTTACATCGGGTCCGGGCTTTAAAAGCCACGGGCCGGGTCGGGTCGGGTTGTAATTTTCAGGCCCGTTGAGAACTCTACCTCGGGATATAAAGATGAGTCATGGATGTCTAGATCAAGAGAATCAGTTTAATTTATTCATTCACCAAAGCAGATTTTAAGTCACACACTAACAAAAAGTACCACAGTATTTTATGAGTACCATTCACTGTAAATACCAATGTGGTAATTATTCTCTACTGTGAAATTACTATCTAGCACCATCATGGTGTCATGGAAATGAGGTGGTAACACTAGTAGCTAGCAGATTAATAAATATAACTTGAAATAAATAAATAAATATAACTATAAAAGCAAATGTTTTATTTCAAGTTAGTCAATGATCTCTTAGGGAAAAAATTTTTTTTGGTATACTTTTCCACAAAAATGTTTTTTAAACAATTGTTGTGAATTGTTATAGCCATTAATTTCATAAATATGTATGAAATTAATTTACATAAATAGGTCTAGAGTCTCTAGACCCATATAAATGATGTCAGTCAGACCTAGAACCTATTACAGGCACAAAAATGAAAACAAATGCCAGACCACGATTTTAAATAAAGCAAAGTAGCCTACTCATCCAACATTTTAGCTAAACCAATGGATAGCTCATTATTAATAGCTACATTTTAGTGAAATCCAAATATACCGGTACTAAAAGAAGCATATAGTAATAATATGTACCATATGAAAAATATATCAAAAACAAAGCACCAGAATACTTTTTTTTCTTTTACTTGGAAAATAATTTTAACAAGGGTCACCAACATCTTCAAAGGCGTTGTTTATAGTGGTAACACTGTGGCAGTGTGAAGCCCAGGACTTCCTGAGAGGCGCGCGTGGGCCGGCTTCTTGGAGCAGTTCTTGCGTCATTTTTTCGGAGTCTACGGCGGTGACATAAACTTCAGAATTTTATTGAATATAAAAATGTAAGCAAGCAAGGAGAATCATTAAAAATACAAAGAAGGATTTTTGGAGGAAATTTTGTAACACAGTGGAAAGGGAAACAGAAATTAATCAAATATGGGGAATGATAAAAAGAATGAATGGGATAAAAAGAGAATTTGGGTATCCAATATTAAGGGATGGAGAAACAACAGCTGTAAGAGATGAGGAGAAAGCAGAAATGCTGGTGAAAATTTTTGTTAAACTTCATAACTCAAGCAAGATTAGTGAAGAGGGAATAAGAGGAAGGGAAAGTACGTAAGAGAAGTATAAAGAGCTAATACAGAAAGAGGAATACACTATGACCAATTAAATATGCCATTTACGAAGACAGAGTTAAATCTCTCTCTCAGAAAAACCAAGAAATCAGCTCCAGGCATGGATCAGATATGCTATATAATGATAAATCATCTCAGTGAATCATCCGATGTTTTATTAAAAATGTACAATAAAATTTGGGAGGAAGGAAAATTACCACAAAGTTGGAAGGAGGCGGTAATAGTTCCAATACGCAAACCAGGGAAAGATTGCACAAATCCAGGTAATTATAGACCATTTGCTTTGACAATAAATAATAAATATTTATCCAAATATCATAAAATACCATGGATCCAGCTGTGTGTCTAGAACACGAAATAAGAAAAGCACGAATAAATAGAGAGAGTGTAGTGGCAGTTTTCTTTGATATAGAGAAAGCATACGACATGATGTGGAGAGAAGGGCTGTTAATCAAATTAGGCAGTATTAAAGGTCAAATGTATAGATGGATCAAGGATTTTTTAATTAGGGAGAGCAATACAAGTTAGAATAGGAAACAGTTATTCAGAAAAGTTTATGATCGAAAACTCCACAAGGAAGTATAGTGAGTCCTTTGTTATTTTCTATAATGATAAATGATGTATTTGAGGATTTGGAGAATGGGATGGGGTTCTCACTTTTTGCTGATGATGGGGCAATCTCGAAAAGGGGATGGAACATTGATTTTATTGTAAAAAATTACAGGAGGCTATTACAATAGTTGAAGAATGGTCATATAGATGGGGTTTTCAATTCTCAGTTGACAAGACAAAGATAATGTTTTTTACAAGGAAAGAAATTGGAGGTGAGGTAAAATTATATAATCAAGAACTGGAAAGAGTGAAACATTTTAAGTTTTTAGGGTTGTGGTTTGACGAAAGAATTACATGGGCGATGCATGTCCAGAAAATATTGGACAAATGTAAGAATTAGGGGTGATTAGATCTGTATTAGATTACGGTTGTGTGGTGAATGGATCAGCAGCAGATACGTCTCTTAGAAAGTTAGACAGTATACAGCATCAGGTACTGAGACTATGTACAGAAGCTATAAATACTACACCAATTATAGCACTACAGGTAGAAATGGGGGAAATGTCAAAATGAGAAGGATACAGTTATCACTGAATTATTGGGCTGATTTACAAGGCCATTATAGAGCATCCAACACAAGACACTTTAATAATACTCTTGATTTCATTCTTATACTAACACTTATGTTAATGTCGTTGTTTTTTATGGCTTCTTTTGCTGCCTTATCTGCCATTTCATTTCCTTGGATACCAATGTGTGTGGGTACCCATAAAAATATCACTGTAAGTCCCATCATTTGACTTCTGTTCTGTATAATGTTTGCTGTATTTCTATTAAAATGTCTGGTCTACTTTACAAATGACTGTATTGTAAGCTAACCAATTGATGAAATTGAGTCTGAACAAACAACTGATTTTAAAGATCTTGATCTCCTCTATCCACTGTGTTGCTAATATAATAGTGCAATGATTTTCTCTGTATAAACATAACTCATTACTGATCCTTTTCCTTATTGATAACTGAAACTCTGGAAAAGAAACTCCTGTCTTATTGTCTATACTCTTTGATGCGTCTGTGTAGATCTGAACATAGCTGTGGTACTCATTAATATATGTCTGCACATTACATGAATTACACTCCTTATCCATGTTTTATTTTTTAATTTTTTTTCTAACAATGTAAAATCTACTGTGGTGTCTGAAAGTAATCAAGGTTTTATTACTGGTTGCGTTATAGTTGGATTAACTTTTAACTGATTAACTTTAAGTTCTGTTGCTTTCTGTATTACTGTCCATCTGAAGCTTTTCATTTTCCTCCTCTCTTTTTCCCAACAGGGCTTTAAGGAAAGGTTGAAGGTAAGGTGGCAGAAACAATGGGATATGGAGAAGAAAGGTTGATGGTTTTACAGAATTCAAAGGAAACTGGGAGAGATGAGAAGTGCAGGAAAAAAACAGGAGAGATGAGATAATAATATCAAGGATGAGATTTGGACATATACGACTAAACAGTACACTTTATAAAATGGGTAAACATGATATGGGAAGGTGTGAATTTTGTGAGCAAGAAGGAACATGTTATGCTATACTGTCAGAAATACGAGCCTGAAAGAAGGATTCTAATGAAAAATAAAAAATAAATAAAAATGCAATTTATACTAGGAGATATTTTACAAAATAACTAGGGAAATGAATGTTATAGTTTTATTTTTCAGTATCTTAGAATAACTAATTTGTGGGAGAGGATTCTCAGTCCGGGTTTCTCGCAGTCTCAACAGCTACACTGACGCCGACTGAACTCCAGTCCGGGTTTCTCGCAGTCCCGACAGATACACTAACGCCGACTGATCTCCAGTCCGTGTTTCTCGCAGTCCCAACATCTACACTGACGCCGACTGAACTCCAGTCCGGGTTTCTCGCAGTCCCAACAGATACACTGACGCCGACTGATCTCCAGTCCGTGTTTCTCGCAGTCCCAACATCTACACTGACGCCCACATGAACTCCAGTCCGGGTTTCTCCTAGTCCCAACAGCTACACTGACGCCGACTGTACTCCAGTCCGGGTTTCTCGCAGTCCCGACAGCTACACTGACGCCGACTGCACTCCAGTCCGGGTTTTCCGTTGAGCCGCTGTGGCGCGGTAGTACAACAAAAGACAGTCGTCTGTAGCTAAATCTTTATTAGAGTGGATTGGAGTTGATTGTTTCCTCGTCTCATGATCCCGAGTTCCTCAGTATTATTTGCAGGAGATTCCGAAGATCGTCCTTTGGACCGAAATGACATGAAAGGAGCCTGATAGCGGACAGTGAGTATTGTGTATTGAGTTAGCCTCAAAGCTAAGAGCCTACCAGACCATAATATAACACCGTAATGCCGAAACGTAAACAGTTGAGGGTGTTCTACGTATTGCTTCATTGGTCAAGTAACACAGGGGATATTTTAGGTAGATTATTGCGATTTAAAAGCTCAACTGTATCAAACTGGCATGAATGTGACTGACTGTGTGGCGCGGGCCCTAAACACGCCCATGCGTGAAGCTTCGCGACTGGCGTTGCCACTCATGCTCGCGCGTCAGCCACCAACTGAAACTGTTACATTAAATTAACATTTGACGTAATTTAACTAAGCTAAGCACTGCAACACCGTCCTTCTCCGTATGTTGTATATATGTGCAGCATTTTAGTGGTTGCAACAGCTTATGAGGCTTTCTTGACGTTTAAGAGGCAGGGTCCCCTACAAATTGTATAACCTACAAAATTTGACATGATCATATTTTTCTTCATTGTTAATACAGTGTCATTTGATAAAGTTCAGATTTCACTAACCACATCACATGAGTGCAAATTGGTCATTCCATGTCAAATCAACTAAATTTCGGAAACTTTTCCGTCTCAAATTTTTGATTTTGTTAAGATTTATTTTCTCGAAGAAAGACAAACATAAATAGTCATGAAAGACAAAGTATGAAATGTCATGAATGTATATTGACGGAGTAATTCACTATTTTGTCGAGGGGGTCAAAATGACAATTTTCACCTGAGATTTGGAGCCAAATTTATTCTTCAGACATTCCCCCTTTAAATGCAACAAGTATCAACTGTGTGCAAAGTGTGTTTTTTGAAATGTTTATTATATTAAAAAAAATTAATTAAAAACCAGAATCTAAGAGGATATTAAGACATCTTTAATAATTTTTGAGTTACAGATGAGCAAAAAAAAAGTGCTTTTTCCCATTTTTAACTGTCACCGTTGGTATATAATGCAACAAAGATGGCTAAAATAAACAGATTTGACTAATAGACCTACCAATGTCTGTAAAAATAAAATAATGATGCTGCCATGCTACGTTTCTAAAGTCATTTTTACCTCCTGTAATTTAGCTCTTATTCTCAGGTGAAAATTGTAATTTTAACCCTCCTCTACAAAACAGCAGATTACTCAGTCAATGTACATTCATGACATTTAATATTTCGTCTTCCATCTTTATTTATGTATTTCTCTCACTAGAGAAAAAAAATCGAAATAAATGTTTTTATCCGGGGACCTCTGGTTGAGTTGACACGGCATGACCCAAGTGTTCTGTTTAACAGCATGCTTGATACTGATAGGTTGTTTAATTCAAGGGTTCATGTTTACGGTGCAAGCGTCCCTTTTTTGCGGGAACCGCAGAGCCTCCGTGTGGGGCTAGAGGACCATGTTCCGCCCTGGAGGAGAGAGAGACTTCCAGACGTCGGCCCGAAGGATGGGAACGTCCCTGCTCTTCCAGCTGTCGGTTCATGAGCGCGAGTTGGACCTCGTGTTCCTCGACCACAGCTATGCCAAACCCTGGAACGCCCACCCGGATGCCAGCAGTGCCCGGCCCACCCGCATGCTGTTCGTCACGCCTCGACGGCAGCCCGACCCCTCTGTGTGAGTATTCTCTTCTAGAAGATTGCCAGAAGTAATTAATTTGACAGTCGTTAAATCTGAAGTTTTGTAACCGAGACGTCGACTAGTCTAAAAGTAAGAAACCCTTTAAAGACTTGTGTGTATATATGATCCATTTGAGCACTTAATCTATGAATCAAAGAGTCAGATCCCATAATAAATGCAGTTGAACGTCCCACACTTATTTATTTATTATTATTTATTCTTTTTATTTATTAGTTATTTTTTCAGAGTTGAAGTAAATACATGATGGGCATTTTCTTGCATGTCCTGAATATGGTTACGCATGGCTCTAGTGGAATTGTGCCAGTTTGAAATGGCACAGCTTACATAAAACATTTCCGTTTTATAAAATACTCCCGCACCTCGATTGTCTTTTGGTCATTTCTGTGCTCTCCGTGACTGACACGAAGAAAACGCATGTGAGGTCAAATAAAAAGATTAGGCCAGACCTCTTAAGGTATTATTTTTTTCAAATGTTTTATTTTAATGTTTTATTTAAAATGCTTTTAAATATAAATGTAACAAAGTTCAAGGCACAGGGAAGAATGGGGAACCGGTGAACGGTAAACTGAAGTTTTAAAAGAAATAAAACGAACATAAACGGCAGGTGCTTCATAGCTGACTTAATGTCCCAACTTAAAGCTGCCGTCGGCAACATTTTTTTGATCATATTCAGTGAAATCGACACTAATCCGACAGAACAACATAAATAAGGTGGTTTTAGAAAAAAACCCGAGCTTCTAACTCCACCTGGAGCGTGTTATTTGTTTTGCAAAAATCCACCGCTCCCGGATCATCGGGTCCAATCAGTGCAGGGGGGTGTGAGATCTGACTGTCAATCACAGGTCGTGCACACGCCACAGATCCCCCCTCCCTCGCGCACGTTACAATATCACATGCACACGACACGCCTGCAGTTCGCCTGAAGATTGTACGAAGCGTGATGGCGGAGAGAAAATCTACTAACAAGCTTCCAATTCCTCGGTTATTGCTATCTATGGATAGATTAGCCAGGGCGGCCTACCTCTGAGTCCATGGTGTTGATCGATGCTGAAGAGACGGACGCGTTCACAGAAAATCTGGTGCACACACACTGACGAACACGACCTCGATGGGAGGGTGCTCGCTGGTAGTGGGGGAGGGGTATGAGAGTTGTAAACATTCAAAATTTTGGCTAAGTCGACCCAATCTGCCAGACTTGCCGACTGCAGCTTTAAATGTCCCAAGCCTGGTTTTCTCTCGTCTTCCGCTGTCGTCACTCCTCCTCTTACGCCCGTTTCACACATACTCCGTTTGCAGTGCGTATGTGGTGCGTATTTTTTTCCGCACCCATGTTAACAGGTTAGAGCTTACACACAGCACGTGGTTGCAGTCCGTCGATCCGTTCCAGGTGCAGTGCGTATACAGCAGTGCAGTGATCGTTTCCGCACCGAGTCTATTTCTGCTGTGCTGCAAACGCTGAATTAAAGTGACAGCGCATGTTTCGAGGTCAAAATGAACACAGATTGACCTGAAAATGTAGTAATTTCACAATAAATGCATTTAATTACATAAAATGTAGTAATCTCACCATAAATGCATTTAATTAAATACTTCTATTTTTCACAGTCAAAAATAGAAGGTAAAGCAAGGAAAACTACAATTTACTTCATCACAGCGACATAATGAACAACACTCGTCTCATTCGTTGAGGTGGAAAAACAAGTTCTTTGTGACATGCAATATTTATTGTATAAAGATTTTAATTATGCAAAAGAAAGGGTATGAGTCTGCTGTTTTTGTCAATTTTAAGTTTTAATTTAAAATGTATGCGATTTTAATATAAGTACATGGTTAAATAATTTACCACTTGCTTGAAAAACTTAATATATAATTATATATAAGTAATGCATTGAATAATACGTTGTTTAAATTGTGTTCAAACGTGAATACGTCTATTAACGAGTGTATATGTGTACAAAGAGAATCGCAATGCTGACAAAAAGCTTTTTTTAAATAAAAGCTGCTGATAACTTCTGGATTTGAAATACAAATAGTGAGTATGTGTTTGTGGTACAGCCGTGGATCAGTTACTCGCTGCAAACGCAGCAAATGTGAAAGCACTATTGCTGCTCCTGCTCCTGCTCCTGCTCCTGCACCGCATACGCACTGCACACGGAGCATGTGTGAAACGGGCGTTATCCTTCAAAACTCCTGGGACTCCAGAGTCCAGACTGGTGCAGCGCGCACTGACGTTCATTTACACTCGTGCCACCGGCTTGATGGCTCGTGCCCTGCTCTTCACCATATCATTAAAACGACAGTAATTTGAACGATAAAATCTTTTGTATTGTTGTCAGTGTCGACTAGTAGCAGCTGTACCGTTTAGTTGACTAGCCTTGCACATCCCTAGTCAGAAGCACCGAAGCACTCTTTTACCTTGTTTACACTGGAATAGACATCGGTTACGGGTACATCTCAGATAGCCTAGTTCTTCTTGAGGTCAAATGTGACTGTTAATGGTTCAGCACTGTCCGCTTGTGATCGGATTGCCTGAAACAAATGTTACATCACTGGCTTGTGACAGTGACATCAACTGTGCATCAGATTGTTATTATTTAGACATTTCGGGCTCTAATTTTTCTTTTCTTTTCTGAAATTCAGTTTTTCTGTTATTATAATTTTTCCAGAAATATTTGTAATCAAATTAAGGCATAAAACAATTTCATGAATATTTTAAAATATAATTATTTATTTTTTTTAATTCTAGGGCTGTCATGATTCCTCGATTAAATTCGAGTACTCTATTTTTAAAAGAACCTCGATTGCAATTTACTCGTGTCAATGAACTGGCAAAATCCTATAAGTTTTAATTACACGGACGTGAATCCATGAACTGCATCATTAAACCATTTTCTAAGGCTGCTCAATGTCTTAAAACCTTTTAAAAACTATTCTATAGCATAGTGCTATTGTGATTTCACAAAGACTGCGATTCAGTTGAATAATTCTATGCCCTGTGGGTTTAATATATATACGCTTTAATTATTTGCATGCGTGTAGGTTACGTGTGTCTCAGAGCGGCTCCGTTCACAGTGAATGCTGCTCCACATGAACTGTTATCATTGACACAAGTGAAGTGCGTCTCAAACTCCATCTCTGTGTGCTGTCAGTTTGGGTCGCTTGTTATAACATTAATCTGGAAACGCAATATGCGCTATTTCATCAAAGTTTTAATGTAAAGAAGTTATAAACCTACGCCAACACAGGGGAATGCTTCAATATGTCATATAATATATGTATAGTAGTCGTTTTAAAGGCCATTGTTTGCTTAGGTCTATTTTTATTACTACAAAAAAAAAATCTGATTACTGATTAATCGTCAAAATAATCGACTGATTACTCGATTGCCAAAATAATCGCTGGTGACAGTCCTAAAAAAAAATCCTTTTGTTTTCGAGCAAACGAGGTGCTGCACAATAGAGGTTTAACTGAAATCATAAGGCCCTAGACATTTCAAAGCTAGTTACCTATTTATCAGTAAACGTATATCACGTCATAAAATGTATAATTGGTTGTGATGTTGTCCACTACAGTGATTCGGACATTTCCATTGATGTAGAGACGGTCAAACCCACTCCAATGCCCCTCTATGACAATCAGAAAGCTCGTAGTGTGATGAACGAATGTGAACGGCACGTTCTGTTTGCACGAACCGTCGCTGATGGACCACCTCCTCCCGATGATTGGGAAGAACACATCAACAAGTAAGAAAAACTACTCTCAGTTAATTACAACATCACAGTTTGAGAACGAGGATGTTCATATTTTTGTAGGGTCTTTCAGCAACACAGATCTCAAGTTCTTTAGTTTTTATACCGTCTAACTGTTGCAAGAGATTTCCGTGTTCAAAGAAAACTTTTTCTTTTTGCATGGTCATGTTTGAGAGATTGCTGATATGACTGTTTTTGTTCTGTTCTGTTCTCTTTTAGGGCTGGCTGGTCATTGGCTCAGAACAAGCTCTTCAATAAAGTATTAAAAGCCCTACAGGCAGAAAGACTCGGCAGACTGGCCAATGATGGTGTGAGTTTTCAAAACTGGGTTTATCTTGCAAGCTCTGTTTTATAATCAGTCAAATCCATGAGATGCTGTTTCTTAAAGATGCTCACAGTAGTATCATCACTGACAGAGGATAGTAGTCTTAGACTTGCATACTGCTTCATCCTACTATATATATATCTATATATATATATCACAAGGCTTAGCACTGAGCAATAATTTATGCCAATGTTTCTTAAAGTGATACTATAGTTCACCCAAAAAGTAAAATTCTTCCATCGTTTACTCAGCTTTATGTCATTCCAAACCTGTGTAATTTTCTGTCTTCTGCAGAGTATAAAAGAAGATATTTTTAAGCAGTTTGGAAACCACACGGTTTTGGTTACCATTGACTTTGATTGTATGGAAGAAAAAAAAACCAAAACAAAAACAGACATTTCTCAAAATATCTTCTTTTGTTCTCCATTGTAGAAATGAAAATCATAAAGGTTTGGAACAACATCAGTTTGGACTAAAGGCCCCATAATCACACAGAGATGCAAACTTGTCACCTTTCAACAAAAATCACCGTTTTGATCCCAAATTTGGTCATTTGTGTGATTTGTGTAAATATGATAAGTTTTTGAAATTGGCAGTTAATATTCTGGTGTTTTCAGTGACTTTGAGTGGCTCTGCTGCACCACATGATCTCCCTCTCTGCATGTGCTGTAAGGTTGGGTCACTTAAAGGCATAGTTCACCCAAAAATGAAAATTCTGTCATCATTTACTCACCCTCAAGTTGTTCCAAACCTGTATGAGTTTCTTTGTTCTGCTGAACACAAAGGAAGATATTTGGAAGAATGTTTGTAACCAAACAGATCTCGTTCCCCATTGACTTCCATAGTAGGAAAAAATATATACTATGGTAGTCAATGGGGACCGAGATCTTTTTGGTTACAAACATTCTTCCAAATATCTTCCTTTGTGTTCAGCAGAACAAAGAAACTCATACAGGTTTGGAACAACTTCAGGGTGAGTAAACGATGATAGAATTTTCATTTTTGGGTGAACTATCCCTTTAACATCTTCCCAAATTTGTAATGATAATCAGTCTAGAGAGAATTTAGATTGACTCTTCCCTCTTTATCCTAATGCGGTAATCGGCAGTAATTTGGACCCCGCCCCAGAGGGGTCACGTGTTTGTCACCTTTTATATCACTGATGAGTGTGCCTTTTAAAGATAAGCCTATCTGTTTTTATCATAACTATATTGTTAGATTTTATTATTTGCATTTTAGCAGTGTTTTCTCCCTGCTGTTCACTAACCAATCAACACAACCCACCAGTTTGACAGTTTACTTTTTTTTAATTGATGCATATCTAGTCTAGTGACAGTCTATTAGAGAGAAATAGTTCTGTGAAAGTTGTCAGGTCGTGCTCTCTCTCAGTCTCTGTGTCTCTGGTCTCCACAGGCCTGTAATGAACCTGTCTTACGCAGGATAGCTGTGGATAAATGTGCTCATAAGGTACGCCACGCTCTGTCCAGTGTCAGCTGGGACATAAAGCTGACACAGTGGCTGCATAGCACACTTGTGGAGTCTTTGAGTCTTGCTATGCTGGCGGCTTACCTTGATGTACTGCAAACACTCAAAAGCAAGGTGGGATATCTTATTATCATACCACTGTGTGTTTAGAGTCCATAGCAGGAGGTTACAGGAGACTGTTTTTATTCTTTTCTTTTAGGTACCATCCCTGATTGACCGGATGCTGCTGTCATCCTCTGTAAAAACAGGAGCTGCAGGGGCTGAGGCTCTTTCCCTGCTCCTTAAACGCCCGTGGGACCCTGCTGTGGGTGTACTCTCACATAACAAACCAGTACGTACCAGGCTTTATTTTGATGGTTTATTCATTCCTATTGAGAATGAGAGAGATTTGGTTGTGGTCATATTTCTATAATAAAAAGGTCTTTTACAGAAAATGTCTGGTGATGGTCTCCTGATGGACATCTTGATTGCTGTCTGAATCAAATCTGAATTAAATGTTTTTATTTTCAGAGTAAACTTCCTGGATCTCCACTGATCCTGTTAGCTCCATCAGGGCCAACCAACCCTGCCTTCTCCACCTCTCGGCGAATGAGATTCTGGCAATCTCAGCTCTCCTGTCTAGGGAAGGTATGCAAAATCATAAGCGAAACACTTTGATTTTAGTGTTCTCCACAATCATTTCTGATGTTGGCTTGGTTACATTGAGAGTAACGGCATTTTGTGAATCAACTATTGCATTAAATTTAACATCTATCATCATTTATAGAGTCCCTTCAGTTTCTGATTCAAATAAAACTGCACTTTTTAAAGTCTATATTTTGTGATTCAGGTCATTCCCATAAACGTTCATGTGGGCAGTGGAGCCAACATCGGAATCACGCAGTGTTTAGAGCACATGATCGGCACAGTCAGAGGAAAGGTCATTGAGGTACGAAACGACACACAGCGCTAGCTAGAAAATGACACTTTTGCTTTACAGGAAAAGAAAAATCAGGGATGCGATTTTTGTGTATCGGACAGCCGTAAATATTAGCATTGTAATTTTACAGTTGTGTAAAATAAATTATTATTGTTTTGTTATATTGAATGTCCATTCAGATATCCCAATTCCATATGATGTTAGCAATTTGTGATTATCTTGGTCTTATAAGAAATTAAAGGTGTATTCTTATATTACTTGATTGTTTGTACAAATAAATGTCTATGGAGAGCATTTATTTGTGGCATGATGTCAAGTACCACAGAAAATTATTTGGACACATGCCACAGTTTGTGAAGTGTGAAAAATATGTTTACATAGCAGAATATGTCCACTCATTTTATTACAAAAGATACTAAAACTAAACGCATATTAAACAGCATTATATGAAATATGTCTAGTATTAAAAACAGTCCATAGTTTCTAGACATATTTCATATAATGCTGTTTAATATGTTTATTTTTAGTATCATTTGTAATAAAATGAGTCACATTTTAATAGAATTTTCTTCTTTTAATATCACTTGGGAAAACATTTGATTTTTAGAAAGTTTTTAAAAATGTTTTTAAGAAGGACTCAACAGGATTTTTTTTATTATTATTTTAATTGAAAAATTTAAAAAGTATCAAATTAAGATAGTAGATAGTAGAAACTTGTGTAGTTTCTAAAGTGCTTCAAGTTTTTGTTTATCATTTGTATTGTTAAATGATCATGTTCTTGCCATGGAGATTAATCTTTGGTGATGACAGGGAATAAAATTGATTAATTTTTTTGATAAGTATATTTGAAGGTAAATTGTATGTATTTGCTCTCTAGGTTCATAGTCACTTTCCCCATAAACCGATCATCTTGGTGGGCTGGAATTTGGGGTCTTTGATCTCTTGTCATGTAAGTCTCTCTCTCAACAACAGTTTTTTAATGTCTTGTCTGTGGCTGGCTGTGAACTGATGATAGATGTGTATTTTTGCGTCCAGGTTTCCCTTATGGAGTACATGACTGCTGTTGTGTGTTTGGGTTTCCCTCTGCAAACTGTCAGTGGGCCACGAGGGGTAAGAGGAAACAGTCCATAGATTCTCACTCAGTGTAAACCACTCTTTGTCATGATGAGCTTCATGAAATCATTTAGCAGATACTTTTGAAGTTGCTGGCTGAAATGTAATGTTTGTATTGTGTTTGTCAGGATGTGGATGATCCGCTGTTGGACATGAAGACTCCTGTGCTGTTTGTGGTTGGTCAGAACGCACTACAGTGCAGTCCTGAGAACATGGAGGAGTTCAGGGAAAAGATTCGAGCTGATAACAGCATGGTAGTTGTCGGAGGGGCAGATGACAACTTGAGGTTTGTGTCTTCGGACATTCATGTGTGTTTCTGGGGAATCCCTCTGTATAGACAAAAACACTCGGCTTTGTTTACAGGATCAACTCCACTAAGATGAAGACAGAAGGCCTGACCCAGACCATGGTGGATCGCTGCATTCAAGTCAGTACTTTTAACTTATGTTCCCCACATCATGATCATTTAAAGGCAAAGTCAGTGAAGCATGACTTAAAATCACTTCCTTGAGAGGGGTTTCTTAAGACATTCAGGGAGAGACTGAAGTCCAGCTCAAGACAAAGTCTACTTTTAGGGGAAGCTGACCTTAAACGTTAGCTCTGATAAATGCATAAAGCTCTGTCTTGTGTGACCTCTTTATTCTTTAGCCTTAATCTTTTTTTCCCCCTTTTTTTAGGACGAGATAGTTGATTTTCTGACAGGTGTTTTGACCCGTGCTGAGAGTCATGGTCATGGCTCTGGTGAAACACGAGATTTGGATGCCGAGAAGAAGAAGAAACCACGCCGTGAGCTGCCCTTTGACCTTGAGAGGTCACGACCCTCTTCACCTGCTGTGAGGGTACCCATCTCCCCATCTGGTTCAGAGGCAAGACAAAAAAATGCTCAAACGTAGGATATAGAGTGCTGAGATAAGGTCTGTGGTTAACACAAGCTTAAGATTTTTTCACATTTTATTGAAGTCACGTGACTGTAGTGTAGTTCGTTTATAGCTTACGTTTAGCTTTTTGCTTCTGCCGATTGGCTTCAAAATACATAAACGTTCATTTGTGAAGATTATCTTGTTAGTCGCTGAATTTTGTCAGTCACAGAACTTCTTTTCTGCAATAATCCAATATCCAAAGCCAATGGAAAAAAAAATTATTGGATTTGTCTCATGGGAACCTAACTTTAAATACGTTGTCAGTGCAGCACTCTATAGCAGCAGATATAAAAGGTTTATCTGTACCTACATAGAAAAATGAAATGCATAATAATATGGCTAAAACCAATCAGTACATGTAGATGATTAAGTTAATCGAAAATCAATACTGTTTCCCCTCCAGGATATGTCCAGTGTCTGCAGTAGTCCTACAGCCAGTCCCAAACCCAAGACCGTCGGGCTTTCTCCAGCTCAGAAATCCAGTCTCATTACTGCCACACAGCTTCTGAAGACCCACATGCAGCGCTCAGGAACGGTGCTCACACACAAGCAAGCACAAGGTGTGTATCTTTCCAGGTGCAAGTTCACAGATTCGGCCCCAGAACCCTAAGAGAGCTTACATGCAGGATGCTTTTTCACATTTTGTCTGTGTTGTTATTAATAGTGCTAAGATTATTTACGCCTTGTGGGAGACAACTGCACGTAACATAACTCGTAACAAAACCAGTAGGGTCATTCCGTGTCTCATCAGAAATTTCGGAAACTTCCCCGGCTCAATTTTTAGATGGTTAGTATTTTTTTCTGTAGAAAGACGAAGATAAATAGTGATGAAAGCCAAAATATGAAATGTCATGGATGTATATTGACTGAGTATAATCCGCTGTTTTGTAGAAGACAATTTTTCACTTGAGATTTGTTAAAATGACTTTAGAAAGATGGCAGCATCATCATTTTATTTTTGCACAGAGATTGGTAGATCTATTAGTTGAATCTGTTGACTTTAGAAATCAAATTCAAGTTAGGTTTTGTAGATTTCAAGCTAGATTTTGTTTGCAGTAGAGTCCTCATACATGCATATGGAAAACAAAGGAGCACATATCACACATCATTCAACTTAAGACAGTAAAAATTAGGAAATGGCAACAATAAAAAAAATAAAAATTAAAAACAAGTAAAGTTTTTACTGGTCCAGAGTAAATGAATACATACATCAAACCAAAGTAAACACCTATGCAAAATATAGCTATGACTTATTCCGCAGTGTAATGGCTGCAGGGACAAAACTGTTTTTGTGTCTTTTTGTTCTACACCTGGGGATTATAAACCTACACCCAGAGGGTAGAAGCTGAAACTCTGTGTGCAATGGATGGGAACTGTCGTTTAAGATTAAACCAGTTATGCGCTGTAACTGTTTTATGTACAAGGTCTCCACATTAAGCTGTGGCTCACCAGTCAGCCTGCTAGACCACTTTACTATTTGGTTAAGTGAGTTTTTATTTTTCAAAGAGAGGTTCCCAAACCAGGCTGCTAGCGCAAATGATAAAACTGATTCAATAAAAGCATGGTAAAAGAGGGTCATGATGGATTTGTCAATGTGAAAGTGACTCAGTTTCCTCAAACAGAGCAGGCGCTTTGTTGCATTATATGCCAACAGTGACAGTTCAAAAATGGCAAAAAGCACTTTTGCCTCAAGTTTGCATGCCTGTAACTCAAGAAGTATTCCAAAGAAAAGTTTAAGAATGAGAATCTAGAAAGATCTTGAATACTTTTAGATTTACAGTCATGATAACTTTAGAAAAATAATATTTATGGCACTCATACAGGTGTGTTCTATGCAATTGAGCTGATAGAAAAACAAATGAGATACATTTCTAATTTGAACATTCTTTAGATATTCCTAGAAAAAAAAGTATCTGCTGTGTGCAAAGTGACCCACATTTGGTTTTTGACCACTGACAATGTGTACAATTGACCAATTTACTCATGGAGCCACATTAAGATCTCCATATCTCTGGGATTGAACCATCGAGGGCCTTTAAAATGAAGATGCCAAAAGGAAAGTTTAAGAACCAGAATCTAAAAGAATATTATTAAGATTTAATACTTCTTGAGTTACAGGCGTCCAAACTTGAGGCAAAAAAACACAAAAAGTGCTTTTTTCCATTTTTGAATGGTCACCGTTAGCATTCAATGAAACAAATATTGCTAAAATAAACAGATTTTACTAACATACCTACCAATCTCTGTGTAAAAATAAATAATGATGCTTTAAGTCATTTTTACACCCCTCTAATTTGGCTCCAAATCTCAGGGGAAATTTTAAGCCGGGAATCTCTGGTTGAGTTGACACGGAATGACCCAGTAGTTAAAAATGTGTCTCATGACCCCTGTGTGCTGTTCCATGCTGTTTTTGAAGAGCGTGTCTTATGTGTATCTGCATAACTTGAACACTAAATCATGTTTAAGCCTGATGGGCCTCTTTTAACCCTGAGCTGTTCTGCTGATGCCTGTGCATGTTAAATGACAAGGTCTACACAGTTAACTATCTGGGAATATGTAGTCACATCATCCTTGTATTGAGGAGAATCCCAGATCCCATCAAGCAGTAATGTTGTGTGTGATTCCTGTCTTTTCTATCCCCTGTGCTTTCCTTCTTCACTCTCTCCATCTTTGTCTTCCGTTCGCTACAGCTCAGTTCGCTGCTTTTATGAAACATAATATGCTGGTGAGGAAAAGCATTCCTCCTGGCAGCCCTTCATGTCTCTTTGGTAAGTATCTCTCCCTCTCTTTTTCCTTCATTCTTTTGTCTGTCTGCCCCTTTCATGTCTTTCTTTAAAGTTGTCTGTCTTGTCTGTATCACAAACGTCCCTTTTAATGTTTCACCAGCTTTTGTGTTTGCAAAAGGCAATAACAATAGTTAATGCTTCAAATAATGACTGCTTGCAAATGTATGTTCTTCCTGGCTGAATCTATCTTAAATCAATGTATATTTTTTCCTGCTTAATAGTTTTAATAACAGAGTAAGTGAATTGTTTACCTTTTCACACGTCAACACATTCAAGGTATTATTTGATCAATACATTGCCTAGGCCTATATTATATTATATTATATTATATTATATTATATTATATTATATTATATTATATTATATTATATTATATTATATTATATTAATTATTGGCATCGGTCAAGTTTTTCTGTGCTGAGTAAAGTTGGAAGTGGAACTTGTATTGACAGCTTTGAGATCCCAGATTGCCTTGGTTATATTATTTACAGTAATGTTGCAATTTTTGTTTTAATTGAGAATCAAATAAATAAGCATAACAAATATTTATTTTAATGTTAATACATCATTTTAATAGGCCTTTAAAATCTGAGTTTGCACAAAACATTATCCATATTAGGATACTTTTGACTTATTAAAGAGCCTACAAGGCTTTAAAACTGAACATAATCTCATGCTACCAGTCAGTGCAGTTACATTGTTACGCCAGAAGGTGGCGGCAAGGGACCGTTATGACCGTCGTTATGAGTGTCATTATTAAACCATTAATCAAACTAATATGCTTAAATGCTGATTCATTCATGAATGAAACAATGAAATTAACTTTGAGCACCACTTTACAAGGCTTAGTCGATGAGCGTCGCATCACCTGGGTAACGCTGATATTTCACGTCAATAGCATTGATTCCATGCACAGGGCTAAAATTAGATTTAATTAGATTGAATTTATTGGCTTTTTAATAATAGACTAAAAAGCAAGAGAGTTTGCCTCACTACTGAGGATGATGCAGAATTACATGATTACATACTAAATGAATTTGCTATCGCTTTACATTTTTTACCACACTATTCTTCCAAACTCTTTTTTTTGTGTGTGTGTTCAGTTGCACTTGCTTGTATGGATTTCTCACCACAAGCTTCTCAGCTGAAATCGCAGCCTTGTTAGTGTCAATATATCATCCATTGATTGTAATTAAACCAGAATCATTTCACGTGAACATTGTTTCCCCATAGCAATGAGAAATAAATTATGCTGTAATGGCTAAATTGTACATCATCAATTCCAGTTCACTTTTGCAAATAAGGACAGGTTATTTTCATACTATAATTACATATTTATTAGTACTCACCCCTAACCCTACCCCTGTTGTCAAGCAGACTTGAGTGCGTTTCCTTTCTGTGCGCCTAAGTTCAAAAAGCATCTTTCACACAAACCAAACGCTGACGTCAAAATAATTTTGGGTCCGACTCTTTTGCAAGCGTCTTAATCTGTACCCATAGACCTCTGCAGCATTTCATATTAACTGTATCGGCTCCTTGTGAGTCCCTGAGTGACCTTGAGACTATAGGAGACTGTTGGAGCTTAACCCCCCAGCATCATGTGTTTCAGTGCCGGTGCCCAGTGAGCAGGTGGAGGGTTTGGACCGAGACGAAATGAGGCTCCACCTCAAGAGAAGACAAACTCCCAGTCCCACTCCCAACAAAGCCTCCAAAAGAGCCAAGATCAAAGTGACCATCGTGTCCCATGGAGACGCGTCAGGAAGCGCTGGCTCCACTGCTCAGGAAGGTACTGAAAACACAACCCGCTCATTAAACGATCTGTGCCACATATTGATGCATTTAGGCGGAAGGAGGAACGTTTTCGTTTAAGCAATTTTCAGCCAGATTGATTACTTTAATTTGCTTTATGAGTGAGCCTGTTGTTAAGCCATTTCTTTAACTCTTTCCCTGCCAGCAATTAAAAAAATTTTTTTATCATTTTTGATCATTTTCACAAAAGTTTCATGGCCCCCAGAATATATTTTTGTATGAACAAATATATGAACATGCCTTGTAGGAAGAAGGCATTCTGCTTTTAAACAAAAAACTTTATTTTTTATTCTAGCTTAATGCATTCTTTTTTTTTTTTATCAACACTTGAATGTTTTTAAGTTTCTTTAAAGCAACAATTTGAGCAAAAAGCTGTTTCATTAATGGCATGTGAATGTTCATGTCATTCTGAATAAATGCATTAATATTCATTCAAAGTAATTCATTCAAATTAACAAAAATGTTGCACTTATTTTTTGTTGTTGTTGCATTTTTTCAACTTTATATGGACAGGCTTTTAATCTTGAAGAAACAAGTTCTACTTGATGTGTGATAAGATTGCTTTCAACCCTGCCGAATGGTTAGCTTTAGATCTGTGTTGTTGTGACATTTGCATGATTTATGCAATATCATGTTGAATCAGATAATGTCCCCACACTTGCATAACTTCATTACACTGCATTTGCACTATATTTTGTAAGTTTCCATGTATACATAGAACCTTGTTTTTGTCAAAGACTACGTCAGATCAAAAGATCGATAGATCGAGTCCATCAACACCCCCAAAGCTTCAAAGATTCAGGACTCTTTCAGAAGATGCCTTATAGCGCCTCCTACCGTATAACAGTGAAAACACGGAAAGCTGGAAATGTCCGTCAGTGGCGGGGAAAGAGTTCATCATTGATGCTTGTATAAGCTAGGTTTAGATATCAGATCCACACAACATGCTAAAACAGTAACTTGTCTTAGTGTGTCATGTTGAATGAAGCACCTGGCTATCATTACCCTATTAGTTGGGCTGGTTGATGCAGTGACACTACCGTTCAAAAGTTTGGGTTTGGGGAGATTTTATGCTCACTAAGGCATTCAGTGAAAACAGTAATATTTTGAAATATTATTACAATTTAAAATAACTGTTTTCAATAAATATATATTTAACTTTAATTTGGTCCTGTGATCAAGGCTTTTTTTCCCCAGGATTCTTGAAAGGAATAGAAAGTTCAAAAGAACAACATTTATTTGAAATACAAGTCTTTTGCAACATATGTCTTTACTGTCGCTTTTGATCAATTTAATGCATGCTTGCTGAAAAAAGTTATTCATTTTTCAAAAACAACTAACTGACCCCATAGTTTTGAATGTAAGTGTACTTCTCCAGTAAAGCCATTATATAATTAAATCTCGTAATAGCCTACATAATCCCACGTACAATTTGAAAAAGGTGTCTCCGACTGTGTCTCAGGCCACCTCATGGTGTTTACGCTTGTATTCCTGTTTTTCTGTGCAGTGGGTTTGTCAGGAAAGCCCCTCGGACTCACAGTGGGCCAGACGGTATCGGGGGCCAAAGAGCTGTCTGAGCTTCTCAGTGCACAAAGGTACCTTTATCTAACACACCAGATACATTGTACAGAAGAGGAAAAAAAAGCCTCTTAAGACCTGTTCATACAAACACGACTGTTCAAAAACAGTGCAGTGGCTTTGGGCATGTGACCAAAAGCGTGAATCTTTCTGGGTAGTCAGCTTTATTCGCAGTGTAATTGAAAAGAGATATTAGAACCACAAATATTTCTTCATGTCATTCTGAACAAATGCATTAATAGGCATTCATTCAAACGAACCACATTTTTGCACTTCATGTTTTTCTTTTCTTTTTTTGTGTGGATTTTTTTTTAACTTCGTATGGACAGGCCTTTAATCTTTAAGAAACAAGTTCTACTTCTATTCTTGTGTGAGGAGATTGCAACTGTGCCCAACGGTTAGCTTTAGATCTGTGTTTTTGTGACATTTGAATGATATATGCAGTATCAGATCAGATAATGGCCCCCCACTTGCATGACTTCATTACACTGCATTTGCGACCCTGGATCACAAAACCAGTCATATGTAGCACGTAGGGCTGCTCGATTATGGAAAAAATCATAATCACGATTATTTTGGTCAGTATTGAAATCACGATTATGCAACACAATCATTTCACATGACTCTGGGAACGTGTTGCATTTATTAAAAAGACACGGTAACACTTTACAATAATGTTAATTAGTTAACATTAGTTAATGTATTAACTAACATGAACTAACAATGACAAATACATTTGTTACAGTATTTATTAATCTTTTTTAATGTTAGTTAATAAAAATACAGCTGTTCATTATTCATGTTAGTTCACAGTGCATTAACTAATGTTAAAAAATACAACCGATACAATTTAAAAAAAATACAATTTTAATAACATATTAGTAAATGGTGAAATTAATATTAACTAAGATTAATAAATGCTGTAGAAGTATTGTTCATTATTAGTTAATGTTAACTAAGGTAGTTAACTAATGCTAATTAATGAACCTTATTGTAAAGTGTTACCAAAGAAACCTTTCAAGAATTCTTAAAAAAATCGAAATTTGAACATTGATTGTACTTTTTGAACTATTAAAATAAATAATATAACAGATAATACTTCAATGAGTATTTTAATAATTCCCGCAGGTCTACCACTTATAATGCGGGAAATTCCCCCACAAACATTGATTCACTTTAGCATGTAGATTGTATGAGTAGCCTAAATGAATCCACACAGATTATAAAATCAAATCAATAATTTTAAAACTTTCTCCAAGACGCAATTTCACAAACCGCGTGAGTGTTCGCGGCGCTGCGTCTTCTCTCTCTCTGTCTCTCAAAATGGGTTGGACAAAGCAAGCGTCGAAACTACACTTTCGCGTTTGGGAGTCGCGACATGACGGAATTGTCACTTACACAATCGGGCCAGCATTGCATCGTAACTAAAGGTTATCATTTTCACTTCTTTTTAAGTCTTACCAGTTTAAACGTTCAAGCTAAGAGAGTTTACGGCTTCGGGAGGGGCGGATGCGCGTGCGCGTGTCATTCAGAACACAAGACAAAATTATCGCAAAATAATCGTTTTTACTCGATTGTACTATTTTGGTGATCGTTGGGAGCTGAAATCGAAATCGAAATTCAATTAATTGCACAGCCCTAGTAGCACAGGTATATTTGTGACAATAGCCAACAATACATTGTATGGGTCAAAACTATCGATTTTTCTTTTATGCCAAAAATCATTACGTTATTAAGTAAAGATCATGTTCCATGAAGATATTTTGTAAATTTCCAACTGTAAATATATAAAACATTTATTTTTGTGTGTGAATGCAGCACAATTGCGAAACATAAATGGACAACTTTAACACTGATTTTCTCAATGTTTCGATTTTTTTTGCACCCTCAGATTCCAGATGTTCAATAATTGTATCTCAGCCAAATATTGTCCTATCCTAACAAACCATACATCAATGGAAAGATTATTTATTCAGCTTTCACATGATGTATAAATCTCAATTTAATGAATTGACCCATGTGACTGGTTTTGTGGTCCAGGATCAAATTTTGACTATTTTGTCCGTTTCCACTTTCCAACCAAAAAAAAAAAAAAAATGCTACAAAAGTGTAGAATGTGATTGGTTTAATTTTTTTTTTTTTTTTTTTTTTTTTTTGTCAGTTCATGTCAGCATCTTTTTATGGTGGCTTGATTCTGATCTGGTATCCTCTGCTCTTTTAGGTCAGGAGGTTTGGCAGATGTGTCTGGAATTTTGGGTTCCAGTGAGGGGTCATTTCACAGCCTTCAGGGCAGCGTGATGTCGGGTTCTTCCTCTCCTGTCCAGGCTCAGGCCCCCGCCACTGCTCAAGGTACCAGCACCTTCGAATTCTGCCAACAGAGGCTGCGTTCACACTTGGCATTAACATGCGATCACCGTGACCCGATGAAGCGGATTGGATCATCAGCCAATCAGGGCACCGTGTGCTTACACTTGGCAACATCAAGTGGCTTGTCTACCTGGATAACTTATGTGGGCCTAAGTCTTACGATGCACAGCCCAGATCTGTAATGGAAAAATGACCCCTGTGCAAAGTTCAGTCTGTATGTGGACAACATCCGGATACAGGTCGCATGTTAATGCTAAGTGTAAATGATTCCACAGTCATCTGCAAGCTCTTTGTTTAATAAAAATGAGTGTTAATTTTGTAAATAAAAACTGACACAAATGTTTGATTAGCTTTTTTTCCAAGACTAAGAAGAGACATCAACATTATTGAACACTGACTGTGACTATATCAACATGCAATATTGTTGACCAAAAAGGTGACACTAAAATGCAGTTAAAAAAAGACAAATTCAAAATCTCTATATATTCAAATATATTCAAATTCAAACCAAAAAAGGGGAGAAGAAATATTATAGACAGTTGTTGTTTTTTTTGTTTTTTTTACAATTCTCCACTACCGTTCATACATGGGGTTGCCAGATGTCAAGAGTTTAAATCCCCCAATCAGAGCGTTTCTCTTAAAAGGGTACATTTTCTGCCGTCTTTTTACTTGTTCACAACCTGCACAATGTGCATGGGATGAAAAATCGAATCATTTTGTATAAAAAAATATAGTGAATGTATCTATGTATGTTATGCTGTATATGTGCAAAAAAGGGTTAAAATATAAACATTCTAAACCAAAAAAGTGCTTTACCACAGTATGTTAACTTTAGTTTCTTTATGTGTGCTGTGCCAGTACATAATACATTATTGAGTCAGAGTCAGTAACGTGTTTTGGTGATTTCCTAGTTAGGCCTATTCATTTTGTTCTGCAGATGAAAAAAGTGAATCTGCATTCAGGTTTATTTTGATGTGTTGTCTACTAAAAGTTAAACACAAAAAATAATGGTAGCTTATACAACTGCACTCGTTTCTGAATATTTAATCATTTAAATTGTCTAACGAATAAAAAAATTACAAACATACATAACATTTGTAAATAAAATAATTGTATCAAATTACCACCGCTATTGACGTATTTGAATGCCATTGCAACGGCTGTTTTGTCATTTATTATGCATTCAAGTTCATGCAAGTTAAGAAACCACTGCTTTAAAGCGTGATGGATTCTGAATGGCTGTTTGTGTCTGATTCCAGCAACATTGTTTCTCTGTGCCGTTATTGTTATAGTTGTGGTGTGGATTCTGCCATTCTATTTAGAACGATTTTTGGAACTAAATCCATTCTTGTTATAGTTATCGTCCTTCGTGTGAGCGGACCTTTAGACTAAATGGAAAAAATTGCTGAGAAAAGTAATTCTAGTTTGAATCTTTTTGTGTGTGTGTGTGTGTGTGTTAGGTCCCTCTGCCAGTAGTCTGCTTCAGGGCCTCAGCCTCAGTCTGCAGGAGATCAACACCAAATCCCCAGGCGTTCCCTCCACCACACAGGTGCCGACCCAGTCACACAGCATATGCTTCTGAAACGCACGTCTTTGTCTAAAATCGCCATGGTTTTGCATCCTTTCTAATAAACATGCTTGTATGATTCCATCTTGTGGTGGTGTTCAGGTGTCAGGAGGGAAGCCCCCGTGTCAGGGGCAGGTGTTGAGCTCTCTCAGCTCGGGAAGCGGGACGCTAGTGCGCGCGGTGCCGGTCGTGTCTACCAAAACCACAGCGATACACCAGCTCCTCACCAACGGCGGCCTGGCCAAACTAGCCAATAGCCTGCCGGGACTGGCCCACGTCTCCAGTCAGAGCACGGGTACGTCCTCGTCGCCACTGATGACACAGCGCTCCAAACAGAGGCGCCCGCGATGAGTAGCTGACTAGAGTAGCAGTAAGGTCAAAGGTCAAATCCATGAAAAGGATTAGCAGAAAAAAGGTGTCGGACAGGTAAATGTTCCGAAAGAGCAATAAACATCCAGCTGAGCATGTAAATATGTACCATAAACAAACATTTGTGTAGATTTGCACATTTTTTTATGCATGTAAAAAGATTTATTTGGGTTATCTTCTACAATTATTGGGTTGATTTAAGTTCCTCTTTGCAAACTAATGTACTTTTATACAAGTTGTTCATTTGAGTGCGTTCTAGGGGTCGACCTTTAACTCAAACTGCTGTTATGCACAAAGGACCAAACTATTTCTATGGCAGTGCTGTACAATGACAGCTGTGATAAATTCCCACATCACCAGCTTCATTCAGTGTGCTTAATGTGACCGCCTCACTGTTGTTTTATGTTTCAGTTTTCTGTTTGCTTTTCTCATTTCTGTTTTTTGTTCTGTTGGATGAGGTTTATGTAAATCATAATGCTTGCTCTACTCACAAAGACATTCATTAAATCCCCGACAGCAAAGTATTTCCTACCTCTTCTTTGTGTCATTATTATTGTTTTCTGTTTTCATCTTCTCCCAAATTGCATGCATTAATGTTCTCTATTGTTTGCTGAAGTTATTTAAATGCAGTGCAAATAAAAAACAAAACCAAAAAGCAAATTATGGATTATTAATCCATAATTGTTTGGTCAAAAGCAATGCTGGGAGTGTTTCTGCAGCGTGTAGACTGTATACAGTATATACAGTATGCAAATATTCTGTAAATTGTATAATTTTTTTTAATGTTAGGCAGTGTCTGCTGTGCATTAAGCAGAATTCTGATTTAGAGAGCTACTGATTTATCTGATGGACAAGATTTAAGGCTTTTTTTTTTTACAATCGGATTGCAAAAAAGTCTCGCTGAATTAAATATGCACACTATGTTTGTGCATACTTAATCACTATTTTAGTAGTATCCAGTATATTGTCAGGGTTTCTGTGGGGCTTAAAGTCTTATTTTGCATGCATTGCAAAAAGTGAATATCTTCCTCAGTATTTTTGTGCTGTTTTCCAACACTAATATTATATTAAGTCTTGAAAAATTAATTGTCAATATTTTTTACAAAAACTTTTAGATTTTGAGCCCGTTGGCAGGTATGTTTTAGTTAGTTTCAATCATAAACTCAATTCATTTTGATCAATTTCACAGAAAACAAGACTTGCATTTATTTGAAATGCAAAATGACAAAATACTATCTTGATTTAAAGGGATAGTTCACCCCAAAATGAAAATTCTGTCATTATTTACTCACCCTCATGTCATTCTAAACACGTAACACTTCATCTTCAGATCTTTGTAATGAAATCTGAGAGCTTTCTGTCCCTCCATTGACACTTGACACATTTGTACTGGAAAACAAGACAAAAATACCGAGGAAGAACATCACTTTTTGCACTGCAATGAAAAGATAGAGTAGAAGTTATTTCCATATTTTACTGTTTGATAGCAGAGCGGTTCAAGCTGCGTGTGTGTGTGTGTGTAAAATGAATTAAAAAGTAATGGATTATCTGTTGGAAGTTATCTGTTGAAGAGATCTCTGAAGTGTTGCTAATACAACTCATTGAGTTTCTCCCTAGACATTTACATTTAGAGATAATATTGTGTTCCCTTCAATTTAAAAGGTCTTAAATGAATTAACTTTCATAAAACCTGCAGAAACCCTAATTGTGTGCTATAGGATTCCTTTCCATACACTCATTATTCAACACAAACGTTCCCAGCTGACGCCTCATCACAATGCAGTCACACACACCCACACATACACTGCTGTATGTGGCCCTCGATTGTTGTTCACAAAATGGTTTGTTATACACATGAAAATATGAAAAATTATAATTAATGAATGAATGAATGTAATGTAAAAATTCACTGCGATGACAAATATTATTTTTTAACATTTATTATTTTGCATTTGCATTTCTTTTACGCAGCACACACACATTTCTGAGGTCCGTGGCCATTTAGACCATCGTTTGATCAAGTTTTGATATGTGATGGACTATAAACACTAAAATAACTACAGCAGCGCGGATGTATTTTTATTAAGTAAATATTTCAATATTGCTGGAGAATAACTAGCATTTAAAAAAAAAAAAAAAAAAAAAAGGTTTGTAATAAGGCTTTTTAGTGTGTAGACTAATAGCAATATTTGCAGTAGTTCAGTACTTTAATGAGGGGAAAAAATAGTTTGCGGGGTTCCTTTGTAGTAAACAAGATTCATGGCATCGGGTCTTAATATTTTCCTTTTTTAAAACAAAGGGATTTTAATGAGGAACAAATGGCCTCATGCACTTGGTGGCTAATTGGTATAAATTCATAAGATCTCATTCATCCGTTTTTTCGTATAATCTTAGGCCTACGCCCGGTGACGGTTATACACTGCCTGGCCAAAAAAAAAGTCACTGTTTGGATTTAAATAGGCAAATGCTTAAGAGTCATTAATACAGTGATTATTATGTTTCTATCATGTTATATTTTGCCAACAGTTCTTCTAACCCTAATTGATGGAGTGTGTAGCTTTTCATTTCTTAAACAACCATGTGTGAAGAAACATCATGGCCATATTCCAGGATGATAATGTGCAGATTCATCAGGCTCAGATTGTGAAAGAATGGTTGTGAGGATCATGAAGAATCATTTTCACACAAGAATCGGCTCCTCTGAGTCCAGAGCTTAAACTCATTGAAAGTCTTTGGGATGTGCTGGAGGAGACTTTACAGAGAGCTGGACTCTTGCATTGACAATACAAGATCTTGAGCAAAACCGGATGCACCTCTTGATGAAAATAGCATCACAACAATTTTTACCAAATCATCCCCCGTAAATTAGTTACTTTTTTCATGAAATCGAGTTCATCACCGCTACTCGGGATAAAAGTGCATATGAACTATGAAATGCATCTATTTAGATAAACAAAAATATTAATGCTGTTATCGATAATTTTGCTTTTTATAGGCTTTATAGGAGGTGAATTAAAAAAATCTATGATTAATTCACCTGCATCATATATAGCCTATAAAACATTATTTTATTCACTAGGCTACTTGATATCATAGTAAATCTGATTCATCACATTATAAATTATGGACAAACATAACAGGTTGCATTAAATTACAATTAATAAGCAACAGAATAACATGTCTGCATGCATAATAGCTATGCCACAAAATAAGTATTCCACAATCTTACAAATGTTTCCAAACAACCTGTGATTATAATATTTAGGGAAAAGAAAAGGCTAACAATATTTCTTGTCTTCAAATATTTCCCTGTAATGTGTGTGTCATCTGCAGGGCTGAAAGCTCCCACCACCATCACAGTGACGTTGCGAGGGCAGCCCAGCAGAATTCCCTCTCTCAGCCACACGGGGGCGACAGTGCCCTCTCACAGCGCACCTGACCACCAGGTGTGTGACCCGCTGTCACCAAATTATATTTCACTTCTTTTGCTTGATGTACCAGAGCTGAAACAGAACAGTTGGCTTTAGGCTTCTCTTTGTTTTAACTCACGCTTGACAAATTAGAAGAGCTCATCAGTCTTTTAGGATTTTCATTAACATTGATTTAGTCCATTTAGGGTTTTTTCATCCTAACTTTCTGTATTAACTGATGTTTACTCGCAGCCACCACAGTTGGATCAGTGCCTTTAGTGCTCTGCAGTGCGAGCAATCAGTGTTGCTGTAGTAACCGTCTCATTGACCATGCAGAGAAATTAAGTGTAATTATTTGCTTAATCACTCTGAAGAGAGTAATTATATGCTTGTCATTTTTGATTTGGATCACTTAGGTATTAGTAATGGTTTAGTTAATTTAAGAATGCTTCTGATTCATAAAAACACTATTGGCTAATTGTGTCTAACGTTACTAGTTAAATAAACTTAAATAAGCAACATCACACGAGCAAGAGTGCATAGGTTTGGGTGTCAGTAAGATATATTTTAAAGAAATAAATCATTTTATTCAGCAAGGATTAATTAAATTGATCAGAAGTGACAGTTAAGACATTTATAATGTTTAAAACTTGCAAACAAATGCTGTTCTTTGGAACTTTCTGTTCATCAAAGAATCCTGGAAATAAATGTATCATGTTTCCCAGATTCCCACAAAAGTATTAAGCAGCACAACTCTTTTCATCACTGATAATAAGAAATGTTTCTTGAGAGGCAAAATTGGCTTATTAAGGATCATGCAACACCTGGAGTAATCATGCTCACAATTCATCTTTACATCACAGGAATAAAATGCATTAAAAATATATTGTAATAATATTTCACAATATTCCTATTTTACTGTATTTTGATCAAATAAATGCAGCCAGATTTTGAAAAACATAAATGGTGGTGGACTTTCTGCAAGTTGCATCTTTGCACCAGTTGGTGGCGACAAATGACTATCTTTATGGGTCATTTCAATAAAAAACATTCAGGAACGAAACAATCCTGTTTTTAGTGAGCGAGACATTGGGTGTGTCTCAATCAGCTCTGTAGTCAGGGCACTGATCAGGGAGTCGGCCATTATAAGGGCTCTCAATCCCCAAAACCCATCCAGTGCACTTAGACAATCCCACAATGCAACGCAAAAACTAGGGAGCATCAATGCTCGCTATGCTCCCATTCCTTACGTCACATTTCTGAAGCATGAAACATAACACACATGAGCCAACTCAATAAATATAATGACAAGCGATAGAAGATTTGAAAAGACAAACTTTTTTTTATTATACACTATTACAGTGGTTCTCAACTCCAGTCCTCGGGACCCGTTGCTCTGCACATTTTGTATGTCTCTCTTATCTGACACACTCAGTTCAGTTCATGGAGTCTCTCTTAACGAGCTGATGATCTGATTCAGGTGTGTTAAATAAGGGAGACATACAAAATGTGCAGAGCTGCGGGTCCCGAGGACTGGAGTTGAGAACCACTACACTATTATACATAAAAGTATTGGGACACCCCTCCAAATCATTGAATTCAGGTGTTCCAATCACTTCCATGGTCACAGTTGTATAAAATAAAGCACCTAGGCATGCAGACGCTTCTACAAGTATCTGTGAAAGAATGGGTCGCTCTCAGGAGCTCAGTGAATTCAAGTGTGGTACCATGATAGGTTGCCACTTGTGCAATAAGTCCATTCATGAAATTTCCTCACTACTAAATATTCCACGGTCAACTGTTAGTGGTATTATAACAAAGTGGAAGCAATTGGGAACAACAGCAACTCAGCCATGAAGTGTTAGGCCACGTAAAATCACAGAGCGAGGTCAGCGCATGCTGAGGCTCACAGTGCGCAGAAGTCGCCAACTTTCTGCAGAGTCAATATCTGCAGACCTCCAGACTGTGTGTGTCCTTCAGATTAGCTCAGGAGCAGTGTGTAGAGCTTCATGGAAAGGGTTTCCATGGCTGAGCAGCTGTATCCAAGCCTTACATCACCAAGTGCAATGCAAAGCATCGGATGCAGTGGTGTAAAGCACACCGCCACTGGACTCTAGAGCAGTGGAGACGTGTTCTCTGGAGTGATGAATCACACTTCTCTGTCTGGCAATCCGATGGACAAGTCTGGGTTTGGCGGTTGCCAGGAGAACGGTACTTGTCTGACTGCATTGTGCCAAGTGTAAAGTTTGGTGGAGGGGGGATTATGGTGTGGGGATGTTTTTCAGGGATTGGGCTTGGTCCCTTAGTTCCAGTGAAAGAAACTCTTAAAGCTTCAGCATACCAAGACAATTTGGAGATGTCATGCTCCCAACTTTGTGGGAACAGTTTGGGGAATGGTGTCTTCTTATTCCAACATGACTGCGCACCAGTGCACAAAGCAAACCCTACGGATTAAGAATGGGATGTCATTAAAGTCCATGTGCATGTATAGACGTACCAAAACTTTTGCCAATATAGTGTATCTCAGCATAAACACACATCGCTAGACAGGTAGTGAACACATGTAGTTAACATTTATAATAAATATTCAGCTAAAATTTTGTAAGGGTATGTAACAACAGTGTGTTTAAATGGTTAGTTCACCCAAACATTTTAATTCTGTTTATCATATAAAGCGATCGAGTCTCTTCAGAAAATTTTGGACTAAACCGCTCAATTCATATGGATTAGTTTTATGATCTCTTTATGAACTTTATGAAGCCTCAAAGTGCTAGTTTTGTGGATGGTCAATGGAAGGACAGAAATCTCTCAGATTTCATTAAAAAGATCTTCATTTGTGTTCTGAAGATCAACAGAAGTCTTACGGGTTTGGAACGAAATGAGGGTGAGTAATTAATGACAGAATTTTCATTTTTGGGTGAACTAACCCTAAACAGCATACAAAAATTATATAAAAAGATATAGGTCTGCCTGTTTGATTAATACCAGCGGTAACGTTCTACAACGTTGTATGTTGACGTCGTTCGTAGTCATGTCGCTGGAAATTGAGTAATCAATGTGCAGTGAACCAAGGTCCTTACCAGTGTACATGATATTGATTGAGACGCACACATTGAATCATTCACTCAACAGATTTGTTCGAAAATCAAATTCATTTGAAAATGAATCGCCACTACTGTGTGTTTCTCTGAGATGTGCAACAATTGATTGCATTGGCTTAATTTAAAACTGTTTGTTGGGAGAGTGAAAACAAAGTGACAATATTGTCTAAAAATGTAAGTAGGCATATATTTAAAACAAAACAATGCATTGCCATCATAAGAAATATGAGCACTTTTGGAACACTACTCATCTAGAGAATTGTATTGTATGTTATGTTCATGTCATTAGTGGAATTGCATTAACATGGTTTAAATCTACTTATCTGACCGTTATCAGTTTGTAGCAGTAAATGAAGAGATGTCTTATCAATCACAAGTTCAGTATGGCGTACCACAAGGCTCAGTACTAGGACCACTGCTGTTCACTCTGTACATGCTACCATTAGGAGATATCATTAGGAAGCATGGCATTAGTTTTCACTGTTATGCCGATGATACTCAGCTCTATATTTCTTCACGCCCAGACGAAACTTACCGATTCACTAAATTAACGGAATGTATAGGTGATATAAAAAACTGGATGACTAGTAATTTCTTACTACTTAATTCGGAAAAAACAGAGATTCTAATTATTGGACCAAAAACTTCCTCACGTAATAACCTAGAATACTGTCTAACACTTGATGGCTGCTCTGTCAAGTCTTCGTCATCGGTTAAAGGAGAACTCCGGTCAATTTTAACATTGAGCTCATTTTTTTGTACATTTGGAGTGCTGTCAATACAGAGAACAACTACAAAAATCGGTGATGCCTACACCATGTAATCCTCTTTTTAAAATTTGCACCCTGTTGACTTCAATGGGGCAAGTTTTAAACCTGCTTTTAGCCTCTTAACATCCTTGATGTGTCATTACAAGTGCACAGCCAATGTGAGTGATTCCTTCAGCGTGAACACGGGTGAATCTGACTGCAGTAGATGTGAAAGATATGAATAAAAATTATGTTTATTCAGCCAGCGCTCATACCTGTATTTACATCCTGTTTTAGGTCAAAGTCCAAAGTAATCGATTGTCGAGTTCAAGCGCGTGATCATAGGTACTAAACCTATGCGCGTGAACTCGACAATCGATTACTATGGACTTCGACCGAAAACAGGATGTAGATACAGGTATGAGCGCTGGCTGAATTATTATCATTTTTATTCATATCTTTCACATCTACTGCAGTCAGATTGACCCGTGTTCACGCTGAAGGAATCACTCACATGGCTGGGCACTTGTAATGACACATCAAGGATGTTAAGAGGCTAAAAGCAGCTTTAAAACTTGCCCCATTGAAGTCAACAGGGTGCAAATTTTAAAAAGAGGATAACACAGTGTAGGCAACACCGATTTTTGTCGTTGTTCTCTGTACTGACAGCACTCCAAATTTACAAAAAAATGAGCTCAATGTTAAAATTGACCGGAGTTCTCCTTTAAGAACCTGGGTGTGCTCGTGATACCAATCTTTCATTTGAAAGTCATGTGTCTAGTATCTGTAAAACCTCATTTATCCATCTTAAAAATATATCTAAATTACGTCATATGCTCTCTTTGACAAATGCAGAGCAATTAGTCCATGCGTTCATGACATCAAGGCTAGATTATTGTAATGCTCTACTGGGTGGTTGCCCTGCACACTTAATAAACAAACTACAGCTGGTCCAAAACGCAGCAGCTCGAGTTCTTACCAGAACCAGGAAGTATGACCATATTAGCCCGGTTCTGTCAACACTGCATTGGCTCCCTATTAAACATCATATAAATTTTAAAATATTGCTGATTACTTACAAAGCACTAAATGGTTTAGCTCCGCAGTACTTGAGCGAGCTCTTAATGCATTATAGTCCTTCACGTCTATTGCGATCTCAAAATTCCGGCCAGTTGATAATACCTAGAATATCAAAATCGACCGCTGGCGCTAGATCCTTTTCCTATTTAGCACCAAAACTTTGGAACAGTCTTCCTAACATTGTCCGGAAAGCAGACACACTCTGTCAGTTCAAAACTAGACTAAAAACAGATCTCTTTGACCTAGCATACGCATAACACATTATAGACTTCTATAATTCAATGTTAGGCTGTATAGATTAGGTCAGCCGGAACCGGGAACACTTCCCATAAATCCTGATGCACTTGTTACATCATGAGAAGAATGGCGTCTACGCTAATATTAGTCTCTCTGTTTATCCCGAGGTTTACCACAGTCCGCCGGATCTAGGCTGTATCTAGATCTGATGAAGGACCTGCGCTTGGACGCGACGACAGCGCAGTCCTGAAATGTCAACTAGGCTCTTCCCTGTGAAGGCCTCCCTCCCCTCCCTTTACCTATCTACAGATAAAGCGTTGTCGGGATAATTCCGGTTCACGTGGCTACGTGGAAGCAATAAAATTCTGTATTATTAATTTTAAGGCCAGACAAGTAGTATGTTGAGGGTTGATTTGTAGGGAAGGACTACACGCCTGCGCACATATATTCAAACGCACATACCTATAGACTGAACTCGTAATACGCATGTGCATGCCATCGGCGTTCTCACTGGTTCGCGTTTTTGAAGTCTGCGCAGAAAGAACTTAAGAGTTTTCTGTTAAAACGGTGTCGTGTTAGCGGCCCTAAGTTAATAACTAATGATCGTTGCGACGGAAGTGAATCAATCAAACTAACTTTAGCTGGACAATAACTTTATTCTAGAGCTGCTATAAAGCCAAAACACTTTACTTTAATTTCCTATTATCAATGTAAAGCTGCTTTGGAACAATCTACATTGTTAAAAGCGCTATATAAATGAAGATGACTTGACTTGACGTGTTCAATTGATATTTTATCTTGCAGTGACCAGAAGCTCATTGAAATGGATATGTGAAGCTGAAATGGCCATCACTGAAATCCAACAGCACAAACAGATGAACCCAGAGGAATCAAATGGATTTAAACCCGGTTTAAAGACTCATTTGCCTCATAACCTGCAAGAGCGCCCTCTATAGACACTGTCTTGCACACATGGACTGAAGACTTGACTTCACACTCATGCATTTGTCTATTTGTATTATTTTCCTTAATCTGCAGCACTTTGACTGTGTCATGAGCAATGTTCCGTTTGAATTTTTTATATTTGTTCCCCCCCAGTTTTAAGATTTTTTCCATACAGCACTTCAAAATATTTATTGGGAAATTTCACAAACACTGTTATTGTTCTTTAGATATAACAGGCTTTTTTCCCTTGCCGTCTACTTTAACAAACAAAAAATGATGTTTTGCCAGTACAGTATATTTGATTCAGTTAATTTTGCAAAAAAATAGTTTGTTGTTAAAATGTTTTGCACAAAACCCCAGCAGAGCCTGAGCGTTATTTCCTTACAGCCATAAAGCGCCTGAGAGAAATGGATCATTAAACTGTAAAAAAAAGATAATAAATTCAAAATGTTTAAAAGATGATGTGAGATTTTTTAATTGTTTTTAGATTAACCATACATCAATCATCCAATGCATTTTTGCACGGTTTTCCTCATGACAGCATATCGCTGTCCTTCAAATAACCGTTCTGATTATGCCAACAGGGATAATAATGTGTCTGCCTGATTAAGTCACAACTGTTTTGATTGCTGATTGCTGTTATTGCCTCTAATGAGGGAAACCAGTAGAGGTTGAAACGCTTGAAACTGAATGATAGACACTGATTAATGCAGCGATTTGTGTCCTCAAAACATTATGTTTTTAGAAAGATGAACAATACATGGTGATTGTGAAGCGCTCAAACTGATTACATGAGGATGTTCCTAGTTAGTTGCTGAAGGATTCAGAAGGTTCGTAGGGCAGAGGTTATCAAAATGTTTGTTAACTCAAAAGTAAGCTATTTCATGTGAATGTGCAGACAGGGTCTAAAACTAACTCCTAGGTGATTGCTAGGCTAATTTAGGTGGTTGATAAGGTGTTCTGGGTGATTAGGTGGTTGCCTGGGTATTTTGGTTGTTAGATTCATATGCCTACTGGCTCAAGGGTCGAGAGTTTGTTTAACCCTTGTGCATTATGGAATTACCTTTGTGCCAATAATAATGAACAGAACTTTTCAAAACACTAATGCAAATATAAATTGAAACTGAATAAAATATCTGTGAAACTGAAAAAAAACAAAAAAAAAACGCAGGCACATTTTTTTTTAACTTCGTTTTTAATAAACTGCATGTTTTACTAACTGTTTTCACATCTTTCTTGCACTGATCTGAACAAACAAATGCGCTTCTAGACTTTTCATTTATGCTTCTGAAGTTTTCGTTTACGCTCCCTGAGTTTTCTTTCGCAATTCTGGCACATATCTCTCGTGGGGGCGGGGCTAGCAGCAGTGTGTTCTCATTGGCTACTGAGTTTTTGATTGACAGCTTCTTGACCTGGAAGTGAAGACATCAGTGTTGTGTTTACATGTGTGGATGTAAGCGTCTGTAAGCACAATTTTCTATTACATTTTAGTGATATAAAGTTTATATCTGTATTTATCTGCTGCTACACTACATTGTTGAGATGATTGACAACATTGGGCTAGAGTACTGTACAGTACAGTACAAAAAGTACTGTATCTGACAGCCGATGCTATAGGACCAGGGCGCTGTCAATCACTGCCTGATTCAACTTTGGCAATGTAAAGCCTTTTTATCATGCCAGTAAAGCTATTTAAACCTGAATTTGTAAATTACTGATTAATTTGCGATGCAGAGTTTTTGAAAGAGGAGAGACACAACTCGACCACAGACCAGGTCTCTGTTCATAATATGTAAACATTCAATTATTTTGAAGTATCGCCCTGGTTGCAGTGAGTCTTTTTTGTGACTGATCAAGCTATTATATGTAGCTAGTATGAGTAACAAAATTCTTTTTGTGTCCATACTTGAATAGTAATAATTTAAAAATGTTCAATTCAAATGAACATTTCGGAGAAAAATATTTAATCTTTAATAGTCTATAATAATAATAAATATATGTCCAAATGCAAAACCTAATACATGCAAGTAATTATGACTGAAAACATCCAGGGAATACACACAGCCATGGATATATATTTATATATAGGGCTATACAGTCATCAACTGCATACACAACAGTATTACAGGTAAGAACTGGTGCATGAGGTATATTTATTTAGTACTATAAAAAAATTATATCATTTGTTTGAAATCAATATTTTAAGTCTGCAATTTGTTATGTGGGAGTTCAAAGCAGTTTGAATTGTTAGATTATAATACATTTCCTTATCATTATAAGGGAGTGGAGAAACTAAACAAAATTCTGACGCTGACACAGAGGATGGAGTGGTAGTAGAGATCCACTGTTCACATCAGACAAGAAACTTACTTTGTTCATACACATCATCTTCGAATGACTGGGATCTTGATCTTCAGACACCAGTTATTATGCAAATATTTTAATTTCTTTGGAGCTCTATATTAAAACAAACACAGTTCACAAGTACACAAGAGGTTGCACTTTAGTCTGTGCTGATCTCGGATTAGCATACCAGCAGCATATGAATGTTAAGGGGATAGTTCAGCCAAAAATAAAGATTCTCATATATTTTACTCACCCTCATGCTGTCCCAGATGCATTTTACTTTCTTTTTTACAAATAAACACAAATTAAGATTTTTAGGAAAGTAATCCATGTCTGCAAGTGTGAAGAAATGGCATGAAGGTGAGTAAATGATCAGAGAATTTTAATTTTTTTGGGTGAACTATCCTTGTACCCACCCAGTCACTGTTTTGTTACTTTTACTGTAACAGGAACTATTCAAATGATCATTTAAAATGTATATGCATTTTAAATATGTATTCTGTATTTGTTCTTGTGCATTTTCTATAGTAATGTATATCATGAGAATACTGTGCATTACATGTATAGTATGCAGTTAATGTTTTGTGGATTCTGGTCTTTCCGTTCACAACATAATTGCATCCAAGACTTTCACTTTGATACTTGTGTATATGCTGTAGTGACAATACAGAATGCAAATTTATTTGAATTAATTCATATTTTCAATTACATTCATTCAACTGGTTTTATAAGTCACAATTGAAATAGTTGATGATTGTTAAAAATGTATTTCCAATTTTAAATGTTAGAAGATAATATTGACTAACTAGTAAAATTATCAGCATGATAAAAAAAATGGCAACAAGAACATTCTTTGTGTGAAATATATAGCCTAATGAAATGCCCTAGAGGTATGTATCATCTGACAGCAAGCCACGATTGTAATTTTCATATTGTTTAAATTCCTCTTAATTAAGTGATCATTAATTGTGATGGTGTAAATGCATATGCTAACAATGAGTAGTGTGATGGCCATGGTTGCCGACCCTGATTACCTGCTGAAGTATGACTTTCTTGACGGATGAATATATCACACACGTATACTATAGTATTCTCTTTTAATTGTAACAGCTCAACCTAATCAGAGCCTACAATGCAGAAGAATCATCAGGAATAAAAAAATATTCTCCGAAAACATTGGACACTATACAATATTTTCAGTATTTTATACAGTACTTTAATGTACAATTACACCTGAATAGACTGAATAGATCTCTTGTGCTCCTAAAAGCTTCTGTCGACAAAGTAGTAGCAGCAGATAAATACAGATACAATTTAAAAAAAAAACCCTCATAACTTAATATCACAAAAATTAAATAGAAAGATGTGCTTGCAAACGTCCACACATGTAAACACAACACTGACGTCTTCACTTCCAGGTCAAGAAGCTGTCAATCAAAAACTTAGTAGCCAATGAGAACACACTGCTGCTAGCCCCGCCCCCCACGAGAGATATGTGCCAGAATGGCGAACGAAAACTCAGGGAGCGTAAACGAAAACTTCAGAAGCATAAATGAAAACTATGGGAGCGCATTTGTAATTTCAAATCAGCGGAAGAAAGATGTGAAAACAGTTAGCAAAACTTGCAGTGTATTAAAAACGAAGTCAAAATATGTGCCTGTGATTTTTTTCTTCAGTTTTACAGATATTTTATTCAGTTTCAATTTATATTTGCATTAGTTTCTTGAAAAGTTACATTCATTATTATTGGCACAAAGGTAGTGCCATAGTGCATCCTTATGGACAAATTTGTCTTTTTCCTTTTCTTTTTTTTTTTTTTAATGCCATTGTGTTAATGCCAACTGCATGAATTTTGGCACATGTGTGTATTTGTATTGGAATTTTACTATTTCACCCCCATTTCCAAAATCTATTTTGCACTAGGTACATAAAATACTTCCTCTCAGCACCATTTGGACAAAAATGTCTGCATTGAAACCCATTAAAATTGCAATTTTTAATCCCAGGGCCATTTAACTATAAAATAATGCAATCTTTGTTAAGAGGCTTTCATTCTGTTGGCAAGTATTCAAAATGTAAATTTTTACTATTTTTTTACCAGATGGTGCCATTTTTTCAGGTTTGGCAGATAAAGCAAATACTCGCTTTATTCCCGTTTTCTGCTTCGGCATATTATAGAGCCAATTGGATAAATCATGCAGCGATAATTGTGTGGGTGTGTTGGTATGGATGTCAGAGTGTGGTTTGTATGTGTGTAATAAAAATAATTTGTGTTCTTGTAATATTTGCAAGAGAAAAACTCAACTGCAAATCACAAATCCAACCACTGTGTGCACCAGTGGAGTTTTGCTGGCATCTAATGGGGAAAATTTGGTACTGCGCCCAAACAACTTACCGAAAGCACATTTTCTGAGATATCAATGTCAAATTTGCAACACAACTTGTTTAGATTTATGGCTTTGATTTTCTAGCAGTTTTAGAGTCCAACATGTTTCATAAAATATTGTAAGTTTTTTTTTTTTTTTTTTACTTCAACAATAATCTGCCAAGGGTCTTCGTTAAAATAAGACCAAATTTATGACAGTTTTTTGACTAGGACATTTTTGCCCACTATGGTCCTGTTTGTAACTTTTTTTTAATTGATGCACAAGTGTGTGTGTGTGTGTGTGTGTGTGTGTGTGTGTGTGTGTGTGTGTGTGTAGCATCATCCCTGCGTTCATGTTCATGCTTGCATATTCCCTGTTCTCTTCCATCTCTTCAGTCCACAAATTCCCGTGGGCATGCTACTATTAAAAACACCTGTCCTGGTTTTCCATCATGTCCCTCTTAAGTAAATTGAAAGGATATGATATAATGGTGCCATTGTTTCATTTCCAGTCTCTCAACACAGTTTGCCTAGAGGGCTCAGGGGCATTTCCGGATGGTCAGGGCAGGACAGGACAGTTTCTCTTCCAAGCGTCATAAATCCAGTTTGACATCCAGGAGTGATTCTTTTAAGATTATTTACAGGATTGTGTACATAAAAAACGGATTAAACTTTTCAAAGAATTCCCAGTCGTGTTTCCAGTGGGGGATTTGCATAATGAAATTTGAAATATGACACAGAGATGGTTTTAATCTCAGAAATATCGCAGTCCTCCCTGACTAACAGAGCTTTGTAGACATGAAATTTCCACCTGAAGGATAAAGACGAAAAATAAATCAAATCACATGCTTGGTTTGCGTGTGAGAAACGTAACAATCTTTCAGAAGGGGAATAAATCATTATTTTGCTTAATCCTCTGACTCATATCAAACAGGATATACATACTTGGCTATAATCACAAAAAAACAGCAGTGTATATCAAGTTGGGTTATTGTCCAAACACTGACTCAAAGTGGGAAGACACAGACAACACAAATTGTTTACAATGTCTTTCTTTTCACATCTTTAAAGTCAGTGACATTTCTGACGCACTGAAATCAAGATACCATGTTTTCACATTATGACCACAATTTTCCGAGAATTCAAGCACTTGTTTTGATATCAACTCTATTACACTCGGGACAGACACTCATAAAGTAATGGTTAACTGGCTTTACTTATTCCTTATTCTTCTATGTTCAATCTGAGCTCTGATGAAAAATAATATTTATTTTATTTATATATAGTTATATTAATAAATACTATAATTTAATATTTATGTAAAATAAAAAAATATATCTGGTTCTACATTTAATAAAACAATCAAAGTGAGTAGCTTAATTTAAGTTTGAATTTTTAAATTATATATATAATATATATATATATATATATATATATATATATATATATATATATATATATATATATATATATAATGGTATTTTAATTTTATTGGCCAGTAGGTCGCAACAAGGGATTGTCATTATGAGCGAGTCATTGAATCATTCATTCAGCCGATTGGTTCAAATAACTGATTTATTCATTTGTGAAGCTTGTTTCCGCCAAAAAAAAAAAAAAAAGAAAAAAAGAAAAAATAATAATTGCAACTTTTTTCTCAGAATTGCTTGATATAAACTCGAAAATTGTGTGTTTGCGAGTTCTATAGCCAGAATAGTGAGATATAAAATGTCAGAATTGTGAGTAGATTTTTTCCCCCAGAACTGGACTTCATAACTCACAATTGCAACTTTATATTTAAACTCACAATTGTGAGAGTAAAAGTCAGAACTGTGAGATAAAAAAGTCGCAAATTATCTTTTACATTTTCTGTTTTCTTTTACATTCTGTTTGACTTTGCTTGTAACTATGATCGTGACAGAGCAGAAATTGACACCTGGCAACATTGTAACAAAATAAGTTACTTAATATTAATTTCCTGTTTATTAAACTGTTGTGTAAAAAAAGCAGGGTCACACTTGCAATTATTCTTGTTTCTTTAAGTTATTTTCAAGATCCAAGGTAAATTATCCTTTGCCACTATTAAAGTTACACAAAAAAATGTTATTCGAACTCAAATTACTTGAGATAATCATTGAGCTGTCAGCCGTGACTACGCAGAAAAAACACATTAAATCCTAATAAAATATATTTTTTTATCAGCTAAATGATATTACTGTCTTGTTGCAATACTATATTGATTTCAGAGAGGAAAAAATATAGGAATATATATTTTATATATACACACTATACACTCACCTAAAGGATTATTAGGAACACCATACTAATACTGTGTTTGACCCCCTTTCGCCTTCAGAACTGCCTTAATTCTACGTGGCATTGATTCAACAAGGTGCTGAAAGCATTCTTTAGAAATGTTGGCCCATATTGATAGGATAGTATCTTGCAGTTGATGGAGATTTGTGGGATGCACATCCAGGGCACGAAGCTCCCGTTCCACCACATCCCAAAGATGCTCTATTGGGTTGAGATCTGGTGACTGTGGGGGCCATTTTAGTACAGTGAACTCATTGTCATGTTCAAGAAACCAATTTGAAATGATTCGAGCTTTGTGACATGGTGCATTATCCTGCTGGAAGTAGCCATCAGAGGATGGGTACATGGTGGTCATAAAGGGATGGACATGGTCAGAAACAATGCTCAGGTAGGCCGTGGCATTTAAACGATGCCCAATTGGCACTAAGGGGCCTAAAGTGTGCCAAGAAAACATCCCCCACACCATTACACCACCACCACCAGCCTGCACAGTGGTAACAAGGCATGATGGGTCCATGTTCTCATTCTGTTTACGCCAAATTCTGACTCTACCATCTGAATGTCTCAACAGAAATCGAGACTCATCAGACCAGGCAACATTTTTCCAGTCTTCAACTGTCCAATTGTGGTGAGCTCGTGCAAATTGTAGCCTCTTTTTCCTATTTGTAGTGGAGATGAGTGGTACCCGGTGGGGTCTTCTGCTGTTGTAGCCCATCCGCCTCAAGGTTGTGCGTGTTGTGGCTTCACAAATGCTTTGCTGCATACCTCGGTTGTAACGAGTGGTTATTTCAGTCAAAGTTGCTCTTCTATCAGCTTGAATCAGTCGGCCCATTCTCCTCTGACCTCTAGCATCAACAAGGCATTTTCGCCCACAGGACTGCTGCATACTGGATGTTTTTCCCTTTCACACGATTCTTTGTAAACCCTAGAAAATGGTTGTGCGTGAAAATCCCAGTAACTGAGCAGATTGTGAAATACTCAGACCGGCCCGTCTGGCACCAACAACCATGCCACGCTCAAAATTGCTTAAATCACCTTTCTTTCCCATTCTGACATTCAGTTTGGAGTTCAGGAGATTGTCTTGACCAGGACCACACCCCTAAATGCATTGAAGCAACTGCCATGTGATTGGTTGATTAGATAATTGCATTAATGAGAAATTGAACAGGTGTTCCTAATAATCCTTTAGGTGAGTGTATGTCATAATAACACTTTTTTCATGGTATAGGCTACTGGCAACATATTAGGTTTGCTCCTCGGGTATCAAAACCATGACCTTGCTGTTGTGAGCATGTAGGTCAACATAACCTATGGCAAGATTAACAACATCGATTCTCCAAATATCGATTCTTGACATGGAGTCAAAGGCAGGAGAGTTTCATTATGATGAATTTCTGCAAAGAAAGGAAGTGACTAAAGACTTATTTAACGTCATCTGGGATCTCATATTACATCAGATCCATGCAACAATACTGTGAACTCCTTCTGGATTCAGTGAGTAAGCAGAAGTTAACATCATCATTACATGCATACTAGAGAAACTGCAATTATAGCAACAGATGCATGCAGGGGAATTCCACTATTCCACATCACTAAGACCCAGAGGTAAAAAAAACCCATGGAATTCCCCTTTATTAAAAAGAAAAGAAGTGGATACAAATGTAGTAAAGAACACCATATTCCACTACAAAATCAATGCTAACCAGAGTGTTTATTATATGACAATATGAAGAAAGACTGGAAGTATTCATAAGTGTGACTTACATCGTGAGAAAAGCTGTTTAGTGACAATATCTGAACTTTTATCCCCTAAATCATTCAGTTCACTACATGAGAGAATCAAAATAAAGAACGGTATTCCTAGACAAAGAGCCAAAGAGGCAATACTAACTAAATGGATCATGTAATATCTGTACAACAAAACAACAAAATTATTGATGGCAAAGACTTTCTAAGTAATGGAAAACAACATTCAGCTGGAACAAATTACATGCTTTCCTCCACAGTATGAAATGTGCTGTTGACTTTTGTGTGCTGTTTATGCATGTCTGCACTGTGATATTGTCAATCCATAGCAATGATTAATATCGGCTAAGTCATTATTTACAAATAAATCAAATGACAAAAAAAACATGTAGAAATGAGCATAAGAAATAGTGCAAAAATAATTGCGGCTGTGAGCCTTCCACATTTCCCACATTACCGATATCGTCACCCTCTTTCTCCCCCCTTGCGATGGCCCTGGTGACCAGGATATCGTCCATGATGATATACGTGAAATTAATTTGCATGTGTCAGTTTAACCATTGACAAAATCACACCGGGACATTCAAATCTGCGTTTGCTCTGCCACTGACCAAGAGAAAGCAGTTTCAAATAACGATCGTATCAATTACATGATTACGTCACTAGGTGGCGACAGGTGACTGTTAAAAATGTGTTCGTCATTGAATCATTCATTAAAGAGATTTGTTAAAAATCACTGATTCATCCAGTAATGAAACAAGTGAAGCATTGTGAGTGAGTCATAACTTTTGAAAAAAAAAAAAATCATTCAAATTAATTTAAACCTTTTTAAATAGACTGAAGCAATTAACATTTTGTCAGAACCTCTAGTAAATTACATGTTTGTTTAGTTTGTCTGTTCAGAATCATGGGAGAATCATCAAACCAAAAAATAGTGGTTCTCAATTTATCCGGAATTGTGCGGCTCAGCCTATATTCCTTATTCAATAATATGTAGAATATATTCAACATCAAAAACACATTTCCATTTAAAATATTTGCTTTACTATGAATTGTCTACATTTTGCATGTGTCTACACTTTCTTGCCTATGATGTATACTAAATACAGATATACCCACAAGTAAATTCAGAAGAGATTTTAGGATAACATCCTGCCATAGTCTTGTTTTTTCACATTAAGCTGTGTGAATCGATATTCATATTAAAATAACCCATATTGCTTTGGTTTTTCCACAAAAAAAGGGCACATTTCCTGAAAAGGAAAATATCAGGAAAATTAAAGATACTTCTCATTTTTGGTAATCACCCTATTGTAGTAAAAATCCATTCACTCCATTTGTTATTTTCCCCATAAATCTAAAACAGGAATGTGCTCTAATGTCACACTGGAACAGGATTCTTGTGTTCTTATTAAAGATTCTAAAGTTATTCAATTAAGAGCAGTGAGTGATTTTCTGTTTGTCTTTTGTTGGTGCTCTTATTATATCACAGTGCATTCACTTTAATACACAGATCTCATTTACACATGCCATTTCTTTCCCTGCTGTTTACGTTCACAGACATAACTGACTGTTTATGTGAACTTTGTGTGTTTTTGACAGCTTAAAGGTACAGTGGAGGATTTTCCTGAATTTTAGAAAAGAACCGCCCTCTCCACTTTTTGAAAAAATACACATGCGCAACACTCTGCCTGCTCCCGAGAGGGAACGCCTATTAAACGTGTGCACGAGCCAGCATGCACGAGCCTAGTTCTCCTCGTGCACGCTCTGTTTACAAGTTGCTGTCGGCATGGGATGTTTACCGTGTCTGTGCGGTGCGTGACTTGTGCCAGGGCTAGCATCGCTAATCATAGCTTACATTAACTTTAAATGGATTTCTCCAAATAGCATGCCAAACTTTTAGCCTGACTACGTCAGACTTCCTACTTCCGCTAATTTCATTTCGCTCCTGTAGTCAGTCTGAGATAGCAGCGTATCTTTCAGTTTTCCACCGGCCTGAAAACAGCCGGGCCAATCAACGAACAGAGGGCGGGCTGAGAGCCGTGACGTAGACGCTGATTGTACCGTGGTGGATGCGTACTTGCGTAGATTTACTTCACATAATCTGCAAAAGTCGTTCACAGCCATGTTCACTCCGGTATTTCGCTCGATGGTTTAGTTTTTGCATCATACATGTGTTTACAGTGGAAGTTAGATGCTGCTGAGCATGCGCATAACACACGCCATAACCAAACGTTATGTGATTGGCTTACGGGTAACCAATGATTTTAAACTTCAGACAAGCGCCCCCCCGCGAGAGAGAAAACACTTCTCTATTATGCTATTCCAGACTCTCTCTACGAAGCAAAGTGAAGTAGCAGAGTCTGGTATTACCAGGCTACCAAACTTTACCTGTCGAGTAGAAACTTCGCGACTGAGGCATTAGTGGGAAGCCCAACCTGTGCTTTTAGCGCACGCCAGCGTGTGAAATATTCTCCCAAAAACACTCTGGTCTTGTTTCTTTCTTCAGAGGCCTTTCTCTTCTTTTCATACAATTCGTAGACACTTTTTCTCTTGCGACCCTTAGGCATTTTGAGAACGGCGGTGAGAACGGCGAGCTCCAATGAATGGCTGAAACCGTAGCTCACCACATATACACCTGAAAGTGCGCATGCGCAGAAAGCGAAAACTACCTAGGGACGAGCACGTACGACGGCCTTCCGTAAACATATCACCAGAATGATTGACAACTAGGAGGACCAATAGTCTTGATGATCCACCCGGAAAAATAAAATCCTCCACTATACCTTCAAGCAAAAAGAAAACTTAAATGAATACTCATGTGACGCTCTGCCAGCTTTCTATGTGCCTGCTTCAGGTGTGTGCGATCTGAAAACCATTGAAGTTTAAACTGTTATGCCTTTAAGATGCATGCAAAAAATAACTTTTATGATGATGAAAAACTGCAATGCCACTTGAGAGTGATCTCAATAGAGATAATAATCAAAACCAAACCGATGTTTTGTTCGTTTTGGCAGAGTTTCTGAGGCACAAGCTGTAAAGGCACAGCAATATTCTGAAGCAGCAGCTCATTTGCATTTAAAGATACATGCACCAAAACAGTAGCCTGGAAATCCAGACCTAAATCTAAAAGATTAATGGTCTGACGTCGACTAATGAAAATCGGCCAGCTCGAGGGGTGGCACCAAGCATGGCACAAAGCCATTTCAAACAACTGGTGTTCATCTATAGCCATCTTGCAATGTTTACTAATGACTTCGGTCACAGCGCTGTCGTCATCTGTTTAGCTCGCCTCTGGCCCGCCTATATCAGATAACCCGATTTGATTGGTGCAGCTCGGATACAAGGGCATATTTAATGAGCATCATTACTCCACACCGGAGTAAGTCGCTGAGCAAATTCAACTTGTGCTCTCGCGAGAACTCTGGATTACCAGGGTACCAAAACAGCATGTTTTTGCTTCAACTCAAAAATGGGCATTTACAACACGGTGGGGCCTATAATTACCGCTGTTGATTAATAACATCTAACATAAAAAATTGTGTTAACATAATATGTGTGTATATATGTATTATTATATTTATATATACGTGTGTGTGTGTTTGTGTACATACTACCCACACACACACACATGTGTGTGTGTGTGTGTGTGTGTGTGTGTGAATACACAGACGCACACGCATACATATACTATAACACACACCCATACAAACACAAACTTTTATGTTAGATGCGATTAATCGTGATTTATTGATTTGACAAAACCAGGTATAATAAATGATCTGTGGAGTATTTTGAGCTGACACTTCAGACACATTCTGGGGACACCTGAGACTTATATTAGGCTACATCTTGTAAAAGGGGTAAAGTATTATTCATTTGGATGGCATATATAGGCAACACAGTGCACTCACAGCAAACAGAGAGCTCTCAGAGAACAAAATACAGACACATACGCAGTTAACGGAAACAACTCAACACACACAAAGAACAACATACACAGGGAAGCTGCATACACACACACACTGGAAACGCAACATCATAGAGCAACGTATACACCTGGAACTCGGCACACAGAGGCATGTCACAAACCAGTGTGAGAAACACTAACACCTCTCTCCTGCAAAGTTTGTAACCTATGCACTGGCACACAGCCCAGCTGCACAAATCACTTCACCGCTATGGGAACACAATGTGTGTGTGTGTGTGTGCGTGCGTGCGTGTGTGTGTGGAGGCAGAGCCGCGCTTAAACCCGCCCTCGAGAGAGATCTCATTTCCCCTAAAACCTCCCATTTTTCCTCCGCCGATGATCTGTCTCGCCTGTACCTCTCTCTATCCTGCTCCACTAGCCCGGTCATGGAGCTCGCAGCGAGGTGTGTGTTCCTGCTCTCCAGCTTCGCCGCGCTCGCAGCGCTCGATCTGGACGCGATTGAGCCCGGCTTCTATGTGGAGACCAGCAGCCCATCAGATGTGATCGACTATAAAGATCCCTGCAAAGCTGGTGAGCACGAAAGACATTTGTTTACACTGCTTTGATAGATGCAAGCTTTCGCGCAAGCCACGTAATGCTGCTGTGAGACTGTGCGAACTATAAACTGGAGATGACAGCGGAGCCGCGCAAAATAAACACGCGATCCACGGCGTCACTAAACGCACAAATACTTTGCGCAAAGTGTACTAGTTGTTGACACAACGGTGTCTTAAAGATTACGCGATGTTTTGACATCCAACACGAAACTTTATACCTGGAGGTGTTTTCTTTTGTCAGATCACAGCCGAAAAGTTTTTCTTCGTTTTTTTCTTCGTTTTTTTGTTTTTGTTTTGTTTACAAGAAGTTTCGAGCAAGTTTGAATTTGCGAACGGTTTAATTTCAATATTGACATTGTGTAAATTTTAATACACGTGCAATAAAAAAGTATTTGCGAAACTTCTCATTGGGATTTTGGGATGGTTTGCAACAAAGTTGCAGATTGGGTTGCTATAGCTATATATCTTTATATATCTATATTTATTATTCCCGAGATAGTGTTCATCGTTTTAGTGTTGGAACATCCCCCCCTTTGCCATGTCACTCTGTTGAATGACGTAGTGACCGGCCGGCTCGATTTTCCTGCACAAGGTGAACTACGTCATCAATCACAATAGTTACCCTATGACGTAGGGGGATCTTTTTATTTTTTACCCATTGCTACCACTAAACTAAGAGTTAATACTGCATACTTTTTTAAATATGTGAAACTGAGTAGTATTCTACATTGCTGTCACATGACCTTATTACATGCCTGTTTAATTCAGTAAGTGGCACCCTGTTGTCATAAATTTGGTTATATGTTGTATTTGTAAATGTGAAAGAAAAAAAAATGTTGGTAGACAAATGATTTGAGGTAAATAAATGTAAAAATCATGGTCAATTTGTTACTCAACTGAAAAATATGCACACATACACTGCAAATATAGTAAGTGCAGTAGCTGTAGGCTATATCTTGCACGCAACCAAATTTAGGCTATAAAAAGTGCTTTGCCTGATGTCCCTAATTTCATGGCTAGACCAGACTTGTACTGTATACCCACATATTTCTGAGGATAACTTTATCTTGACCTAAAATCAACCAATTATGTTTGATATAATTACGGTTTAGTAGCTCTAGGGAAGTAATTAATTCTTTGGGTCCCAAGAGAAGCAATGACTATTTTCACATGTCCTGTTGTCAGGGCAAGTGCCCTTATTTTGTTGTTAGCCAAAAAGAGGTTATTGAGTTTCACAGCTGAAAATGTTTACTAGGAAGGAATGGAAGGGCAAAACTTTCAGCATCTGACTAGTGCTTGAAATTTCTCTGGATTCTTAAAGGTGCCTCCCTCAACTTTATGTTTAGGTGACAAGTGTTCATTTTTTTATGGTAAAGTACTTTCTCCAATCCCAGATTAATATTCAGAGACCGCTTTAAGTAATCCATTGCTTGGTTGATTTCACTTAAAGGATTAGTTCACCCAAAAATGAAAATTCTGTCATTAATAAACTCGCCCTCATGTCGTTCCAAACCCGTAAGACTATCGTTCATCTTCAAAACACAAATGAACATCTTTTTAATGAAATCTGAGAGATTTCTGTCCCTCCATTGACAGCTACGCAACTACCACTTTGACGCTTCAAAAGGTTCATAAAAAGGTCGTAAAGCTAATCCTTTTGAATTGAGCGGTTTAGTCAATTTTCTGAAGAGACTTGATCGCTTTATATGATGAACAGATTTAATTTTTCGGCTTTTATGCACATATAAACATTCAACAACTCACACATCAGTTGTGGTAAACGGAAGATCAAGCATGTTCGTTTGACGTGCGAGAACCAATGAGGTTTGTTCTTGCGAGTCAAGCAAGTTCAGTTGAGCTTCTGTTTATGTTCGCTGATCAATGTTAATATGTGAATAAAAGCCTAAATTAAATATGTTCATCATATTAAGCGATCAAGTCTCTTCAGAAAATTTGAAATTCAAAAGGATTAGTTTTACGATCTCTTTATGAACTTTTTGAAGCATCAAAGTGGTAGTTGCATAGCTGTCAATGGAGGGACAGATTTCATCAAAAAGATCTTCATTTGGGTTCAGAAGATGAACGAAAGTCTTAAGGGTTTGGAACCGACGTGAGGGTGAGTAATTATTGACAGAATTTTCATTTTTGGGTGAACTATCCCTTTAAAAGTGTAGATAAACACCGTGACTCTGTGGCCCTATAAAAACATTGCTGTTTGTTTGAGCACCCTGACCCTCAACAGAGCAAAAGTGGCTCAACCAACGGTCGAGATTGGGGCAGCATTATCTCTTTAGCAAACCAATGACAGACGAGGAGAGTTTTCTGAGAAACCAGTTTGTTTTTGCTCTTCCGTGACAGTAGAATTTGAGAGCAGTGATCAATAACTAAAGATTTTAGGTGGTTGTCTGTCCATACAGGTTTGGAACAACATGAGAGCGAGTAAATGATCATTTTCATTTATAGGTTGAACTATCACTTTAAGAGAACATGCGTAGATCTGCAACTGATCTGCTATGAAATTAAAGGAACAGAACTTTAATTTAGCTTTAGGTTTCTACAGAACATTGACTGTAATCTTCAGCTTGTGGTGGGATGTTGTGGATTTCCTTTGTTTTTCCACCTGCAGGATGACTTTTCACTGGTTTTTACGCTGTTGAGTGGATGGATTGAGTCCAGATTTCTTAAAGCTCACACAGGGGTCACTCCGGAGACGTGTAAAACCTCAGAGATCTTGGTCTCTATTAACTTGTCTGCTACTCCTCTCCACCTCCTTCCTAACTCCCTCTCTTTCATCTTCCTCTTTTTCACTCTTTCAGGCCTAGCTTTTTTCCTTGTCCTCATTTGCAGCTGAATGGGGTCCTTGGCTGTTCATTTTTACATTTTCACCCCTCTGAGAGACAGACAAGTGGCTATAGGACAATAACGCAGCCCACCAGCTGAAATTGGTATTCCAGGCAGATTAGGCTGGTTGACCCGCAAAGGCTCAGGGGGCCGTCGATCTCATACTAGGATTAACTTCCCAGATTGTTCTGTCACTCTGTGATTCAGGCTCTCCAGCGACGTTAAGCCAAAGCCATTCTGTTTTGGTGTGTGACTCCTCGCTATCGCATTTCATGCATCATTCGAGTTAGCTTAGCTAAGAGAACTGGCTATATTTTGGCTTTCTCTACATATTTGTGTTTGTTTGTTCGGTAAATGAGCTTTTCGTAAAAAAGGAAGCCATGTATTTACACTGGATGTTGTGAGTCAGAGTTCAGTGGCCGTTATGACGCGAAACACCAATTATCCGTTCGTTCACAGCTGTTCGTCTCCTTTTTTATAAACATGTTTTCGCAGTTTAATGGTTTGGTCATCACAATCTCCGAACAAACAGATTTTGCAAGGCCAGTGTGGAGGTGATGCCCTTCATTTTTGTCTGTGAAACTTCCTCAGAACATTGGTTTTGGCTGATCTGGAAAGAGTATTGGCCAATCTTTCATTACCCCTAATACCTTAACTATGATGTCAATACCCATAGTGCCTTGCTCTCTGACCTGATTGGACTGTTAAACATGTCTATAACTTTAGAGAGCGCTCGCCTCTCTAAACAACACACCCTTCATCCCTCTCAGATCTAAGTGGTAGAAGAGGACGGGGTTTGGGATTGGTTCTGGATGGGGCCCAAATGGCCCAGCTGGAGCAGAGATTATGTGAGACGAGAGGTCTGCGTTTACGAGAGAGGAGTAGGAACACAGATGTAATGTGCCTTGTTTACACTTCATCCAAAGAGAACGTTCATGGTAGAACGTTCATGACGCTAAAATATATCTGATCTGAATTACATTACATTCACACCAGCAAAATGTGTTATTCGTTTATAAATCTGTCTTTTAAGGGAAATATTCAAATGAATTGATTGCAAATATTTGAGGCATAGTAAAAAATATAAAATGATCACCCTCAATTCATTTAAAAATGTTTGACTTTCTTCTGTGGAATACAAGAGAAGATATTTTGAAGAACTGTTTTTTGTCAACACAATGAAAGTCAATGGGGTCCAAAACAAGGAGGCCTTTTTAAAAAAAATCTTCTTTTGATGTTCCACTGAAGAAAGTCAAACCGATTTGGAACATGCAGGGTGAGTGATAGATTTTTCTTTTTTGGGTAAACTATCCCGATAAAAATGGGGCATACTTAGTTTTTTCGCTTGCCGTTATATCTCATATGCACAGTCTAGCACTGAAGTCTTCAAAATTTTCTCAAACTATCCAAAGCTGTGAGTGTTGCCACGAATTGGTGCAATAAAAAAATTTAGTGCACTTTCGGCTTTAAAGTCAGGAAAACTATTTTCTAAATGGGTGTTATATCATGAACACTCATCCGTGTCAATATTTTTAAAATGTCAAAACTGGACGTTCCCGTGAAAATGACAGACTTCTCTCTGGTGGCGGCACGCATGATTCTCCAATCATTTAATCTGCTTAAACCCGGCCCTTCAAGCTTACCTGGGGCACGTTCAAGTTCAAAACGGTGCGCAACGTTTTGCTACGGTTTCCGGGTTGAACGTCATGTTTCCTGGAAACGGTGTGCACCGGTGTGCAACGGGGTTTGAGATACGTTTTCTCTTGTTTGGTGGGTGTGTCAGAACTGCAGTCCAATCAGCAGCAACATGCATATAAAGCACGTGGTATTAAAGTGAACTCGCACAATGGGTTCAAGGAAAGTAATTTACAAATGTGTTCGATGCAGCTCGGTATACGCAACAACTGAGGATAATAGAAGACATGTTTGTCGTAAGTTTTATTGTAAAAATATAGGATATCAACATAATGATGTAGTTGTTTATATTTTTAGCTTAATTGCAAGTGTATGACATTTGGTATAGAAATAAACAATGGTAATTAAGTGCTTTTCCAAAAAATGAGAAAGAAAATACAGGGTATTAAAACAGAATGAACTACAAATAAAGTCAGTATGTGAGGCTAAATAGATGTGTTTTAGTCTGAATTAAGTAAGACGTGTGCTTCCATTTCAGTTTCAGCAATCCCTTCACTCGATTGGGATGTTCTCTTTTGTTCTGGGCGGCAAGTGCAGTAACTGTAACATCGGGCATATTTTGTAGTATTAAACACATATTTACACAACGACTTCATCAGGCTCCGAAAATTCTTCACAAAGAACACAAAGAATGGCCTTCTCAGCTGCCATAGTTGCAACTCTTGCGTCATCAGAACAGTGTGTTCAACGCATCACCGTTTCTGTTTAGAAAACGTTGTGCAACGTTTTGTCGGGCTGAACGCAGCCCTGCTTTCACTTGTATCCACTTTGAGTGCCACACCTGCATCTCAACATCCAATCAACAACTGATGCACAGAACCAAGTCCCCGCCCTACACTTTTTCCTTGTCGATATTCCATTTCGATTGAATGTGCATTCACTATATGGAAAAAAAGATCTGTTGCTACTCCTGTGTCATGGCGACTTTTACACTCACTGTGAGGCAAGATCATCATGTCTAATGACTTAAAGTTAGGCCTTTTCCTCACATCATTTTTTTTATAGGACTTAAAGGGTTAGTTTACCCAAAATTGATAATCCTGACATAATTTTCTCACCCTCGTGTTCCAAACCCGTAAGACTTTTGTTCATCTTCGAAACACAATCCATATGAATTGAGTGGTTTAGTCCAAATTCTCTGAAGAGACTCAATCGCTTTATATGATGAACAGATTGAATTTAGGCTTTTATTCACATATTAACATTGATCAGTGAACATATACAGAAGCTCAACCAAACCTGCTTGATGCGTGAGAATGAACCTCATTGGTTGATGCAGAAGCTCAAAGATGCTGCGTAACACGAGAATGAACCTCATTGGTTCTCGCACATCAAGCAAACATGCTTGAGCTTCCGTTCACCGCAACTGATATGTGCATTGATGAATATGTGAATAAAAGCCTAAATTAAATTTGTTCATCATATAAAGCGATCAAGTCTCTTCAGAAAATGTGAACTAAACCACTCAATTCAAATGGATTAGTTTTACGATCTCTTTATGAACTTTTTGGACCGATTTTTTATTTTTAGGTGAACTATCCCTTTAACTTATAATTTCCATGAAATACACCAGACAACAAATATACACAGAGGCCGCAAAGCTCTGACTGCTAGCTTGCACTCATCTGTAGCTCTCACATGGCAAATGTTGATCTCCGTCTCTTTCCCCAGCGTGGTTTTAATAAAGCACTCTTTGACCTGATTCCCTGTTGCACCACTCACCAAGAAATGTGGCGGTGCTTGAATTCCTTCTCTTCGCGTCTTCAGAGTCTGTCTCATAGCTCGGCGCGGAAAACCACAAGCACAGACAGTTCAGCTGGAGCCGCTGGCCGAGCGCAGAGACTGTCATACATGCACAGCTGGTGACATCATACACTCCCATGGTTCATTTTTCTGTGGGGAGGATTGGTGGTTATTTAATGACTTTTCAAGTGATTCCGCATAATTCCAAAGAATTTCACAGTCAGAATCTGTTGGAAAAATGAGTGAAATGTAGTAGTTTTAGGCACGTTTGTGGAATAGTGTTTAAACCATCTTACTATATCTCATTCATGGTGATGTAATATTTTCAATGTCAAAATTCTCTCTCTTATACTGATTATGCACAGCTTTAAGTAAGCAACTGGTAAGACACCTGTAGCTCTCTGTTGTTATTAAAACATTGCGCTGTTTGTTTGAGCATCCCGACCAGCCCAGCATAGCAACAACTGGCTCAACCAATGACGTGGAATTGGAGGCGGGGCTATTTTGTTGGCTAACCAATTGTGTTTGGCAATGCAAGTGGCATAGAAACACACTTCCTTGAATATTCCATGTTCAAGAATGTTAGATTTACATTTAAAAACTACAAAAAACATTACTATTTCTGTTAAAAAGTGTATTATTCAAATTGTAAAGTTTAAGGGTTTTAGGCGTTACATTGTCATGGCAGCCAAACTGTAAAACTGGATAGAAAGGAGAGAATTAAGAAAATATATAATGCTGTTGATTGAGCTTAACTGTTGAACCTGGAATATTCCCTCAAGTAAAATGATTTTTGATCCATGCTGCTTCTTTTGCTTGTGCTTTGTGATGATGATTTAAAAAAAAAAAAAAAAAACGCTAAAACACTGGGTCTTAAAGATTAGATCGTCCCTCCCAATGGATGTGGCCAAAGTGTTTATGCATGCTTCAATTTTCTCACATATTTCATACTGTGTCACTTGTTGGGGACAGGCCAGCGAATCTGCCATTAGACCTCTAAAATCAGTATATAAGCAAGCTTTAAAAATCTTTGATAAAAAGCCATTTCGATACCACCATTGTAAGATTCTAGAGAAACACAATCTATTGAGTTTTGAAAACTTTATACTCTTTTCTAACTTGACTCTAGTGTATAAGATTCTACATGGCCTTGCCCCTGCATGCTTATTGGTTTATGTTCACACTCGTTCTGCGATTTCTGTCAAATCTACTAGAATAGCGTCTATTTTTGACTGTAACATACCTTATTGCCGCTCGACTTTTAAACAATCTGCTTTTTCTTTTAAAGCAACCACACAGTGGAATGCACTAACAGATGGTATAAAAAGCTGCAGTTCCATTAAGAGTTTTAAATCCGAATTGAAAGTTTCTCTGAAAAACAATCAAATTTGTACTCACTTACATTGATGTGCTACTGTCAAATTGTGTTTTTTGTATCTTGTGTGTGTGTTTTTTCATATGTTTTATTTTTTTATTTTTTTTATTTTTTATTTTTTTTTTGTACTGGAGGTGGGGGAGTGTTATTTGTATGGACTGCAGATGTAAATTAGCCTGCGGCTAACTCTGGTACAATGCATCAAATGTCAACATTTATGTTAGAAATTGTACATGGTCCTTAATAAAAAAAATAATAATAAATAATAATAAAGGGATAGTTAACCCAAACATTAAAATTAGCCCATGATTTACTCACCCTCAAGCCATCCTAGGTGCATATGACATTCTTCTTTCAGACGAATACAATCAGAGTTATATTAAAAAATGTCCTGGCTCTTCCAAGCTTTATAATGGCAGTGAATGGGTTAATAAAGGCCTTCTGAAGTGAAGCGATGCGTTTGTGTAAGAAAAATATCCATATTTAAAACTTTATCGTCTAATATAACTAGCTTCCGGCAGACGGCCATACGCAATGATTTTTACGAAAGAATTTTTCACGCCATTTTACGGCAAAATAGTAACCCTTGAAATTGACGCACAACGTAATGACAAACGCTGTTGCCCAGCCCTGTTTGTTTTGAACCGCGAGAGGCGTCAAAGCTTACGATACTCTTACATCCTACGTCATACATCGTCAAGGGTTATTCTTTTGGCGTAAGTCGACTTGCGTAGGCCGTGAGTAAATCATGGGCTAATTTTCATTTTTGGGTGAACTATCCCGTTAATTATGGCTTTTACAGGACATAGTGACAAATGCACATGACCTGACTGTTAGGAAATTCTCTCTCAGTATTATAGGAATCTCTGGAACTTGAAAAGTGAAGTTGTCTGCTTAAAAATATAAGGCTGTATTTCTAACCTGAAAACCCTCCCGGGAACTTTTGGAGCATTCATCTAGATAAACTCTCCCGTTTATGGAATGAAAAATGAATGAGAAGCAGTCACGCACAATTACTGTACGCCTCTCTGACTGCAGTGTCTTTTTCCTAGAGGGATTGGAGAGCTGTGTGTGTTGCGTAACATTTGTCTGTCAACATTATTTCCATAATCCGACCTCAGGACAACAAATGAGAAAGTTTAATTTGTAAGACCTTTCCCATAAGCTTCAGGATTCACCCAAACTCTCTTAATGCTGTTGTTTCCTGTCTGCCCTAATTGGTTCACTGAACCTGCCAAGACTGGTGTGCAATGGACATTTATAACAGTAACCGAGCCAAAGATTTCCTCTCTTTCCTCCCCCGCTTGCCCTCTGGGTGAGGATCACAGAAAATGAGGGCTAGATATAGGAGATTGAGATGAGATGAGGTGAGTGTGCCTGCAGACTGTAGGTCATTCAGTGCATGCCAGCATGGCCCAGTCCTGTGGGTTTCTGCGTCTGTCTGCCAGCTGATGTGACTGTGGCACATTCAGACCCCTCTGGCAGCTAAACCGTGAACCATACATCACCCTTCTGCACCTCTGAACCCTGACTACATCATCTCAGACTATAGTTTGAATTAATCCCATTGCATTACAGTACAGAATGGCTCTTTCACCATTGTCCTGAACATTGTATAAGCATTCATTTCATGTGTCAATGAACGGAAGAGTGGCTCTCGGGAGCGTGCAACCCTCACATCCTTTGGATTTTCCCTGCAAACTCATTCCGAGTCCTTCACATAAAAATCAGTCTACAGGATAGACAACCTAGGAAGTCTGGGAAGGTCTCGTTTTTTAAGTTTGGTCACAAGCTGTTTACACATTAGCTTCGTTTCCATCCGAAGTTGCGAATTTAACTTATGCGCAAAGTGGAATATCGCATGAAACATTTGCGAATAAAGCACAGAATAAGAACGAAATCGTCACTTCCTGATTAACTGGCACTAAATATCACTAAGAAAAGTTGGAGAAGCCACTGTATGTTGCGTCTCAGAGCGCGCAAACGAAACGCATAAATGTTATCTTGTTTTCGGAGGCGGTATATGGAAGCTTGTTTCCGCCACGAGAGAGAGGAAGAGAGAGGAAGAGATAGATAGATGAATGCCTCAGTTTGCTCTGTTGTAAGGTTGTGCAATATAATGTAATATACAGTGTGACAGGCTATAATCTCTTGTCACACTACTGTCTTTTTTTGGAAAAAGTAGCTTGGCTTGCTAACAAATATGTAGGGATATTTAAGGGATATTTGAACAATTTTTTTTAATTCTGTCATCATTTACTTGCCCTCATGTTAGTCACTTTCTTTCTTCCTTAGACGTCCTTACGAGTGTGTGTGACACTGTTTTTAGATTTTAGTTTTAACCCTCCAGTGATGCTAGCATGACTGTTTCAAAGCCAGCTGAATGTTAGCACACAGCTTGAGTTTGTACATTTGACTCAGATAAGAGAAGGTCAAGAGAGGTAAGAACATGGAACAATCATGCGGAGGAGGAGGAAGAGGAGGACATCTGGTTTTCATACATCTGCCATTTCTAAGAACCTGTATATGTTGTGATACTGTGCTTTTAAGCCAAGGAGCAGCTTCCTGTTTCTTTTTCTCTTGTCCCAAGATGGGATATATAAGCTATGCTACTTTCTGCTGAATGAGTTATAACAATCTAAATCCATTGCCCTGCAGCAAAAACTCCTCTGCCAAGTACAGTGAACTCCAAAAGTCTTTGAAAATGCACTCTTTTCTAATTTAATGTTTTTAATTTAAAGTCAAGAATATGTGCAGTGCAGAATCTGAAATATTTCTCATTCATTTAACATCCATAAGGTGTTAAGTTCTTTGAATTCTTTGAATAATTCTAGAAAATTGCGTTTATTCCAGGTTTAAGCTAGTGCTGGCAAATTGTTTAATTGCGATTAATCTCATCTAACATAAAAGTTTGTTTATATATTCATACATACACACACACACACACACACTATATAAACACAAACTTTTATGTTAGATTAATTGATTTGACAGCACTAGTTTAAACATATATATTTTAAATGTTTGTTGTAGTATATATTTTATTATAGTGTTTTTTTTTTTCTAATATACATTTTTGAGTCATGAATAATATTATCATTTTCTTGAACTTATACCATTTGAGATAATAATTAGCATTGTACCAGCGTTTTTATATCACGGGAAACATAAATCTAGTCTGGCTGGTAGTGTATTTAGCGTATTAATTGGCCAATAAACACTCACTCTTCCAATTTTCTTCTAAAGCAAATGAGTAGAGAATATGAAAAAAAGAGAGAAACTTCCATCTCAAGATGCTCATCACATAATTCACCATGTACGAGCCTGTTCGCCACCTCCGGCCTTGCACTCCATTTGTTCAAGTTCCATTTGCTGAGAAAGATCCAACAAACAACATGAGCCCTGTAGATGTCTTCAGCATGTGTGTGTATACAGAGCGCGAGAGCATGTACGGATGTTTATATGTGTGTGAAGAGTGCTTTGTGAGTCGTACTGATGTGAGCAGGCAGTGAGTGATGAAGTGATTTGAAGAGTGAGGCATGTTTTCCTCTGGGAAGTGTTTAAGCAGACTTGAGAGCGTTGTGGGTGTTAAATGTGCGGTAAGCAGATTTCATTGTGTGTTTATTGGCATTCTGTAACACTGGGCCACAGGTCAACTTTTATTTCGGTTTCGACAAATTCCAGCACTCGGCCCGAGCTTTATGCTTGAGAAATGTTTTGTTCATGTCAGGGAGATATCTTCCCACACATCTATGCCGTACATGTAAACATTACAGTACGCTACCGTTGTAGTCTACACTAATGTGCCCTTCATTTCTACAGGTTCTACTATTAGGATCTGCACAGTGTTGTAGAGTAGCTAACTAACTAGAAGTAGTGATTAGTACCATCTTAAACACACTTTTACTAGCATGACAATAGTTCAGCTGTTTAAGGGCTGTGACACACCAAGCTGCTGTTGGTGAGCGTGTTTTGGGTTAGTTTTTGCGCTGTGACTCACACTCTGGTCGGCGTTAGTTTGCCCGACTCAGCATGTTGAATCGGCGTCAGGGCCGTCAGTGAGAGAAATCACTCTGTTCAGTTTAGCGAGCGAAACTGAAGCTGTCAAATGCACAACTCATAATTTAAATGAGTAAAATCAGCTTGTAGCTAGGCTAGCTACAGTTTCAAAGTAGCTTCCCACACAAGTTTTTTTAAATATATTATATAGTTAAATTATACATTTGAAAAGTTATTGCCCCTCAAACAATTTTTTAGGGTTTTTAAGCATTTAGCAACACTACAACGCGCTAACAACATAAAATGCGCAACTTTGAACTTGCGTAACTTCGAAACTGTAGCTAGCCAAGCTACAAGCACATTTTACAAAGTAACCTCCCACACATTTAAAAAAAAAAATCAATTATATAGATAAGATATTGCCCCTTAAACAGCTTCACTCTAGTTAGCACAAGTTGCAAACCGCATTGTAGCTTTTAGCTTGGCTAGTTACCGTTTCAAAGTAGCTTCCACAACACTATTACTATTACCTGGGCACTAGTGGTTGCTGTCCCTGGAGTTTGTCTGTCCACATTCTCTGAAGGTTTCAGCTAATTAGCCTCACAAGAGTGTGCGCATTGTCTTCTAAATAAAGATGAACCTTGTATGATGCATTAGAGGGAACAATATGCTTTGTTGTTGGTGTGAAACATTTAGAAAACCTTGGGAGTACTCTGTCCAATCATCTCTTTCACACCTAATTAGCCACAATAATGAGAAGGCAAACTGGCCATGAAAAGCAGGTGTTCATTTGCTCACTAAGCTACCGACACCTCTGCTACGTTTGTGTAGCTCAGAATAATTCATCCCTTCAATCTAGCGGTGACTTTGAAGGGTAAACAAATATAATGTGACCTTTGGCATGTTTTTAAACTGCAGTTCATTCAACTGTAGATTGTTTACATGCACATAACTGTTTGGAGAGCACTAAGGCTACTAGGTTTAAAAATGCAAATGTGATGAGTGGTTAAGTGTTCGGATGGTTAGAGGAGCCATTATTCACACATTCAAATCGAAACGATGCAGTGAATACAATGAAAAAGGAAAATTTAGTGCAAAAATTGGTCATACAGCCCTCAAAGACATTAATTGCTGTTTTCGCTCATCAGGTGTCATTAATATTGGTGTGTAAAACGAGGGCGGTTTGGCTGATGGTTGGATCAATAGCTCTTTGTAGATAGTAATTGGTTTGTTATGGTTAGACAGACCGCAGCCACTGTTCTGACCCCCTGCTACCCTACAGCAACTGTTTCCATTTAACACAGACACGCACATGTTTGTGTGTGTGTTTAATTGTGCACGTGCACAGACCCAACCTGGTGAATATGCTGAAACCTTTACCAAATAATTACTCAAAAGATAAATGGAAAAAATAAGTTCTTACGGGTCATTTTTGTTTTTCCCAGGGTGTTTTTTCATTGGTATGGGTAGATATTGTATATTGGGGTACTAATAGTTTAGTAAAACTATGTGAGTTATGTAATCAACTAGTAAAGTAATGCATTATTTTTAAATTTAAAATAAAACATTTACTTATAGTTAGGCTACTTTTTCAAACAAGTAACGCAAGTTATTATTTTTTTCCATTTATTGACTGAAAGCTTTCCTGTCCCCATGTTGAGAGAAATGTTGAGGGAGTGTAGTCAGTTGTAACCGGGCGTAACCGGGCGTAACCGGGAGTAACCGGGTCAAACGGTAATTTAACCTATTGGTCAATCAGGAGTAATTGGGAGTAAGCATTGTGTGCGCTGAGTGAACGTGCGTTATTGTAGGTCTAGACTAAATTTGAGCAGGCATTTACTCATCTCACTTGTAGAAAAACAGATTCAGTATTCCTCAAAATGGATAAAAACACTGACATGCAAACTCAGAATATTATGCAAACCTGCAATAATTGTTAAATAACACAAATATACTTTATGTATTTAATCTCACTTTATTAACCAATGTTTGTGCTTCTGACCTTTGATGATCCAAATCAATCATGCAAATAAGCAAAAATGACTTCACATTTGTTTTTTTAATTGCTGAAGCAAGAGTGTTGAACTTTCCTCTCCTGCATCCTATTCTTCTGCAATCCAGAATGGAATATTGTAATGCATTACTATTAACCCTCTGGTGCTCTTCGCGTGTCGGAAAAAATTAAAGATTTCTTTTCTTTTTTTTTTTATGAAATGAATGTACTATATTTTAGTTTGATAATGTTTAGTTTTTTATTTAATATTTTGTATTTATAGGGGATTTTTTTATACTAAATTATATTTACGCTGTATTTATAATCCATTTATTCACTTTTTGAGCATAGACCTGAAATTTAAACTTCCAACTTAAACTGTCGTAAATTTTGAATGCTTTAGAGCACAGACTTAAGTTTGATCTCTTTTCAAAGACGAAACTTGGCAGTTTTACTCTGAAACTGCAATAAAATCAAAGCCATAAACCTAAACAAGTTGTGTTCCAAATTTGAGCTTGATGTCTCAAAAAAATTGCTTTCAGTAAGATTTTGTTTGTGCGCACATTCATTCGAAATTCGTCACAAAATTCGTCTCACATTCATTTCCAATGTGGTCATTTTTGACCGCGAGGAGCACAAGTGTGACTATTTTTACAGGACCATTTAACCTTTTTGAATCATGTCGATGATTTTGTTTTTGTGTTCACATAGCAAGTGCCAAAACATTTACCAAGTTTCACACCATTCCAATGAAGCCAAAAAATATTTCGGTCAAAAATGACAGAAAACCACCAGAATAACTTTCCCAAACACGAGTCATACGTATATATATATATATATATATGTATATGTATATGTGTATGGTATGTGTTCAATTTTACTGACCAAAAACTTTTGAACGATAAAGTATACTGAAAACATGCGACCGCTCTGCGACTAACATGCCGATCAAGAAGGACTATGAGTGCAATGAACGACCTGTTTGTTTTCCAAATGGCAGGCATCTCTTTGGTCGTGTGTCTTCTGAAGTCAACGACCGTTCCCCCCCGGCCGTCTGAGAGTCTAGCCGTCTGAAAACAGTCGCACTTTCTTCATCCCTGGCCTCCCTCTGACAATCCCTGAAGGCAACACAGCTTGTTAGGAATAAAGCCCATTCCCCAGTCCACGGCTGGAGTCTAGTCAGGAACACAAACTATGATTAGCCATCTCAAACGCTGTAGTCGCGTGGGCTTCTGTAGCCTGATATCCAAATTGCAGCGTCAGGAAATGTCAAGGTAAGCATTTGCTAAGGAAGAACAGCTGGAAGTGTTTTTGCTGGAGAGACGAGTGAAGGGGCTGCGGTGTTTACAAGATTCCCTCATCCTCACGATCCTAACACTAATGCTTTACACCATCTGGGTCTGTCCAGAGAAGAAATTTGTTTGTCTTACAAGAAAAGAGATGCCATTTCCTCCAGGGAAATGTTAGTTTATTATTGGATTTGCACATGCTTGTAAATATTTCCTCAACACTCTAGTCTAAATCAACAACAGTTCTCTGGACATTTGACTATCTGGTTGAATCTCACTGGTCCATGTCCAGGTCACAAATCACCTCAAAATCAAATCAAATATTATTTTGCATAAAGAAAATAAAGCATATCTAGAACCTTTAAGTTTTTTGCTTTATTTATTTATTTATTTAACAACATTATGGCTTATTTCCCTCCCCAAATTTTCATTACCACAATGCATACTTTGTTTTTACTTTTGTGTAAAAATAAACTTTTACTTCACTTTATTATTAAAAAAAATGAAAATCATGGTACTGTAATACAATATCTTTACTGCTTTAAAAAAATCATCACAAAATTTTTCCATACATTTACAGTCCAAAATGTTTTTTTTTTAATCATTTAAAAAAAAAAAAGGCTTATAACAGGCCAATAACCAACCTACATTTAAAAAAAAAAAAAGATAGTAAAAAAAAGTAATGCAACTTCTTAAAACTTATTTTGCCAGATATATATATATATACACCCCTAAAGAAGACAGTAAGTGAAACCGGGAACAGAGCAGTCTTCATGAATGTGAATAGTGCGTTAACACTTCAGGAGGTTTCACTGTAGTAGCCATGACAGGTATTATCATTCGCAGTGGACTTGTAGTCTAACATGCGTCTGCCTTAAGACCCCTAGGCTAGACTTTCCCACCGTTTACCTCAAAGATGCTGAAAGGCTGAAATCTCTGGTATTGTGGGTGGTAACTTTAAGACCTGTCTAGACCTCACATGTTATCCCGTCAGGGCTTTGAATAGAAACCAGTCTAGGTGAAATGGGTGCCAAACTGGCTTTTGTTAATGAAAGTGCTGTTGTATTTGGAGCCAAGGTGATTGTGGAGAGGGGTCAGGCAATGAAAAACACGTGAGAGAAAGAGTTACCCAGCTGGACCTGGTGTTGGTGCTCATTTAAATGTAGCATTCAAACCTAATGCATCTACATTAAAGCTTCTTTAATTGCTTTTACACTCTGTCTCAACAACAAATATCTCTCATGGGTGGTGGAGAGTGTGAGTGACAGTCATAATTGCGTATTACTGCAGACGGCCACTGAATTATGCGCAGGAGTTGATGATTAAAAGGCCTTGCGCATATTGAGGTCTTCCTAAATAGAAAATTAAACTTCCTTATTGTCAGTTTTAGACTGATATATTTGTCATTTGGACTTGAAATGAAAAAGAAATGTTTCTTGAGCAGAGTGATTTCTGAAGGATCATGTGACACTGAAGACTGGAGTAAAATAGAAAACAATTACTGTAAATTTTAATATTTAATACATAATATTACTGTTTTACTCTTTTGATCAAATAAATGCGCCTTGTGTGAGCAGAAGAGACCTCTTTCAAAAACATAACAAAATTGTACACTTTTGAACGGTAGTGCAATACATATGTATTTATTATATAAACTGTTTGCTTTTGTGTCATGCGTCATCCACACCACTAGGTGTCAGTATAGTCCAAGATGATTGTTATATCAGCCCGCACAACATAAACAAAAAAAGTACTGAGAGCACATTTTAAGGCCAAAATCAACATGACACTCACATATCCTGGTAGTTTGAACCCTACAAATTGAACAGTCGCATTGATCATTTTTCTATTTTAGGTTGAAATGTTAAATCAAGATCATGCAGTGGCTTCTGAAGTTCTTCTGCAGCTGTTGAGTGTCTCTGTAATGAATGTGTCTGGATAAAGACCAACTGCAAACCCCAATCTGTCACCGCACTCCTTTCTTCCACTTCATCAAATACGCCACATCTTTTCTCAGTGTCATTTATAGACCCTCTTTCGGTGCATCCACTGAAGTTCATTAGTTCATGGCCATTGTGTTCCAGATTTGTAACGCAAAGCCTGCGATGAGATTCTGTGACTGTTTAGGCCTCGCGCTCCGATAAGCTCTTTTTCATTTCGGTGTGTAGAAAGCATGAGGGATTGTGATTTTGTCGGTGAGGAGTTCGAGCTAGAGAGACAGAGAGGATTAAAAAGGGAATCCCCCAAGGACACACGGATAAAATGTGTCGAAATGAAATGAAACAAGGGAGGTTGGGCTGCACTTGTTCTCGCCAGTTTTGGCATCTGATGGGGCACAATTACACGCTAGATTAAAGGGCTTGTAGAGATATGGAGGGTTGAATTCAGGATCTCTATTGGACTGTAGGAGTCTGTTTGTGCCATGTGTCGCTGGCATTCTCTCTTGAGACTGTGGCGCTGGCATTGGTGGTGTTGGTGCCTTTGGAGTCCAGGTTTATGAAGGTGGTGGCTTAGCAACTGTTTGTTTGGGTTTTCTGTCGGCTTTTTCTCGTACAGTTGTTTTGGGTTTCTTTATACACCTTAATGCACTTGAATAGTCTTAAAAACATCTTATTATAAAAAAAAGTCAATGTTTGGATTTAAATGGGCAAATGCTTAAGAGTCTATAATTGGATCATTATTGCAGTGATTATTATGTTTCTAGCATGTTAAATGTTTGAAGTTCTTTGTTGTGTTAAGTGTTACGATGTCATTTCCATCAAGAGGTGCATCCGGTTTTGCTCAAGATCTTGTATTGACAATGCAAGAGTCCAGCTCTCTGTAAAGTCTCCTCCAGCACATCCCAAAGACTTTCAATGAGTTTAAGATCTGGACTCAGAGGAGCCGATTCTTGTGTGAAAATGATTCTTCATGATCCTCACAACCATTCTTGCACAATCTGAGCCTGATGAATCTGCACATTATCATCCTGGAATATGGCCATGATGTGTCTTCATACATGGTTGTTTAAGAAATGAAAAGCTACACACTCCATCAATTAGAGTTAGAAGAACTGTTGGCAAACATATAACATGGTAGAAACATAATAATCACTGCAATAATGATCCAGTCATAGACTCTTAATCATTTGCCTATTTAAATCCAAACAGCAACCTTTTTGGCCGGGACGTGTATATTAATGATTTATGTATTCTCTATCTATCATATTAAATATAATATGTGTGTATGGACATTACTGTTCAAAAGTTTGACATCAGTAAGTTTCTTTTCTTTTTTTTTCTTTCTTTTTAAAAAAAAAAGTATTTAAAAAAAATATAAAAATTTATACTTTTAAACAGCAAACATGAATGAAATTGTTTAAAAGTGACAGTGAAGACATTTATAATGATACAAAAAATTAAGTTTTGAATAAATGCTTTAAACTTTCTATTCATCAAAGAATCCTGATAAAAAAATCAATCAGTAATTTGCTATTACTTTTATAAATGATCTGACAATCTGAATTTTAAGGAAACAATCAAATTGAATTTAATTGAATACACATAGACAGCGATGTGTCTCACAAGTTTTGAAAACATATTTAATATTGTTGTTGGTATTGTAAAATGTTATTTTAGACAGATTGGGAAGATACATTTTACCTGTTCGCCAGATATATTGCCAGAACTTATTTAAACATCCAAAGTAATTCTGCTTCTTTAATTCTGATTCCATTTCTGATTATCATGCAACAGTCAAAATTTATAATGTGTAAAAGTCTTAAAAAATTTACATATGAAGAGTTCAGATGCAAAAGCCTCTAAGTGCCGTCTGAAATTTTCTTCTAGAATGATCATTTTTATCAAGCTCGTATATTTAAGTTCAGTAATTTCACTTAAATGGCATTGAAAATGACCTATTAATTGTCATTTAAGTGAAATTACTGAACTTAAATATACTCACTTGTATATTTACATTAGTAAATAACATTTTTATTTTAGACAAACAGGGAGAGTAGGCTAAGGTGTCAGGATATTTTAACATCCAAAGTAATTTTGGGATCAGAGGTTATTCCATTAAATAACAAATGCTCCTCTTGTAAATATGATTGTTTCAATTTGATAAATGATTTATTGATCAATTATTAATGTGTAAACTATTAGTGAAGCAGCACATCGGCGTTATTACGTGGGTACCTGTGACTTTTCTCAGCGCTGATCAGGATGGGACAGTCTCGGTCATGTTTGTGTGTTTGTGATTGCCAGATGAGAATGAATCATCATTTCACACAGTAAAGAGTGAAAGACTTCTGCCTGCGTCCTCTCTGGAGCGTCTCCATGTGTTCCCTGACATCTGCTAGCTGGATCTTATTAGAACATGTTTTGAAACCATTTGGAGATTTCACACTCTTTTACAGCCTGCTTTATTAATGCCACGCTATATGGCGTAATCACTCGCTGTCCTTCTCTTTCATCCAAACTCTTTTATCTGTGTGTGTGTGTGTGTGTGTGTGTGTGTGTGTACTTGTACAACTATCTTTGTGAGGACCAGTTTGAGTTTTAGACCAGTGAGAGACAGGCACATCTGAGAGCCCTTTAAAGGCCTGTGTTTGAGGGTCAAGACTTGGTTTTAGGGATACAGTTATAGTTAGGTTTAGGGTAAGGGTTTGGGTTAGGAATTAAGTTGTGATGGGTATGGTTAGGGTAAGAAGCTAGAGGTTGCATTGTGTCAATGAATGTCCTCGCAAAGAAAGATGTACCTGTGTGTGTGTGTGTGTGTGTGTGTGGGATGTTAGGGTTAGCGAGAGGATCTTTTGTTCTTGGCATGTTCCTCCAGATCTGTCTTCTTAGCTTGTCTGGTCTTGTCAGGGAGAATTTACACCTTTGTTTTTGTTAGAGTGCAACCTCACATAAAGTCATTTGCTAGAATTACCCTCATAAGAGAGAGAGAGAGAGAGAGAGAGAGAGAGAGAGAGAGAGAGAGAGAGAGAGAGAGAGAGAGAGAGAGAGAGAGAGAGAGAGAGAGAGAGAGAGAGAGAGAGAGAGAGAGAGAGAGAGAGAGAGAGAGAGAGAGAGAGAGAGAGAGAGAGAGAGAGAGAGAGAGAGAGAGAGAGAGAGAGAGAGAGAGAGAGAGAGAGAGTGAGAGAGAGTGAGAGAGGGAGAGAGTGAGAGAGGGAGAGAGAGAGAGAGAGAGAGAGAGACAAAACAAATCAGCATTTTCTTGTTTTCCAGTAAATATATAGTCACTCTTTATATAAGGTTTCTTTAACTATTACTTTTACTTACATAAAAAATAATGGTTAGGTACAATGTACTTGTTGCAAAACACTTGCTGAAACACGTACTGTTTAGTAAGGCTAGGGACTGGTTTTGTGGTATGGTAGGTTTAAGGGTTGGTTAAGGGTCAAAGGTCAACAGTGTAATAATAGATGTCATTACATGCAGGTATTTTTTTTTGTTACACTTTATTTTACAGTGCCCTTGTTACAAATGTTACATGTAGTTACTATATATAATAACTATAAATTATACATACATGCAACTAAACCTAAACCAAACTTAATCCTAACCCTAACCCTAATTCTATTATAAGCATATGCAGTTAATTAATAGGTACCTAAATGTATAATTACACTGTACCAAGGACATCTTAAAATAAAGTGTAAACCTTAAAAAAAAAGTACCATGTAAAAACATGTGTTTACACAATAATTGCATTTGATCAAATTATTAATTTAAATGTTTTTGCATAGTAGTTAAGGACACTTAACATAATGAAAGGCCAAATATCTAATATTATCTTAAAAACTAAATTATTAACGTGAAGTAAAATTGCATAAAATATAGAGACCTGTTTGATTATATCTTATTAAGTTGATTTTATTTTAAGTGTATTATTTCCTGCCCCATTAACAATATTATTTTTTAAGCACATCTAAGATTATTTATCTGAATTATACCTGAATTGTATTCATATTTCAAGTAAATATTTATACTATTATATCAAATTATGAATTTAAGAGAAAATAATAATTTGCCGGTTTGAAACCCTTTTTATTTCCATAACATCTGTTATCGAGTGAAAGGATTATTCAGCATGAAAAAATGTTGTTGTTTTTTTTAAATTTGATTTCAAATGAACCTGCTCATAAGAGTAATTTCATGACATAATAACAGGTCGTACTGTATGTAGCGTGGCACTAGTGAGGAAATCGCGATGAGAAGATTAGTTTTACAATTTACTATACAGTGGAACTGTTGTTCTCGTAGCTGTTTTCTCTGGATTCTCTTCGCTTCTCATGGCCTGTGGTCGTCTGTGTGGATGTGGACTTTGAGAAGTAAAACCCTATCATTTCAGCTCTGTCAACTGTTTTTAGTTCTGTTTTTAGATCAGAGTTCAGTGAAGTGTGTCTGCAGACCTAGAGAGCTCAGGAGAGAATGAAATCACATTTAAATACTGTTTCTAACAGGTACCAGTTTATATTAACAAAATGCTTCTTTGATGTTTACGTCACGTTCTCGAACACTTGAATGTTCTAAAGGAGTGTTAACGTTGACTGCGGTTTGTACATGATGAACAGTCATTTCTGTTTGAAAATGAGTAAATTGAGCCATCGTGACAAAGTTGAGCACATTTGAACTTTGACAAGAGCCAATGGGAGTGCAGACAGCAATGTGATACTTCATCTTGATACAGATTGAGTGCTCTGTCCTTAAAGGGATGGTTCATCCAAAAATTTAAGTTCTCTCATCATTTACTCACTCTCAAGTTGTTCCAAACCTGTATGAGTTTCTTTCTTCTGTTGAACACAAAAGAAGATATTTTGAAGAATATACAGTTGACGCTAGCCATTGACTGCCCTAGTATTTTTTATTTTTCCACTCAGTGGAAGTCAATGGTTACCGTCAACTGTATATTCTTCAAAATATCTTCTTTTGTGTTCAACAGAAGAAAGAAACTCGGTAACAGTGTCCTTGTTACATAGGTTACATGTACTTACCATAGCATAATTACATGCAATTAACCCTCAACCAAATCCTTATCCTATCCCTATAGTAAGTACATGTTGTTAATTATTATTGCTCAGTACTTAAATATATAATTACACTGTAACAATGACACCTTAAAATAAAGTGTAACCAGAAACTCATATAGGTTTGGAACAACTTGAGAGTAAATAAGTGATGACAATTTAAATTTTTGGGTGAACTATCCCTTTAAAAAAGACTCATGCAGTCACTTGAGTCGGTGACACTCAATACACTGTAAAAAAGTTGCTGCTTTAATTTTTTAAGTTCAATCAACTTGGATGTTTAAGTCATTTCAACTTAAATTACATTAAACTGACTTAAAAAAAAATCTTGAATAACTTAAAAAAAGAAGTTAAAATTGCTTAACTTATTTTGATGAGTTAAAGCAATGTAAAAACACGTTATCATTACTTATTGATCATATAATATTTTACAGTTTAGTGTTCCCAGATTTCCCTGTGCAAGATTTTGCATCTTGATTTTAAAATTTTTTTTTATTAATGTTTAATGTTACATTAAATAGCCTACTGCTGTTTATTACTATGCAGTTTTTAAAATTATTTTTATTGTAGTTGTCTTACATCATTGCCTCATCAGTATTGTACGAGATAAACAGTACATACAATTTAATTTATTCAATCTCCCCTTAAATAGCTAGCTTTTTTTTGTACTAGTACCTAACTTTTTTTTTTAAAGCATAGCATGACTATAGTTTAATAACTATGTAATATACTTTCTGTGTAAATCCAAGCTTTTTTTCCTAAGCATTAGTGACAAGCAAAGAGCAACAGAACATTGTATTAGTTGTGTATGGTTTCTATTTCCTGTATTGCTCTGGTTAGCCACGCCCACTATGATTTTCATTGGTCCAAAATCCCTCTCCACATATATTACTGTTCAAAAGTTTGGGGTCAGTATGAATTTTAAATGTTATTTTTTTTTTTTTTTAAGCTGTCTCTTTTGCTCATCAAGGCTTTATTTATTTGATCAAAGCCACAGCAAACATTAATATTGTGAAATATTATTACAATTTAAAAAAACTGTTTTCTATTGAAATATATTTACAAATGTAATTTTATTCCTGTGATCAAAGCTGAATTTTCAGCATGAATACTCCAGTCTTCAGTGTCACATGATCCTTCAGAAATCATTCTAATATGATGATTTGATGCTCAAGAAACATTTCTTCTTATTATCAATGTTGAAAACAGTTGTGCTTTTTCATATTTTTTTTTTTTGGATACATTTATTGTCAGGATTCTTTGATAAATAGAAAGTTCTAAATAACAGCATATAAATAAAATATAAATTATTTGTAACATTATATAAGTCTTTACTATAACTTTTTATCAATTTAATGCATCCTTGTTGAGTAAGAGTATTAATGTATTTAAAAAAAATATTGCCATCCCCAAACTTATATCAAACTTATATTTTCTAAAATGGCATTTATTTTGTGGACAGAAATGCAGACCTACTTGTCTTTGGAAACTGGGTTAGAATAAGGTATTAGTAGATCATAGCTTGGCAAGCTAGAGTTGCAGAGTTGCTTATGAGTGTTATGTGTGTGACACCAATAAATAAAATATCAAAATACTCTGATACGACAACACAGTGGCAGCTGTGAGAGTGTTTGGTGAACGGATAATTGCTTCATTGTGCGGTGCAGAAAGCTTCAGGTCTGTCTGTCCCACTGACCTCCTGCCTCAGGCTGGGTTATGAGGTGACTGGAGTCTGTTTGATCCGTCTCCCTCTCTCTCACACACACACACACACACACACACACTTCATGTGCCCTACATCTTTACTAACTGCCTCCTGGAATAGACAGTAAATCTTGCAAACATGCTAATGTTCATAGGCTTTAAAAAAAACAGCCTCAGGCCTCACTCTCAATCTACACACACACACACACACACACACACACGCACGCACGCACGCACGCACCGCACACTCTCTCTCTCTCTCTCTCTCTCTCTCTCTCTCTCTCTCTCTCTCTCTCTCTCTCTCTCTCTCTCTCTCTCTCTCTCTGTCGCTACCACAACACTTTTCATATAGTAGCAAACAGCCTGTGTTATGAGTCTCGTAAAGTCTTTCTCTTCGGTAATTTCTTTTTTTCAACCCTCATTAAGTAAAAGAATGTGTGCTACTTTCCAGGTGTTGGCTAACTAAACGGTGTGTAGCGTTTTCTTGCCCAAACAAGATACAGTGCAGTATTTGAAATATACATTACTGCGATTATGACACAGATACACATTTTTTTAGACATGATACCATTGAAATTCCTTGGGTGTTTAGACACGTGCCATGGAAATACCATGTTTTTTGGGTGAAGTAGCTTGAATACTTGCATATCGTTGCTACATAAAAAAAACTGATAACTTGTATTCGGCACGACTGTCCTTAAAATTAAAAGGACAGAAAGATTCTGAAAGTTTCTTATTGTATTTTGTAGGATATGGGAGTATTATTCATTGTGTGTTTACATTAGTAACAATAACTCGTTTTTGGCAGAAATCATGGTTCCATGGTAAGATTTTATAAGGGTTAACCTACCTAGAAGAAATTTCCATTTACTTCTAATTTATTCCTGTGATCAAAGCTGAATTTTCAGCATCATTACTCCAGTCTTCAGTGTCACATGATCCTTCAGAAATCATTCTAATATGCTGATTTGCTGCTCAAGAAACATTTCTGATTATTATCAATGTTAAAAACTGCATAAATCTTATTGAGCCCTAACTTAATTTAAACAGTAATGTAATCATGTACATGCATGATCTTGAGCAGTTCTGGAAAACCATTCAATGTTTCGAAAGGCTTCATGTGTTTTTCTCAGTGCTTTTAACTGGCAGATATACTGTCACCCTTAGCTTACTCACTGGGTATGTTCTCTGTAAAACCGCTTTAAAGAATATTTATTGTGGGCTGGAAAATGCTTTAAAAAATTTGAATCAGTTTATTGAATTGAATCGTTTCTTTTACAACTCAAATAGTTAAAAAGATACAATGTTAACTGAATTGAAAGTGAATATTAACATTTATATATTAAATAGAATAAAAAAAAAACATTTAATTTACTTAGCCTGGGTTTCCCCTTGCTGCTTTGAGCGCAGCGCGAATTTATTCACGCTGCTAGGCAGCCTGGACACCATGGACCAGATTTTCCCCTCAAAAAGGGGACCAATCACAGAACGGGGAGGGAGCAGCAAGACGATGACGACGTCTATGCGACACACCGGAGCAGTTTGTTTATATCTATGGATCCAAAATGGCATCAGACGCGAAGTTACCTTTCGATGCAGCCTTAGATAGTGTTCCAAGTAGTTTAGAACGCAAGTTTATTTCGTCTTCTTCCTCGTCGAATTTCTGTCGCTCTACATACGTCATCTGGTATAATTGAAACGATTGGCTATGAGCTACGTACAGGCGCATTTGATGGACATTCGTAGCGCCCAATAAACGGCTCTGGGCATTCGTAAACCACACCTCAAATACGAGAAAATGAACATGTGGCTCAACATGAGGCTATAATTTACTAGAGGTTCGGACAAAATGTTTATTGCTGCAAAAAATATTTAATTATTTTAAATTATTATTTTTTTTTTAATCAGTTTGAATGTACAATTCACTGACAATTCAAAAAGACTTCACTTGTTTCATTACTGGATAAATCAGCATTTTTTTATTTAATTTTTTGAATGATTCAATGACAAATACATTTTTAACAGTCACTTGTCGCCACCTACTGGTGTAACGATTTAATTGATACAATCGTTATTTGAAGCGTATACTTTCAAAAGGTAATTTTTGCTCTATTTTGATCGCTACCTTAGACATCACTGTTTATATCTGGACTATAAACTTTCATCTTCTCTGATAATATGAATTATTGTAAGACTGAAATGATGATACTAGTGGCAGCGTCAACACAAATTTTAATGGTTTATAGGTGAATCGTTGTCATTTATGAATAAGATCGCGTGTGTGTTTGAATTGAGATTGCGAGCTTTTAACGATTAATCATGCAGCTCTTGTCTCTATACATAACAACTTATAGTTGACTTATATTTTAGGAAGGACCATCATATTTCATCATTTTTGGGAGTGGCATCTCAAGGACTATGGGGGGTTTTCAGGGGGATTGTGTCGTGCTTCATTGGTGTGCGCTCGAATTCAGAAAAGCGCTTTCAGACCAACCAAACGGACTGAACTCTAATGACAATCAGACTCTCCTACAAAACCCCTGGTGTGAACGCATTTAAAAGTGGACTTCAGGGAGAAAATATAAATGCCCCTCCTGAAGAATATGTTTCCAATTATAATTCATTTATTCCATCATCGCACACATTTGTGTTAATTAGCTGCCCTTGAATCTGAAGATTCTGTTGAGTCTCAATTCCAATCAAAGTGGCAACGCTACTAAAGATGCAATTAGTCCCCGACGAGCTAATTAAACTCTACAAATGCATCTATTTCCATGTAGGTCACCAGCGTCCTGTTGTGTAGATCATTAGAGGCGTGCAGTCGATATCATAGCTCGCTTAACTTCCTAATGCTAATCAGCTGCTCTCTTTTGAGGGATGATTTATTTATCATGGCACGAGTGATGACCCCAGCTATAAATGGTATCGTAGATGATCATTAAAAAATGACGAGGTGTCTATCAGCAGCTCGATGGACCCTGCACGCTTGTAGGGGGTTGTTTTTAAATAACTGTTTGAAGTTGTGCGCCCTTTTTACAAAGTACACAATAAATTAGATTTCACACCATCCGCTACAAACCCCGTGAGTAAGCTCACATAAATAAATGCACGAATAATGTGAATGATGTATAAAGACTGTCATTTTCAGACCATGCAAAATTAATGATTTGAAGTGCAAATGATTGATTCATCATTCATTAGTTGTGTTTAGTAAAGCAAGCATCACTATTACAGTTGTACATACTTGAGGTTAGTGATTATTGATCTAACCACTAATCAACCAAATCACCCAAACACAACTTAAACCTCCCCAATGGGGAGAAAAAACAATCCTGGGCTGCGTTTCCCAAAAGCATTGTAAACCTAAGTTGATCGTAGAACAATTGCTACTAATGGTTCTACAATCAAGTTAGGCTTATAATGCTTTTAGGAAACGCAGCCCAGGGCAACAGGCAGCAGGACTCGGGGTTTCCATGCCTGCACAACAAAACCTGCCCAATTGCTAATCAAAACTAGGCCAATCACAGCCAAAACTGGCCCAATCACGTTCCAGGGGAGTCCCTTGGTAAAAATCTCATTCCACTCATTCTCAATCGTGTTCCAATTCAAAACCGGTTCCAGGGGGTGGGTTGTGGTCGCTTCAAGCCACGGACTTGGCAACACTTGCTGGACTGGAGCTTGATACGACACATGGGCAAGGCGTCCATACACGAGTACCATTGACAATGATTTGGCACAGGACAGAGAACAAAAAAGGGGTGCTTCTCAATACTCAAATTAATGCTTCCTCGTTTCCATGCTCCTCTGTCCTCCAGCCCGTGACCCGGATACCGATCGAACTCAGCCATCTTGATGGACATCTCGCTTTCAAGTGACGCTTAAGTGATCATAAATATTCCAATGTACAAATTAGGTTTCCTTTGATTCTTTCGTACTCGTTTTCTTTCCTTGCATCCTTTCCTTGCATCCTTTCCTTGCATCCTAGCAGGGTGGGTGGAGCTGAGACGCGAGGAAAGGAAACCAGGATGCACAAATAACATATGAGAAGCACCCAAGGATTATAAATTGGGAAGAAAATGAGGAGGGTAATGAGGGAGAGCAGGTGGGACAAATAAACCAATGACAGAAGAGCACATGGCACACAGAAACAAACAAAAGGCATATAATACCCTCATCTACCATTGGTTCCCAAACAGAAAGCAAGACACCCATAAGTGCACGGAGCATAGATGTTAGGACCCCACAGTGAACCTAAACTAAGACTAGACCGAAGTGTCAGGATCCAAACTCCATGACCCGAACACTCTCAACACAGACATAAGAGCGCAAGGCCCAAAGAACCACTCCAAAGCCGTACGCTCACACAAAGACACAATTTTTGATTCATTTATTTGATTTGAAACCAATTTTTGCCATAATCATTGCTTGAAAAATTGCTTGAAAAATTAATCAACTATATAATCATTGCTTTTGAAATTAAAAACGCTCTTTATGTTTGTTGCAGTGGCTTATCTTGGAGACATTGCACTGGATGAGGAAGATATGCGCATGTTTAAAGTGGACCGCATTGTGAATTTAGCCCAGAGAACGGTCACAATTCTGAATCATACCGATACAGGTAAGTGTGTATGTATGTGTGAGTTTGAGTGTATGGGAATGGTTTATATAAACTTTGTGTCAGGTTTAATTGGCACTCAGAGACTCAGAGAACTTGAAGCCATATGTTATTAAACCAATAAAGAAAGTTCAAGAGAAATCAAGAAACAGTTCCCACATTCCCAAATACAACAACAGGTTGCTGTTGAAATCTGGCAAAATGACAGCTATTTTTCTCATAATTAGCCTCTAGTTTAATCATGTTTTCACCCCTGAAGATTGGAAAGATGAGAAAATTGGAACAAGGGACATAATTCAACTTCAGTTTACAATATTACAATATGTGTGTGTGTAAGAGTTAGCATTCAAAATAAAATTAAAAACAATAGAAATTAGCATGCTATTCTGTGAATGTTGAAACGGATATGAATTAGTGGTTATCACTGAGCTTAGTAGATGATTTTAAATAACTGAAACATACATTGGCCCCAAAAAAGTATTTGAACCCACACTAAAAATGATTTGTCATTGATTTAGATCAGGGGCGCCCAATTCTGTTCCCGGAGACCTACCTTCCTGTAAAGTTCAGCTCCAACCCTGATCCAACACATCTGACCCAGCTAATTAAGATCTTCAGGAGCACTTGATAATTACAGACAGGTGTGTTGGATCAGGGTCGGATCTGAAATCTGCAGGTAATTAGATCTCTAGGAACAGGATTGGACACCCCTGATTTAGTGTACGTTTACACGACAACGATGACAACGACAAAAAAGTAAAACGTTTTTCCCTTGCGTTTTTCATATACAGATGACAACATTGTCAAAACGATCCCTGTCCACACGGATCTGCAAAAACTTTTAAAAACACTGTATTCTGCTGCCAGGCCAGTAGTTGGCGATGTCACTTTGTAAAGAAACACTACACGCCTATAGACCAACCATGTAATATGCTTTCACATGATGTCACCGTTTTCACAAATTCACGTTTTTGTAGTTTACATGGAGACGATAACGGTATAATTTTCAAAAACTTACACTTTGAACTGTACTGTTGATTTGGATGAATACACTTCAGTGGTAACTAGCTACATTAGCATCTGCATCGACAACATTGTAACACATCCAGACATATCCCAACCAGAAACCATGGATAAACTGTGAGGTCCGATCCATGCTGCATGCTCGCTCCAAGGCATTTGTCTTATGTAATGCCAGTGACTACAAGAAAGCCAGATATGACCTACGAAGAGCCATAAGGGACGCCAAAAGACAATACAGACTGAAACTAGGGGGTCACTACACCACCGCGGATACTCAACGCATTTGGCAGGGATTAGAAAGAATCATAGGCTACAAAGGCAGATGCAGGGGTAAGAACACTGACAGTCACATTACACCAGATGAGTTTAATGAATTCTATGCCCGCTTTGAGGCCCTCAACACCGAGCCACTGGGGAGAGAGTTGGCCAGTGGGAGCAAGCTGAACCAACCATTCACAATCACATCTGCAGATGTGGCAAAGACTCTGAGGAAAATAAACCCGGGAAGGTAGCCGGCCCGGACAACATTCCTGGACGAGCACTCAAAACCTGCGCATGGATACTAGCAGATGTCTTTGCGGACATATCCAACCTGTCCCTCTCAATTCCCACCTGCCTTAAGACATCCATCAGCATACCACTGCCAAAAAAAGGATACAGCAATCTGTCTTAACGACTACCGGACCATTGCATTGACTCCTATTGTTATGAAATGCATCGAGAGAATCGTCATGAGCTACATCCAGACAATTGTACCGGACACTCTGGACCCTCGCCAGTTCGCATACAGACCGAACAGGTCTACAGAGGACGCCATCAGCACAACAATACACACAGCCCTCACACACCTAGAGAGCAGGGACAGCTTTGTTCGACTGTTGTTCATCGATTTCAGTTCAGCATTTAACACGGTGATACCATCCAAGCTCGTCAACAAGCTCTCCACCCTTGGTGTGCCACCCACCCTCTGTAACTGGGTCCTGACCTTTCTAACAGGCAGACCCCAGTCTGTTAGAATGGGCAACCACACATCCAGCACAATAACTGTAAACACAGGAACTCCGCAGGGTTGTGTACTGAGTCCCATGCTCTACACACTTTACACCCATGACTGCGTGGCCTCCCAGATTAACACCAGCATCATCATGTTTGCTGATGATACCACAGTCATTGGACTGATATCTGGGGGTGATCAGTCAACATACAGGAGGGAAGTGCCTTGCCTTGTGAAGTGGTTTCAGGACAACAATCTCTCCCTAAATGTTAGTAAAACAAAGGAGATGATTGTTGAACCAAGGAGGAGGAGAAAGCAGCACCCACCACTGGATATTGGAGAGACTGCGGTGGAGAAAGTGAGCACATTCAAATTCCTTGGCATTCACGTATCTGATGATCTCTCCTGGACTCTCAGCATCACACACCTGGTGAGGAAATCCCGACAGCGGTTGTATTTCTTGAGAAGGCTGAGGAAATTTGGCATGCCAGGCAAAATCCTCAGCAGCTTCTACTGATGTACAATCGAGAGTATCCTCACCAGCTCTATCAGCACTGTCTGGTTCGGCAGTTGTACAGCACGGGACCGCAAGGCTCTGCAACAGGTGGTGAGAGCAGGCGAAACCATCACTGGAACAGCCTTAACAACGCTGGAGAAGATCTACCAGATCAGGGTCAACAGAAGGGCCCACAACATCATTAAGGACAGTAGCCACCTCCAGCATAACCTATTTACACTTCTACCATCAGGAAGACGCTACAGAAGTGTGAAAGCAAGGGCAAAAACAGCTTTTACCCACAGGCCATCAGGCTTGTGAATGGCACTCACCCACTGCCCCTTCCCCCAACACTGCAAACTGCCCTCTGACCTTGAGAGGTGCAATGATCCACCCTACCTTACACACACACACACACACACACACACACACACACACACACACACACACACACACACACACACACACACACACACACACACACACACACACACACACACACACAAGCAACACATGCACAGGAAGCGAACAACTACTGACAACCTACCTCTGCAGACTTTGCACTGACTCCTCATGTTTACAGGGCATATACATGCACAACTACTTACTTTTTGCACATTGTTATTTATGTCTTTTTTTTTATTTATGTCACTTGTTATTGATGTCTTAGGGTGTTTAATTGATGTCTGATGTTGCTGGGAAGATTTGCAGGATAATAATTTTATTGTACTGTGTGACGACTGTTTCATGTACATATGACAATAAAACAGTTTGAAGTTTGAATCCTTTTTTCAAAAGTTTGCATTATCAGGCCCCCAGAACACCATTGTCATGTAAATGAACGTCCAAAACGCATAAAAAGTTTTCTGTTTTTATTTGAAATCAGTGTCATGTAGAAAGTATTTGGGCTGTTTCTGGTTGCCATATGCTAGTGGAACAGGCCCACACAATTTTGCATAAGTGGATTTGGTAGGACAACTTATTTATTTACATGTAAATGTAAGATGTAGAAGTTTAAATCTAATTTCTCTTTCTCTGAAACTAATCTCTCTTACTCTGAAACTTGTGAAGATGTGATAAGGATGCTCCAGACTAACGGTTTCATAATCAACCATCTGTTCATTTGATGTTGGAAATGGTAGGTTCACTTTCCAATGACACCAGTCCAAACAATACAGCATCCCATCGCAGGAAGAGGGCAGCAACGTCCAGACCTGAGAGGGTGTGGCCTGAGGGTGTCATTCCTTATGTCATCAGTGGGAACTTCAGTGGTAAGTCACGTACACATAAACAGCTATTTATAGTGAAAAACAACAGCATAAGATTGCACTGTATTGTAGGTTGTGGCAAGCAGGGCGGGGCCGAGAGCCGTGGGAGCGGAGCGAGGCAGGTGGCGCGAGTGCTAATGAGTGTCACCTGCTCGCCACACCGGTCTCGAGTCCCAGGGAGGAGCTCCGGAAGGATAAAAAGAGGAGTGACTAAAGTGAAGGACTCTCTCCTTTTATCCTTCCAGAGCTCCTCCGTGGGACTCGAGACCGGCTCATTAGCACTCGCGCCACCAGCCCCTCCCTCCTTTCCACATAAGTCCCAGACAGCAACATAGTGTCGGCCCAGATCCGGCCCACATTTGGGCCGTGTGGAATCCAGATGTGGGCCGGATCTGGGCTGACACTATGTTGCTGTCTGGGGTAGAAAGGGTTTGTGGAAGAAATTACATATTCATGTGTCTAAAATCGGTCAGTCCAATCGAGTCGCACCTTACACACATAATTTGCTTTAGACTAAAGATTATTTTTTACATGAGGGTGAAAGATTTCCCTGCACAGATTTTGCAACAAGTTTAAGATGGTCACACGAATTTGCTATGTTGACCAACATAAAGCTGCTTAATTTGAAAGGGACTTCTGTGTGAGCTGTGCTTCATACATCACTACACTATTGACAATAGACAATGACCTTTTTTGCCTGCAAATCTTTTTTTTTTTTTTTTAATTGCACTAATGGGGACCGCACATTAAAGTCGGCATGAAACAGAGGTAGCGTTAGTCTTTTCTTCCCTATTGTGATGCATATCCGAGTGAAACAGCTTCTTGAACAAGAAAAAATGTAAGGCGGGACGGGACTTGATTTAGTTTTTGGGGAATTTATTGGATGGTTGTAGTTTGCTATTGGTGGAATTCATTTGAGTGACAGGTTGCCCCGCCCTCACACCAAGAGATGTCGTTTCAAGAAGAATGGGAATTTATTTTGTTTAAAGATTATGAGGTCACATGAATTTAAATAAATAATGGTGTACACAGATAAATCATTTATGATAAATACTGCAACAAGAAACGAGAATGGTCAGTTTTGGTTTCATGGTGACTTTTGGTCACACTGCTCACTCCTAGTCCGTGTGTGTGTGTGTGCGTGTGTGTGTGTGTGTATTTGTGTGTTGTACAGGTAGCCAGAGAGCCATATTCAGACAGGCTATGCGACACTGGGAAAAACACACATGTGTGACGTTCATTGAGAGAACATCAGAGGAGAGCTACATCGTCTTCACCTACCGGCCGTGTGGGTAAGTGTGTGTGTCGTAATGGGTTTGTTAGAGGATGTGTGCAAGCTTCACAGGGGTGTGTATGTGTTGCTGTGTGTCCATGTCTTGTGTCAATGTGAGAGAGTTTCCACAGCAGGAGGACGAAACCTTTGACTCTTCCAGGAAGGAATCAAGCTTGCTTCTCTTGCTCATGTGGAGCGTGTGCTTTTCGCTCTTTTCTTTCCCTTCTTTCCTCTTTCTTTTCAGTCTCTTCCTGATTTATCGCTCAAGTGGTTTTCCATCCTCTTCATCCGATCTGTTCCTCTGTTCCTGCTTATCTGCTTTGTGTGCCAACAGACGGATTTGTGTGTATCTGTGTGTGCGTGCCCTCGTGTCTTGACCCTTCGATTACTCTACGCTTCGCTGAGGAAACACCAGCCGTCTGTCTCACACTGTTCGCTACGGGACTGTCACCTGAACATGTGTGTTTTATCCCTGCACAATGGCTCCCCGTAGATGCTTCAATAGTTCAGACTCCAGCTTGACAATCACATCCGCTGGACACAAATCAGCCGCTGGAGACCGCGTTGGCACGTCGGTGTTGCTCTTAAGCTGCTTCTGTCTGCTGTAAAACTACAAGTTCCACTGAAAAGAAAAACCTACTGTAAAATTCTGACCTTAACTTTGCACCTTGAAGAAATAAGATATTGTTTGAAGGGTAATATTACACAATTTTTTACCTTAAAAGTGCAACATTATTATGACATTGTAGGACACATAGGAGCAAGTGGGATTTTGTTGCAACTAATTTTGGAAAGTGTGTTGTTGCACTTTTTTTTCTTGAAATCATGAAAAATGTAGTCTGAAATCTCTAAAGCTTCTAACTTAATGTTCTAATCTCACATACTTGACAAAACAAATCCACTGAATGGATAGACAACTAAAAAGTGCACGTTTTCTTCATTGACTTCTATCAAAGGCAAGTCTTTAATATATATTAACTTGTAAACTTGTAAAGCACACTTTCATTCATTCATGCAAGTAAACTAAAATAGTAATAGTATTTGTACTACTACTATAACTTAAAGCTGCAGTCCGTAACTTTTTTGGGTTAAAAATTATCCAAAATAAATGTTTGAGCAAGTACATAACCAGCCAGTGTTCAAAACTCTCTGCTTGCCTTAGCTCGATTCAAAACGGTAAGCTTATAATAATGTTTTTAATTCCAGTGGTACTGGTGGATTTCCGCGGGAAATACACATAAAGAAGAGTCTCGGCTAGTAGGCTATGAGTGTGAGGATGTTGGAGGTGGAGATTTATAGCCTTTTCTCACAGCACTTGATAAAATTAAACTTATCAATTTGATGGCGGATCCAGAAAGGTTCAAACGACAATCACCAGTGACAACTGATGACAAATGTAAAAGACTTCGGACTTCGGATTGGCTACAGAAAAAAAGAGACTGCAACCGGCCCATGCGAAAACAAGGATAAATATCGGAAGGGCATTAAATGTCACGCAATGCTGATGTTGTTAACATTAAAAATTTGAGAACAAAGTATAATTTGCACGGTTTGACGTGATATGATAAGCGATCGTTAGATTTAATCGGTGCGATTTACTGCAATGCTTTTTTTCCCTTAGTTGGTCAGAACAAAAGTGGATGTTACTTGTTCAGACGTAATTTTCCGGTGAAAATTCTTATGTTGGTCATACTTCCAAAAGTAGAATCTGTGATTGCGAATGACAGTATCCACACCGGCGCGGCGACTGACAGCCGCACATTCTCCTCAAAACATTGGATTCATCCACGCTGTGCCATGCCGAGGCACAACCCACGTAAAGTTGATAATTCCGCGAATAACTGCAATTGCAGATTTCGAACAGAGATGGCGACAAAGAGGAAAAACTACGGACTGCACCTTTAATGTATGTCGTAATAATGATAATGCATACAAGATAATGATAATAGATACATATCAGAGATTAGATACAATAGATATTAGATCAATAGATACATTTCTCATCATCCTTCAAAAACAAATGATCCTATCTGTGCCATTCATATTCTATTAGTGTAGTAGTTATCATGTATATATTACTGTATATCAACAATGTCACTGGTGTCATTGTTATTGCTCCCAGTGAATTTTAGGAGAAACAAAGTTGATACCAGAAATGAAATGTGATTTAAAGAGCAACATCTCAGAGCAATAAAAGTTTCCTTTAGGACGTCACATTCAGTTCACATAACAGGAGCACACAATGCTAGAAATTAAAAGTGAGACAAATGCATAGCTAATGATTAATGATTTCCTCAATGAGCTTGTTTGCAAATGAAGAAAGTCAGTCATACTGACAGAGACAAATGTAGCAGACTGTTTGCTTTCTCACCGTTTTAAGTAGATGTGCCATTGCGGTCGGGCAGCGAGGGGAACTTCATAAACTATACCTCTGCGCAGGCTTTGCCAGGCGTTTTCAGTTCTGTGGAAGTACTGGTGTGTGTGTGTGTGTGTGTGTGTGTGTGGAGGTGACAAAACATTAAGATTTTTTCCCCTTTACAGGCAGCATTAGTTGCCAATGCTATGATGAGCCCCTGTGTATGTGTGTGAGTGTGTGTGTGTGTTCAGGCGATTCCTCTCTGTGCTGTGCAAAGTTCAAGGCAGAGTTTCTGGAGCGAGCCGCTGGGTGCTCCATAATTAAAGACTGATCTTTTGCACCCACATGTGGGTATGTGTATGTGTGTGTGTGTGTGTATATGTGTGCGCGCAGATCGCAGGCAAGCAAGCTCTCAGCAGTTTTTCTCCCACATATCCCAGTGCTTTCAGAAAGGGATTGTTTGATTGTGTGTTTTGTGTGTCGGTGTGTGTCTTATCGCACACAGGCACCCCGTTTCTCTCTGGATTTTGCAACACGTAGCTCTAAGCAAACTTACAAAACAAACGATGCATGACATTTTGTTCGAGTTCACTTTGTGTTCTGTGTCAGTTTGTAACTTCGCTTGCTTGTGTGTTGTGATCCAAGATAAGAACAGTATTTCACTCAAAAAATATAATTAATTATATTATGAATAAATAAAATGAAGCTTACTATATGCTTCTGTTTAATGTGAAAAAACTACACTCTAAAAATGCTGGGTTGTTTGAACCCAAATTTTAGACAAATATGGACAAACCCAACCGTTGGGTTAAAAAACGGCTAGGTTTGTCCATATTTGACCCAAATTTGAGATTAGAGTGTATGTATTTAAACAATGATTATTACATAAAGTATTTATACATTGTGGTACTACTGTATTTGTTTTACACAATGTAATTTATGCAAATTATGGTAGAAGAAAAAAGTGTTTCCTAGCGGTAATGAAATTAGATTTTTTTGTTTTATAGTAATGACATTTTTTGTGTGGAAAATATGCTTAATTGTCATGAAAAAAATAAATAAATGCAAAATTGGTCCTAAAATAGGTTTAATTTTATGTATTAAATTGAGTAATTATACATTAAATATATGAATACTATATGAATTACAATATGAATATTTATACAGATTAAATATGAATTCTATAAATATTAATAACATTTGTAATTAATTACTATTTATACGAATCATATTTATAATAACGATAATAATATAATATTCCCTTCGATTTTTGGATGAAATATAACCCAGACTTATCTGTGTGATATTCAACTAATCATCATGATAAATGCAATACATATGACAAGGATGTTATATCACAAGAAGAGCTTTTATGAGGTTTTACACAAAAAATAATTTTGTGACCAATGAAATGTTTAATATTTCAGTTTGTTTGATTCATGCAGTATTATTAATTGTGATGTCGATGAACCTCTGCAGGTGCTGTTCGTATGTTGGCCGGAGAGGAGGGGGTCCGCAGGCTATATCCATCGGGAAGAACTGTGATAAGTTTGGAATTGTGGTGCATGAGCTCGGTCACGTGATCGGATTCTGGCATGAGCACACGCGACCCGACAGAGACGAGCATGTCAGTATTATACGGGACAACATTCAGCCAGGTAGGAAAAAACAGTCAAATATAGCTCATGTTTGCCTGAAATGATCTGTATTGGAGGTTCAGATTACACGTGTAACTAAATACTGTCATGGTCATTTGTAGAGGTGAGGTCAGCACTCCACCAACAAGCATAAAAGACCATTTTGTACCATCGTTCAGGGAAAACAACCCGATTGTACAACACGGCCCAAATTCTGCACTGCTGACCTCAGCAAAAATCCACCTGTGTACTCATTTCTTATCATGAATGTTGGGCAAAATATTTGTTAGTTTTACTTAATACAGTTTTACTCTGACTGTTGGTTGCAACATTATGATTAATATACAGTTATACCTCAAATGTACTGAAACTCATAACCTGCATAAATGCATTTGATAACAAAATATCACACTAAATGGCTTTTTTTTAAAAAAAAGTATAAATCGAGTAGTGGCCAAAAGTGATGTCCAGCCTAGGAAAATAGACATCTTCACCCTTTATTAAAGTATTGTTAAAATACTTCACACCCTTGCCTCATTTAGTATACGCGGTTCTATGAATATGCAAATAAGCCCCGCCTCCACTCACTCACACCGGCTCCGAGATCCACTTGTTGACGATCACACGTTAATCTGATTGGTTAGTTTGTGACGTCAGAAACACCAGCGATTTCAAAGCGTGTTTTTGAGACTGTCTTTGGTTCACTGCAGTTTTAAGCAGAAAATACTCAGCAATGGTGTTGACTTATGAATTTGCACATGGTTTGTCTTAAAGCATATTAAATTCACCACATAGACATATAAACAACATTAAAATCTTGGTTTTCACCACTACTTTAAAGATTTTGTAAGCATATTGCACAATTGACAGAGTCAATTGTTTATTTTGGGATATTTGTCCAGGCTGTCATACAAAGAAATTATGAACACATGCAAAAACAAGAGAGAACCAGTGAAATATTAATAACTGTTTATGAGCTTTTTGTATTCCTATGCTTTTTTTGTTTTGGTAAAGCAATACATACATTATCATACTTTGGACCAGATTTACAAACAGCCTGCGTCAGTACAAACCCTCTTTTGGCATTAAAAAACTAGGCTATGTCAGGGTTTACCAAAGACACGCAGTGAAAAATTAGCGCTGAAAAGGCATGAACAGGGTTATTTGTTATGGCTGACCTTCTTGCATATGCAGTATTTAAATGAATCATGGAAGGTGATTTACTAAGGTTTGCGCTAGTCGAGTTACTGGTATTTGCGCCATTTACCGTCCAAAAAAAACAAACACTAGTTTGCCCTGTTTAGTAAATCTGGCCCTTTATATGATAAAGCAATGCATGCTTTCCTCTGCATACTGGTTACCTGTGAACGTGAGAACTGACTTCATCCACTAAAAATAGCCAAAACACCAGCTTATCAATAGTAACTGAGCTAAAATGATGGAGCAAAGTTAATTAAAAAAAAACTATAATTTGTTTGCAGAAGTTATTTGTTTATGGCATTTTGTATCAAATGCAGTGAAGTTCAGTACTTTAATGAAGTGTCCAGATATTTCCACGGTCCCTGTACACCTAGAAATATCTCAACAATGGACCAGCTGTGCACCTAGATGTAGATCCCAAAATCCTTCACAACTTATTAGGCAGCATTAATGAACAAGATATCCTGAAACGATGACTGTCGTTAGACATCTGTGGAAAAGGATCTCATTTCATCCTCATTATACGGCACAAACTGATTCTCAGCAGAGGCATGCATTCAGACATTTGTTTGGAAAATGTCTGTGGCTTTAGAAATTAATGTGGCTTTAGAAAGCTAATGATAGAACTTATATTAAATTTATCCATGTTTTACCTATGGAGCTAGAAGAGTCTCAATAAAGATAAATGCACAAACTGCATTCACATATGCACACACAGGATACACAAATGCACACACATGATTCATAAATACACACACAGGATACACAAATGCGCACAAAATTCACAAATGCACACACAGAATTTAAAAAGCACAGAAGATTCACAAATGCATACAAAATTCAGAAATGCACACAAAATTCATAAATACACACACAATTCAGAAATGAAAACAAAATTTACAAATGCACACAAGATTCACAAATGCTCAGGACAAGATTCAGAAATGTATTTCTGATGCACACACAAATATATCTTGATTTACAAACTGCTTGCGGTCTGTGAACTTCACTGCATTTGTGTGTGAATTTTGAGACTCCCCTGACTTGGCTCGACACACAAATGCCTTTTTTTAAACAGGGAATGACCTGTGACCAATCAGATACCTCCCTTGTTTTAGCCAATCACAAGAACGCACCCCACGTGGGGGATTGTTTACTTGTAAGCCAATCACATGAAGTGCGGGCGCGAGCGAGAGCGCGACAGCGAGGTGGGTGGAGTTCTGCCAGTTGGTTGAGACCATTTTTTACAGTCTATGGTTGAGGCGGTGGGCCGGACCTCGAAATTACGAATTTAATACTTACCTCTCAGCTGTGTACGTTTTTTTTTTGCTGAGGCCATGTAATAAAATCGTATAAGCACTGCAGACATTGTTTCCAACTTTGTTGTTTGCACATTTGACGCAAAATGTCCTTACAAACTCTTACTTTTTTAAACCGGCAAGTAAGCAGGAGTACTAATCATAACGTTAGAAAACCTCCCGTTTTCCACTAGAAACAAACATTGATGTATTGTTTTAATTTAATACTGTGAAGCTGCTTTGATACAATCTCTATTGTGAAAAGCGCTATATAAATAAACTTGACTTGACTGTAACGGCACATCCGTATGTCATATTTTCCTAATGTCTGGTACTGTTAAACATGTTTTCACGTGAATGAATAATGATATGCAAGTGATGCATACATGACATACCCAAAAAAAAAAAAAAGGTTGCTGCTCAGAAGTCATTCTGAATAGACACATAACCAACATATATTTAGAAATCCAACCCTTGAGAGTTTACATTTCAAGTCTCAAAATTAATATTGATATATATATACGCTCAAACACAAACAAAAACAACAAATATTAAGAATATATTTATTAAATGTATAAAAATTTTATGTGAATTTAGGATTGCAACTTATAACCACAACTAAAACATGGGGATTTTTTAAAGACAATCATCCCGCACATCCTATTCTATAATAAAATCAGCTAATCGAATATTTGAAAATCGTGCCTTATGCCTAATTAATATAGTATTATTGTGTAAGTGGATGACATGACAAGTAGCAAAGGCAGTGTAAGTGGGGTCAAATGTTCATAGCAAATTTAAAAATAAAACAATGTAGCAGCATCATAGTGTAAACTACCAGTGTATTTGTGCAAGAGTCAATCAGCTGCCCTTAGGTTACTGGAGGGTGGGGGTGGAAGGAAGAGGCTCTATATGATTCCCCTATAGAAAGTTAAGAGGATGGATTTTTGGGAGATGAGCCTTCCTCAACTGTGGGAGGAAGTGCAGAGGTTTTTGGAATTTCTTGGCCAGGTTCTGTTGGTGGTGTCGATAGATCAAGATGGGTCATCTGTGATGTGGATACTAAGCAACTCTGTGATCTTGACCTGCTCCATCATGGTGCTGTTGATGTGATGATTGTCAACGATCACCTCTGTAGTCATTTGGGTGTGGAGAGATATGATGTTGTCCTGTCCGTGTTAGATAAACAACTGAATTATATTCAGATAAATAAACACAGAAAGCGCACATTACTAGATAATATTCAATCACATTTTTCATCTTGACATTTGTATTAAGACTACTGCAGTTCTGACCACAAATAATTTTGTTAAATAGCTCAAAAACAGCCATCTTTAACTAAAATATTTTTCCACCATATTCCATCTTATACCTGTTCTGTTGTGTAGGTGAAGCCCAACCACTGACAGATGTAAGCTACCATGCACAGAATTGTGTCATTGTATAAACTGTGACAATCAACCATAATTGGCTTAAATAACTCCATGACTACCACTATAAAGTTGATTTGAAATCATTCTTTATTTTGGTTTGCACTCTTTTTAGCTGATAATTAGTCTAGCTTACTTGTAGCCTAGGTAGCTTGCTGTAACCAACCTCGACATACCCTCCCGTTTACCCCGTGATTCTCCCTTAGTCAGACTTATTTCCTGCTGTCTTCCCGTTTAAAATTTTTCCCGTAATAATCCCGTATTTGAATACTCTTTGCTTAGTTTATTGTGTATGTACCGAATGATTATTTTGGATTAGCCTAAGCAGCATACCGTTAGACCTAGCTTTACTGCTCCACTTACCAACATTCTTTCGTGGCTAACGTTACTGTTCTCATCAACGACAACGCATATATTCACGGCGAACTATAGCTTGCAGTCTTAAATACAACTTATATGAAAAGCATTAAGATATAGGGGTGTATAATCATTGTAAAACAAATCTTACCTTGACGTTGTCTTGCCGAGACACACCGGTCTCTTCACGTTGGGTTGTAGACTGTACTAGACTCAAAACTGACGCGACGCCGGTTCAACGAATAACGTGATTGGCCAAATCTATTCAACAAGGTAACAACACAAGCGTTGATTGGATCTCACTCCGGCCAACGTTTGTGATCAGCTAGCGAAATGAAATCTATTTTTATACTTTAATGTGCAACAATTGGCGTTGGAAACAATCATTAATCTTTTTGTGAATTATTCATACAGACAAAAATGAGCCACACAGCTGCTGAGTAACTGTCAAATCAAAAACTAAACGAGATAGACGGACTTGGCCAGAGACAATTTGGCCCACCGCCTAAGAAGCCGGTCTCAACCAACTGGCAGAACTCCACCCACCTCGCTCTAGCGCTCGCACCCACACTTCATGTGATTGGCTTACAAGTAAACAATCCCCCACGTGGGGTGCGTTCTTGTGATTGGCTAAAACAAGGGAGGTATCTGATTGGTCACAGGTCATTCCCTGTTTAAAAAAAGGCATTTGTGTGTCGAGCCAAGTCAGGGGAGTCTCAAAATTCACACACAAATGCAGTGAAGTTCACAGACCGCAAGCAGTTTGTAAATCAAGATATATTTGTGTGTGCATCAGAAATACATTTCTGAATCTTGTCCTGAGCATTTGTGAATCTTGTGTGCATTTGTAAATTTTGTTTTCATTTCTGAATTGTGTGTGTATTTATGAATTTTGTGTGCATTTCTGAATTTTGTATGCATTTGTGAATCTTCTGTGCTTTTTAAATTCTGTGTGTGCATTTGTGAATTTTGTGCGCATTTGTGTATCCTGTGTGTGTATTTATGAATCATGTGTGTGCATTTGTGTATCCTGTGTGTGCATATGTGAATGCAGTTTGTGCATTTATCTTTATTGAGACTCTTCTAGCTCCATATTTACCCTCTTAATTATATTAAATATTTGAATATAAGAATAATTTAATATAAGAAGAAATGTGCTTCAGTGTTTGTGGTTTTGCCATACCAACCACCCAGTATTTGTAAGAACATAAAAAGATTCAACAACTGAGACGCAAACCAAAGAAGTTCCAAAGACATTTGACGAACAGAACTGGAACAATGTGTCCCTGAACAAAGAGGGAGTCGATATCAAAAGTAGCAGTCAGTATGTGGTGTTTCCACCAGCTGCTTCCAGCGCTACAGTGCATCTCATCCTCATGGACTGCACCGCGCTTGCCAGCTCCTGCTGTGAGACGTTGCTCCACTCTTCCACCAAGACACTTGTACGTTCTCCAACACGTTTGGGGGACGTTACAGACATTGCGTTTTGTTGCTCTGTTCACATCTGAAGGTCTATGGCACGTTCACACAGCTGATCAGGGACCTCTTAGTGTCTTAAGTCTGTGAACTTAATTGTCCACCGCCTGAAAGCCTTTAGGGTCTTAAAGGGATAGTTCACCCAAAAAGAAAACATTCTGTCATTGATTTCTCACCCTCATGTCGTTCCAATCCCGTAAGACATTTGTTTATCTTCGGAACACAAAGATGAAGATCTTTTTAATGAAATCTGAGAGCTTTCTGTCCCTCCACCGACAGCTACGCAACTACCACTTTCAAGCCACAGAAAGGTTGTAAAAACATCATTAAAGTAATCCATGTGACTCCAGTGGTTTAACCTCAATTTTATGAAGTGATGCCAATCTTTCTTTGTACGAAAAAAAACAAACATGATTAACCACTTCATTTATAAAATATTAATCTCCAACGCAAGTTGAAAAAATTCCCTATTTAAGGGTATGGGGGGGCGATTTCGGATCCAGCCATTGGTTAAACTCTTTCCAGTAAAGATCTGCAAGTCTTATTTGAATTTTGCATGATTATTTATATACCATGGTCTGTCTGAATATTTGATTCTGATTGGCTGGAAGGTGTGCAGAAAAACGGTTTAATGCACAAGTAGTTCCAAGTAAATTGAATCGCCCTTCTATATTAATGCGCTGTTTTCCTTGAAGCGCGCACACACACACACACACGTACGTCACTGGCACACAGATTGGAGATCTCGCTGCATGCACACAGAAATATTCAGGAGCACAGAAACTTGTTAATAGCAGAAAGATAACAGAAACTGCCCCGCAACTTTAATTTAAGGAGAACTCGGCAACTCTAGCGAACTCTAGTCACTTCTTCGCTGATTTTTCCTTTTGTTGTCGCATGTTTTCTCCACGAGCTCCCCCTACAGCTGTATATTTCACAACACGGTCGTAAAAAACTCACTTGCGGCGGCCTCCTCCCCCTCTCTACCGCTGCTCATGTGCGTTTGTTTTGATCGGAGCAAGCCAACTGTATCGTGTGGAGCTATGTCTACCGAGGTGGGTAATCTGGTAATACATCATGCATGCGTGTGTGTTTATGTCGAATTGCCATAAAGCAATTCGTATTTCGCGCTCGTTCTCGTTCTCGCTTCTCACGAGACTTCCAATTTCTATCTTGCCGGGCCGCGATATTTTTTTTCCCAGGATGGTAGGGGAAGACTCATGAATATTCTTTAGGAAAGTCATCCCTGATTGGTCTTAACCCCAGTGACGGGTAGGTTTATGGCGGGGTTAGGGGTAGGTCATCAGAACCCCAGTGGCGGGTAGGTTTAGGGGTGGGGTTAGGGGTAGGTCATCAGAACCCCAGTGGCGGGTAGGTTTAGGGGTGGGGTTAGGGGTAGGTCATCAGACCAATCAGGCATGACTTCCCTGATGAATATTCATGAGTCTTCCCCTACCATCCTGGGAAAAAAAATATCACTGACGGGACGGTAGTCCCCAAGTTGCAAGGTTGGTTTTCCGCCTGGGAACGCTGGGGGGAGCGGGGAAAGTCACCAATATCACCAGAACAGGTTGTTTAACCATCCAAATGAATTCTAGACAGTTTTATTAAGTTAAAAAAGTTACCAAGTTCTCCTTTAATAAAATAGCTTCGCTACTGAATGGATTACTACTGAATACATTATATTTCTCTGCAACAATGGGTTACATCACTGGTTTTGAAGTAATTAAACTCACAGCTTCATTGTTTGTAGAGAGAGATGCTGAACAGACTCACACATACATCTCTCATCTCTCTCTTATTAATTCAAATAAATTCTATAATTAATTTATTCAAATAAATGTCATGTTATGCAATACTTTATCTCTGTGTCTGATTTTTAAGCGGGCAGAATGCTAGATCGAATGAGCCGTAACCGACGAAATTCACCGTAAATTTCATCAACAACAACTTTAACTTGTCAATGCTGGCAAATGATCATGATATAAGCGGGATAATCCACGACTAGCTGTGCATTAAACGATTTTAATGCACTACATGAATGCAAAGAACCTTCCTCTGCGGAGTGCATTAAAATCATGTAATGGACAGCTAGCTGTGGATTATTTCTTACTTAAAATGCAGTATCCTGAAAAGTTGTTTCTTTTTTTCTTGTTGCTGAGTTTATAATAATAAAGAGAATAATGAAATAATCCATAAAATGTGATAATGTAATAATGATGAATCCATAAAAACAATCTTTGAAAAAACAAGCAGGCAGCCTCTTTTGTTGACAATGACAGTTCACATCACTTCCTGCCTCAGTCTCATTCTTGGTTTCATCTCATAGGACAGGAGTACAACTTCCTGAAGATGGAGCCTGGTGAGGTGGACTCACTCGGAGAGGTCTATGACTTCGACAGCATCATGCACTATGCAAGAAACACCTTTTCCAGGTTAGAATCTGCTCTTAGGAATATTGTCTTATTTTTCATAATTTCACTCATAATGTCCACTCCTTCACTAATCATATACGATATATAAATGACATAGAAATGATATAGATCATATACATACATGCATGCATGCATGCATGCATACATACATACATATACAGTATACAGTTGTAATCAAAAGTATTCAACCCCATTGCAAATCAGCTTTATTGGCAAAATTTGAATGAGCATATTGCAATGAACATATCAAAATAAAGTAACTGAAATAATTCAACAGAACAAATGTTTCCCCAAATTCAACTGAAAATGCAATTTTTAATGACTTCTGCAGTCTTAAAACTACTCACCCCCATGAATAGAATCCCTCACAACAGCACAAATCTACAAAACAGGTGTTGTCTCAAGCATACCTGATGCAACCTTATCAAGGGCTTCATTAGTTTCACCAGGTGTGCTTGAGCAAGAACACATGAAATATCTGAACTGACTAGGTTTGTTGAGTGTCACGTTTGACTGCATGTTAGAAATATGGCTAAGTCAAAAAAAGGTCCAAAAATTTAGAGAAGATATCATTGCCCTTCATAAACACGAAACAGGATGCAAAAAGATAGCGAAGGTACTAAATGTTCCTGGAGTTAAAGGAACAGTGGTTACACTACCTTGCTTTGTATTCTCTGGCACTGGAAACCTGCAGCGCGAAGAAGGCAAGATGGATTCATTGAAATATCAGGAAATCCTAGGAGAAAACGTCATGCCGTTAGTGAGGAAGCTGAAGCTTGGGTGTCATTGGATCTTCCAACAGGACAATGATCCCAATCATACCTCAAATTCCACCAAGGCGTGGTTGCAGAAGAAGTCCTGGAAGATTCTACAGTGGCCATCATAGTCAGCTGGTTTGAACCCCATAGAAAATCTCTGGTGGGATTTGAAGAAAGCTAGTGTCTGGTTATACATCTCGTTTGCAGCAGAACATATCAGCAAAAGGGTGTTCTACTAAGTACTAAAGATGCTTGCCATGAAAGGGTTGTTTCGGGTTAGGGTTAAGGGGTAATTTTGACACTGCAGATGTCATTAAAAGTTGCATTTTCAATTGATTTTGGGGAAACCACGTGAAACATTTGTCATATTGAATGATTTTGTTTACAACTGTATATATCTCAAATAAATCATATAAAATGAAATATAAATAATATTAACCACACAATTATACTTACATTTTTACATGGCAAATGATAAAGCAGAGAAAAGTCCAACTGACTTACATTGAAGGAAAAAAGTATTAAGAAAAATGGGTCATTATTTACTCACCTTTGGTCCAAGACTGTATGCTGCTATTTTCGTGGAATATATAACTCTTTAAAAATTACAATAGTTCATGGTGACCATGATCTGGACTAGGACATGAGTTTCAGAATGAGGTAATATTATATCAGCTATATCATATCATATAGCTCAGGAATATGGCAGAGTTGTATGAGCTATTATATTTCTGCTTTTTTTTACTTTGTTTTTATTTTATTTTTTATCCTTGTCACTGTGAACTGTTTGCCAAGAGCTGCATAACAATTCTTCAAAAATGTTTAGTGTTCCAAGCAAAAATATATTAGCACACAGGTTTGGAATGATGAAGGTGGATAAATAACAAAATGATTTCATTTTTGGGCGAAAAAAAATCACTGAGTTCTAATTGTTTTTTTGGAGCAGGTTTTTGCGTTCCACTACACTGCTCTTTAATAGTTTTGTTCATAAACATGTGCTAGACGGATGGCTCTGAAAAAACAGTGGGACCGGATGCAACTGTCAGTTTTATTACAGCAGTATGTCAAGTTAAAAGAAGAGCAAATGCTAAAAACGGATCTCAAGACATTGCATTTCTCTGCTCTGCGGCTCTCATTTTTAAATGCAAGAACATGTTGCATTGTGAACGGTCCCTTAGGGGTAAGAAACCACCTTGAAATGCCCTAGCATGAAACCAGAACACGCGAGCAACTACATAACAACATGCTGAAAAAACTTAGCTAATGTGCAACAGAACCCTGGTAAATACCGACAACACTCAGCGAATTTTTCATGGGCAGACAAAACCATAATATAATAATTTTGTCTTTTATACTTGTAATAGTCATAGTCATTTTTTGTTGACGATCCCTCACTTTCCTCAATTATTCCTCATTATGAATAATTAAAGTGTCCCTATTATGCTATTTTAAAGTTTCCTAATTTAGTTTTTTTAAGGGGTCCTATAATAGGTTTACATGCATCCAAGGTCAAAATTTTCATTTTCTTATAATATACATCACAGATCACCTCATTTCTCAAAGAGTCTGAAAATGGTTGGTTCGAAGATTCAGTCTCTCTAAACCCCTCCTTTCTAAGAGCCTACTCTGCTCTGATTGGTCAGATGGTTCAGTCTGTTATGATTGGTCTACCGCTTACAGCGTGTGTCGGAAACCAAACTCTTCCAGTCTCAGCTGCAACTACAGTGTTTGAGGGCGGGGTCAAATTAAACTGTTTGCGGGCAGCCAATGAAGACCATAGGCTGGCATTATGCATATTTGTTGAGTTGTTACATAGGTTTGTAACAGGAAGTAAGACTGGAATTGCTGACGACTTATTTCGGCAGTTCAGAATCGATTCTTTCTTTTAAGAGACAATAACTTTGACCATTAAAGGGGTGGTTGATCATGATTTCACTTTTCTGACTTTAGTTAGTGTGTAATGTTGCTGTTTGAGCATAAACAACATCTGCAAAGTTACAACGTTCAAAGTTCAAAGCAAAGGGAGATATTTGCTTTTAAAGAAATCGTTCTTTAAGGACTACAACAAACGGCTGGTAGAGACTACACGAGCTTCCTCCCGGGTTAGTGACATCACTAACCCTATAATTTACATAAACCCCGCCCCCGAGAACAAGATTTATAGATTATCATGACAGAATATGCTAATCAATGACTAGAAGATAACTACACATAAGCTACATAAATTCATCAACTAACCATTCAGAAATGTCCTGTTGCATTCTACATGTTGTCACTTCTTCTTGAGTCTCTCCATCATTGTCTGACTCCAGTTTGAACATAAACATTGACATTTCCAGTGCATGTCTGTGTGAGGTAAAAGGACAGGAGCTCTTGAAGCTCCGCCCCCTGTGCTGAGAGTAGCAGCTAATTTGCATTTAAAGGGACACACACAGAAACAGTGCGTTTTTGCTCACCCTCAAAAAGTGACCATTTTAATATGCTATATAAAAATATCTGTGGGGTATTTTGAGCTGAAACTTAACATACACACTCTGGGGACATCAGAGACTTATTTTACATCTTGTGAAAAGGGCATTATACCACCCCTTTAAAACTTTGCTGACCTTTTACATTCACAAACAGCTATATAACACACTGCATGAAAGGTTATATTTGAAAAAGCATAATGGGCCTAGATGCGCTGTTTTATTCACACTCAGACTTCTTATTAGTTTCCTCGGGGTGACCTTTGAATGTGGCATCAGCACTTTGAGGCGGGCATGGCTATCTGAGCATCTCGCTCCTCTTACACTCGTTCTGCTGAGCTTTCACAACGCCGCTATTGTGCTTCTCGCGTGCCTGTCAGTTGTTCGGAGAGTAATCTGAGCCGGTCGGTTTTTTGTGTGGAAAGGTTCGGTGCAGACATCATCTAGCTTCAGTTCTGTTGATGATCCGATCTCTCAACGTCAACTTAATGTAATTAACTTCCTGTTTCTTCTCATGCCTCTGTGACTATAAAGGTGGGCGGTAGGACAAAACCTCATGGTACTGTATGATTTTGTTTCACAGCAACTATATATACATGTCTAAAAGCAACTCTATATACATGTCTAAAAGTCTCTTCTGCTCACCAAGGCTGCAAACGTCAGCCGGCTGTTTATTATCATGTTAATTATTGTGCTTTTTACCCCAGATACCATACTTTTTCTTCCATTATTGAATAACTGTTGCTTTGATTACCTTGAACAAAACTGAAAATCATTAACAAGACCTTTGTCTCAATAATTTTAGTGATTCTCATTTGCTACTTAAATCTACAACATTTTAAAAAACATTAGATATTAGATCAAATTAACACAGAATCAACTTTGTGTTGCTGTCTGCGATCGCGTCACGGATCAGCCAAATTTCCACATGCATCATCAAGCGTGGTTGTTACAGGTGCAGTATGTGAGACTGACAACTAGTGGTTGAAATGGGTACTGCAGTCTAAATTAAAAATATTGCAGTTCGTTGTTTCCCACCCCCTCCTGCTCAGACTTGATGCTCACACGGGTTGCCAGATTGAGGACAAGCAACAAGAACGAGTGCAATTGACAATGGAATGAGAGGAGACTTGCGCACTGTAAGTTGATGAGTTGATTTATTGATTTATGATGAGTTGATATCGCATTTTAATATGCTCCCTTTCATAGAAATTCTTAAATGGATGTGGAGGCTTTTTAGGTCGGGTAGTATCTGCGATCTACCATGTTCTCTGGCTACCATGGCTGCAATATGCTGTGTTTTCCGCCCACTGGCATCCCTGAGGTGTCGAAATACTATTGGGTAAATAAGCAATGTGTGGTATCGCACAGACCAAAACAAAAACAGACACAGAACGCACATTTCAAAGTAAAATGACTGTCTGTAGAAGTGTTTTTCAGAGAAACAAGTATGTGAACTATGTTTCCTAAATATCTGCAAACATATTATGGTATTTTTATGCTTTAGTACAGTCAAAAACTTACATACAGCACCTTTAAGAAAACAGCTGAGGTGAATTTTTGTGCCATGTAGAGGTTTAATAGAGAATAAAGTAAAATGCGCCTTTTACCCCGGTGTGCCTTTAGTTCTGTTGTACCCGATCTATCGTGGTATAGATTTATCAAAATCTCTACTGTTAAACACATTTCTACTGTCGCACAGAATAAAACCACCATACTGCCAGTACCATTTGATGGAGCCAATAAACTTGGACAAGGATTTAAAGATTAGGCTTTATTCAGCTTTCCACCAGATTTACTTTTACTGGGCCACAGTGAAAAAGAGAAACAGCCTTTTGTTCATGACGTGTGCTGTTTTTGTTTTTTGAGGGTCTAGCATTGGTGACTTCAGCACTGATCCTCATAGAAGTTTAGTTTGACACAGCAGCAACACAAATATAGACAGATAAGTGAAATTTGTGCAGAAAAGATCAGAAAAGATTTCTATCACCATTTTAACACTTCTATTCATATGTGACAGGAAGAAATGAGATTTAAATTGGTGGTGTATTTTCAGCATTGATCTTAAGACATTTAACTGAATCATGACATTATTAATGTAGAAGCATTTTTATTTGTCTGTAAAAAACCCTAATGTCAAATGTTTTATCATCTCTGTGTCTGAACTGTCCCCTGTTGGACTGACTGCCCTCTTTTTTCATCCTCAGATGAGATCACGCACAGATACATTTATACACGTACTCACACGTACACACACACACACACACACACACACACACACACACACACACACACACACACACACACACACACACTCACTCTCACTCACACTCATTTCTGTTGATGACGTCTGTGAAACCACTCAGAGTTATCCTGTCATTTAGCAAAGTGTACTCTGTTATCACTGTGGCTCTGACTTGGCTAGCTTTATGTTAGACACTATTTGATCATTTTTTTTTCGTTTTCAGTTGTTTTTCTGCAGTTCACCTGTTTCTGGAATTGTCTTTCTGGCATCTTTTTAGCGACAGCAAAATCCAAGCGAAAACAAATCCAAATCAAGTTTTACCACATTTTTAGGTATGCTAATGCTAATCTAGACTACAATTTAAAGTGTAACTTTATCGGTTTTCAACCCGTTTTGTGTTATTACAGTGTCGGTAGTTTATGTAAATGAACAATGTTTACTTGTTCTCCGTGTTACAGTACCTGGGGAGAGAAATTCACGTTTATTTGTCAGCAAAAGTCCACCGGATGATGCAAAGCGATTTCATGAGGACTACAGATTATCCTTCCGCATTTTTGTGTCTCTGCCCACGGACAGTCCGATCGACAGAGGGTTATTAATAGAGAGCCTAAGTCCCTCCCCTTCCGGTGGTAGTCAATGGCGAGAGACAACAAATATTTAGATATCATTTGAATTGTGCCCTGAATTACACATATGATGTTTGTCAATTTAAAAGATACATTTTAAAGTCAAGAAAGTCGCAGTTTGATGTAAAACTGTTGAGGTATAAGACTGTGAAAATACGTAATTACAAAGACTACAAACCCAAAAGGCGCACATGCGACGTCATACCTTTTCTCTCAATGAATGAAGCCAACTTTATTGAAGCTAACGTCTGTCATTTTTTCTATAGTCTTACGTTATAATCGTAACGTTACGCCGTCATGCCTGAGTGTTTTGTACCAGACTGCACACATACGAGCAACGGTGACGTACATAGTGCAAGACGAGAGATGTAGTTCATTGAGCGATTTTCACATAAAACTAAATGTTTTATGACAAACTGCGACTTTCTTGACTTTCATAATTATCTTTTAAATTGACAAACATCATATGTGTAATTCAGGGCACAGTTCAGACGGAATAAAAAGATAAGTTGTCTCTCGCCATTGACTACCATACATATTTTTTCCGAAATAAGGTCCCATGAGCCGGAAGCGGAGGGGAGGGACTTAGGCTCTCTATAGAACAGTTATTGTAAGGGTAGGTTTTTCACTGAAAATTGTATTGCAGTTTTTCTGCTCTTTAAACAGCATTATGGTAAAAATGGAACAATGGCAATAGCTTTCTTACCTTTACGCGATGGCTTTTTGCTTCTGGTGTAACTGACAGAACTACAGTTTCTTCCCCTTCCTAAAACACTGTGTTCGTGGTCATTCAGTTTGAAATGTTGACTACAAACACAGAGGATTTTCAGATTTTCCATTTCAGATGTTTCCATTTTCCACTTCTCTTCTCTATTTATGATTCTTCGCAGCCTTTAGCCACTGCCTACAACATGCTGGATCCATCACTGGAAACCAAAAGTAACTCACTCCCGCTAAACTTTTACTCTTTGAATTCTTGCACCAGGGAATAATACAAGGCGACACCATTATGACTAAAAGTATGCTGAGAAGTATTTCCTACTAAAGCATGGCGGTATTTGACTGATGTAAGCGTCCCCATAGCAGACTAGTGGGAATGGCCTTGGATAGCAACATGCCTGGTGCATTATGGGATTTGAAGTTTTTCTATCTATTTGGCAAAAGGGAAGGCTTTTTTCTCTGTTTTCTCTTTTCAGGTACCATCGATTTACATTTTTTTCCGCCTTTCTACTGTTTAGCCAGCCAAGTTTTATTGAAAGCCCATTTTGTCAGCGGTGAAGTAACCCTTTAAGTGTGGCTGATTTTCAGTTTGCAAATGTACTTCACTGGTGTTGAGAGTGTACATACTTTTAAGATATATTAGCATGTTATAAAAATTTTATGATACCACAAAGCCCTCATGCAGTAAATTATTGTAACTCATATGTACTATATACACTACTGTTCAAAGGTTTGGGATCAGAAAGACTTTTTTTAAGATATTAATACTTTTATTCAGCAAAGATTACTTAAAGTGGTCAAAAGTAACAGCATGTTACAAAATATTTTTCTTTCTAATAAATGCTGTTCTTTTAAACTATCTATTCTTCAAAGAATCCTGAAAAATTTATAGCATGGTTTCCACAAATATAGTAAGCAGCACAACTGTTTTCAACATTGATAATAATCAGAAATTTTTCTTGAGCAGCAAATTATAGAATATTAGAATGATTTCTGAAGGATCATGTGACACTGAAGACTGGAGTAATGATGCTGAAAATTCAGCTTTGATCACAGGAATAAATTACATTTATATTTATTTTTATCACAATACTCAAATAGAAAAAAGTTCTTTTAAATTGAAATAATATTTCACAATATTACTGTTTTTACAATATTTTTGATAAATAATTTCAGCCTTGGGGTGCAGAAGAGACATATTTCACAATTACATCTAGTAACTTTTTGCATATATATATATATATATATATATATATATATATATATATATATATATATATATATATTTTTTTTTTTTTTTTTTTTTTTTTTTTTTTTTTTTTTTTTTTTTTTTTTTTTTTTTTTAAGTACTATAATTTAATACACTCTAATCATCCCAAGTATTTTGGGATTCAGCCTATCTTCTCTTGAAGGAACATTTTTTATATACAGTAGAAGGAAAAGAAATGTGAGCTGTAGATTGAGATGCCTCGTATTATTCTCAAAAGGCTCGGCTAATGGGATTGAGGAATGTTATTCCCATTTCATGTGTTTATCAAAAGTTTTTTTCTGACTAGTTTTGACAGCCTACAGCCAACATTCCCCCAGAGTACGGGTAACATGAGTCGAGGCACACGCAAACGCAGGTCTACACAGTCTCTATATGAGAACCATCTGTTTCCTCTTCTTTTGTTCTCGTTTTCCCCCTTTTACTCCCTCTCTGTATCACTTTTTTTGAACAATTTGCAATTCTGTTAATACTTGTAGGATTACAGGTTCCAGTCCAATGTAAGTTCATGTTCCAGTCCCATATGATGTTTACATAGTTTAAGAGTTATTGGGAATATGAAATTGACTTTATATTAACATATTATTTATTAAAACCAAGTGGAAAGTTGTTGTTGTTGATGTTTTTGTTGAAGTATTGCTTCAAAAAGAACTACAATAATACATTAAAGAGCATATTTGTGCAGCTTCATGTAACTAGACGTTGTCTGGCTTTTTGCATTGCCTCCCTTGCTTAATTACCGGTAAATGAGTCTGTTGTCAAATGTACAACTCTCATTTAGTTTAACATAAATAGATGGAGAGAAAGAGAGACATTGATCCCAGGGGGAATTTAGCAGATAATGTTATTTGATAGACACACTCGATCAGTCCTGTTTTGCATAATCACTTAAGCTCTCATCAAAAAACAAAAGGTTTAATCATAACATCCTGACCAATCAAACTCCTGCTAGTGCCCATTTATATAGTAGTTTTACTGCTAAATATTAAACTGCTATTATAAATGAACTATTTAGCTAAACAGACAAAGCATTTTGCTGATGATTTACAATTAAGCAACATTATGATTGTGCTGATTTTAATGTGCTTTTTATTTGGCCCTTAAAGGTGCAGTAAGCTATTTCTGAGAATCAGTTGAACACACCCCTCCCTCAATTGCTCCGCCCCCCAAATGCACAAGCACACAATCCAAGAGTGGATTTCTCTTTATCATAACAAAGCAAAATAAAGCTTTGCAAAAATAATACGAAGCTGATGAACAAACAAGGAAGAACAAACAATGAACATATAAAAAAATAAATAAAAGCAATATAAAAGCAAGAGTTGGCTGTCAGTCACCAGCAGCACACACTCAAAACCAATGTTACTCCCGTATGGAGCAGAAACAAGGCAACATCTGGGTCCGTTTTCAGGCCTTCCAGCTTCGGTCTCTCCAGAACTGGAAAGATTTTCTAATATTAACACGGATCCTACCGGGTCCTACCTCTTGCCTGATCACAACCCTTCTTTTTCAAATGATATTCCTCTGACCTTTTCTTTTTTGTAATGTCTCTCAGCCATCTCTCTTTCTATAGTCTTCAAATCTCCCTCTTGCTCACTCTCTCTCCTCCCCAATCATGGGTGGACACGCCCCTTACTGCTGATTGGCTCACTCTCTCCTCCCCCATCATGGGTGGACACCCCCCTTACTGCTGATTGGCTCACTCTCTCCTCCCCCATCATGAGTGTATATGCCCCCTACTGCTGATTGGCTCACTCTCTCCTCCCCCATCATGGGTGACACGCCCCTTCTGCTGATTGGCTCACTCTCTCCTCCCCGTCATGGGTGGACACGCCCCTTACTGCTGATTGGCTCACTCTCTCCTCCTCCATCATGGGTGGACACGCCCCCTACTGCTGATTGGCTCACTCTCTCCTCCCCCATCATGAGTGTATATGCCCCCTACTGCTGATTGGCTCACTCTCTCCTCTCCCATCATGAGTATATTTGCCCCCTACTTCTGATTGGCTACAAGTTTTTTGTGAAGTCCAGTCCGACCCACTTTCAACAGCATTTTTCAGAAATCGCTTACTGCACCTATTTGTAACGAAAATGTGGTGGTGACATAATAGGTGTGGCTCTGAGGTTTTGCCTTCTCTGACGTGGAAATCTGTTCTTATGTTCTTGGGAAAACCCCATCTGTTTAAGCTGTTTCAGAGTAAAGACAGGGAATGTGAAATAACAGTTTTTAGTAACCTCACTTGCCTTATTTTAGATACACATCAAGATTTTAGCCCCGATATTTTTTTGTGGAAATCGCCGACAAATTCCTGAAATCTGAGGCAAATTGGTGCTTGTTTACGTGACTGACAACCCCATTGTGTGAATGATCAAAGACGTGATCTGAGACAAGCGCAGATGTGTTGTTGATGCCTGTAAGATATTTAGCATGCTATATATCTGGACCTGTCAAGAGTCCAGGAGTGTGAAATGTGTTTTGACTGGATATTACATCAGCGGCGACCTACAGCCAATGAGAGAGCAAGATGCATGGCAAGGGAAAGTTCAGGGGGAGGAGTCAAAGATCTGCAACCAAACTTTAGCAAACATGTGTTCTGCAAGCAAACATTCATAGTAGTATAGTAGTATTCTTCTTTTTTTCTTTTTCACTGCAAATCAGTGCACATACAACTTGGATCGCAAGCATCTTGTAGGTTATGATTTTAGTATTATGCGAGAGCCCTTGTCTCACGAGTGATTTCATGTATCACTCACATGTGTTTGGTTGGGAAACCTAGTTTGTAGACCAGGCAGAGTTGTCAACGGTTCTTCCTATTAAAATGCTGTGTAATGTGTGATCCTCTGTCGCCGATCCGTCGTGTAATGTACACACAACAGCAACTAATGGTACCCAAGACAGTCATGTAGTGTCTAGTGTGAGAAGAACGATTTTGAAAATCTTGCAAATTTCCTGTGGAATTGGGCTACTTTTACACTGTCGGCACGTATTGTTTTTTTTAGTCCGCGGGATGAAGCGAACCCGCTCTGCCCAGAAGAGGATCTCCCCTGGATGGGCTAGTTTGGGCCATAATTGGGCGTTTTTTGCATAGCAATTGGGCTGGTTTTGTTCCGCAAACCTGGCAACCCTGCTACAAGGACTAGTTTCTTAAACCATTTTCTGGGAGTGTGCTGGAAAACTCAATCCAAGAGTTAAGAATAGCACAGAGCAGATATAGACTACATGGTGAACTTGTGGCTTCTTCCCATAATTATTAAATGATTACTAGATTTGGTGTACTTGAGGCATCTGGGTTGTATTTTACTCATGAGTTTATCATATATTCCTCCTCTCCTGTACCTCCATTTTCTGTCCGTTATACCAGAAATTAAAGGGCAACTTACATGGATTTATCGTTCTATTCAAGAATCTTGACTTTGCAAGAACGACATCAGAAACTTCACAGCAACTTGAGAGAAGCTAACAGTCCCTGCGTTCTGACTGGCTGCTCTGTTTGTCCACTGTCCTGTTGTCTTTTTTTCCCATCATCCCTGCTGTGTTTGCAGAGTACTCGTACTGTAAATCTCCGTGGGAAGACAGGTTCTTTGATTGCACTTGTATCGGGAGGATTTCATGGCCTTCCCTCAGGTTTTTTTTCTTTGAAACGTTTCTCCCCGAGAAGCGGGTGAGCCCTCCTAGCTTTTTGTCTGGGGCATGTTTTCCGACCTCCTTCTTTGTCTCCTGGCCCCCGTTCCACCCACCCTACTCAGGGAAGTTTTTCTTCTTGAAACTGGTACCGGCAAGTTGAGCCAAAAGCAAATAAAGAGCTTGCAGTATGTCTTCAGTGTGAGATGACACCAGCCGAGCGCTAGCGCTCACCCACACATCTACTGTTCCGCTCTATACTCACAGACCGACAACAAGGCTGAAGCTTACAAAAACAGCCAGGTCACATTTGACCCCAAAATCAAAAGAGACAAACATTATTTTACATAAATAAAATGAAGCGACAATTGAAAATGACATTTCCTCACAAATTTTCACTGTAATGCAATTCTTTTTACGTTTTTTGTAATTCCCATTATTGTAAAAATCTCATTAGTCTTATTACTGTTATATAAATACTGTAAAACAGCTATTTTTTATTTCAATGAGCAGAAAACTTATATATTTTAATATTGTATTAATATAATAAATATTATATTATATTTGCTTTTTTTTTGCATTTCAGTTATGATAATACATATGTGTATATGTGTATACTGTATAATGAATATATATACTGTATAATGTATATATTCTGTACATTAAAATGTAAGATAAATGTATGGTAGGAAAAAAAAACTACCCTTTTTATCATTCAATATGACCTGGAATTCATCTTAAAAGCTTTCATGGGATTCACATATATGGAATTTTTTTTTATGTTTTGATTCAAATTAGTGTGTTTCTTGTAGCTGTAAAAAAAAAATCTTTGATGTGTTTGACTTGAATCTGAAGAAAGTAGCCTACATATTTATATCACTAAACTGTTTATTTACTTGAAATGTGGGTTGCATTTCTCTGCTGGTTCCTTTAATATAAAGCTTGTAGTTGAGCTCTGGAAATCCATCCTTCCCTATTTGAACATGCCTGCTGTTGACTGGAAGGTTCCCATGGGAACAAACAAATGAGCAGACCCTCACTAGCCACCGCGGAGTGAAAAGCTAGATGATAAACTAGCAAAGAGTGTCAAAGTACGAAAAGAAGTGCGAGAAAAGAGACAGGTTTTTGATACTGAATCACTCTCTGTTGAACTGAGCAAACGTTCTTTTCAGCCTGAGTTACAGTAGGACTGGAGAACGTGACTTCTCCATATTTTATCCATATTTACTAAACTTTTCTTTTGTTTATAGCTTATTTCCAACACATTCTCATGCTGTCATGGCTTCTTAGGAAGCTTCAACCCTGAAGTGACCAATCAAGAGTCCAGTGACTTCATACAGGAGGTTATAGCCAAATAGAACGTGGATTCAGATCATGTTTCGGCTGCCACTGTGTCAGGCCTATGAGACCGACCGGATTTAGTGACTGTCCCAGGAGAGGTCATTGTTTTTGTATCAGTGGTAGAGTCATCAGACCATTGAGGTTTTTATGATGTTTTTAAGTCACCATGATCCAGACTACTGTTGATTGGTTGGATGTTAACACAGTTGTAGTTTTGCTGGGTTGGAAAAGTTTGCGATCTGTTCCCTCAAACCACATTCAGAGGTGGTCCAGACAGTTCACAATGCGTCCTGATGTGTAACAAGCTAGGTTATTTGAGAAACTTTTGGAAAAGCCCAAACATATGCCTGAAACATTTGCGGTCACAGACTCATTTGATACATATTAAAGGAATAGTTCACTTAAAAATGAAAATTCTGTCATCATTTACTCACCCTCAAGTTGTTTCAAACCTGTATGAGTTTCCTGAGTACAAAAGAAGATATTTTGAAGAATATTGGTAACCAAACAGTTGACATTAGCCATTGACTTCCATAGTATCTTTTTTTCCAACTATGGAAGTCAATGGGGTCCATCAACTGTCTGGTCATCGACATTCTTCAAAATAAATTATTTTGTGTTCAACAGAAGAAAGAAACTCATACAGGTTTGGAGGGTGAGTAAATGAGGACAGAATTTTCATTTTGAAGTGAACTATTCCTTTAACAAACAGCGATCTGTCTTGTCTGATCATTTGTGATCACTTGAGACAAATGTTAGTAACCAGTGTAAACTATCATTGTCACAATACCTTTTTTTGTCTCATGGTACAATACCAGCTTAAGAAGAATCACCAATGTAAGTAGTATGGCGATAACTCTATTTTTGTGTTGATGTGTCATTATTTCAGGGACTGTTATATTTTAATAATTGTTTTCAGTTTACACAAAATTACAGTAAATTTTGGAACATTATTATACAAAAATCATATAAGATCTGTTTGTATTTTTTTGTATTGTATTTACTGGATTTTTGAACTAGTGATGCACCGAAATTTCAGGAACTGAAAATATTTGTCTGAAAACTGCAAACAAAAATGCATTTTCAGTTTGGGCTTCTCCAATTACCCAGTTTGGCTGTGTCAACATCTATTTCATGCACATAATGTGGATAAACATAATGTGGATAAGCATGACGCTCTTCACTATGACCAAAAAAGGATGCTAGAGTCGCAATATGTTAAATTTGTTCGGTTGAAATATTTAGAGGCGGCTCGTCGTCACTTTAGAACTTTACTACGACTGGATTATAACCTGTGAACACGACACCCAGAACAGAATAGAGTTCAATTAACCAAATGTAATTACTAAAACTTCCTTTTCAGTTTTGTTTTTTGGCTGAATGAGAACTTTTGGCGTTTCAGTGAAAAATATATGTCGGTGCATCACTATTTTATGTCTTCAGTAATGAATATGAGCATTATAAACAATCTCAAACCTTTCTAAAGTCCACCAAACTCATCTTCGGAGGTGCTTGTGGAGTTCACTTTCATGTTGTTTTATTTCATATCCGCTATTTTTAATTGTTGGCAGATGCATTATAATTGTTATGTACAGATGCGTCAGACAAATGTTTTTGGTTTTTAAATGTTTGCGTATTCGCTTTATAAGATGCTGTCAAATAACTGTGCTTGCTGCACTGGACTCGAACAATACATGCAAATACTGAGCGAGTACTGCATGTGAAATCATACAGATACTGCAGTGCATCATGGTACTATCTTTTGAAAAATATGGGTACCTTCGGTATTTTGAGGCTTGGACATTGCAATACAACCAAATGGGAGTCAAAGATGTCAAATGTTTTTCAAACCAAGGCAAAGCTCTCTAAGTATAATCAACATTGTACATAGTGTTACACTTAACACAATAACTGAAGAGCAGGCGAGCCACAGGCCGCAACTTCCACGACTGCTTCCACGGATAACGCAGCTTGGCTTGAATTCCCTGTGGATTGTTGTCTGCTCCACAAATGATTATACAGCCTGTTGAGTTCTGTACATCTGCTGAAACTTGCCATCTTAAAATGTGAGATAACGTTTGTGTTTATACAAGTACACGTGATTCTGTGTGTGGGTGTGGAGAGGATTGTTAGACATTCCTGGAAACAAGAGATAGTGAATGAATAAGAGACAAGAGGATTAAAATAACAAGAAGGATTTGTTCATTCTGATTAAAGTGATGCCTTTTTTGTTTTGCTGACAGAGGGATATTTTTGGACACCATTCTGCCACGATATGATGTGAACGGAGTTCGGCCGCCCATCGGTCAGAGGACCAGATTGAGCAAAGGAGACATCGCACAGGCACGCAAACTTTACAAGTGTCCAAGTAAGAAAATAACAGATATGTAAATATAAAAATTGTACAGAATTACAGAAGGGTAATCTGGCAGATCCTTGAAGGTGAAGCTCCTGTCTGACTCAACAAGAATAAAATATGGCGGAGATAGAAAATCTGGGTCATTGGAAACTTTAAGCACATCATGAAAACATCTCTGACTGCGAACTTCACAAGTATTCAGGTCTGGGCAGCATTGTCATGCAAATAATATATATTATTTTAATGGCAAAAATAATCAGTATTTTTGCCATTTAAAATATCTAAACATCCTAAAAACTAAATAAATAGTAAAACATATATATACACACACACACACACACACACACACACAAACACATATATATATATATTGTTTTCAGAGAATTTATCTTTAATTAGTTTTTTTCCTTATTACCCCAATGGCAAACAGTTTTGTTAAAGCATAAATATTACAATATTTAGCTATGTTTATGTTTAACAAATACATTTTCAAGGAAACATTTCAAGTAAATTGGCCTTTTTTTAAAGAATATTTAGATAATTTAGATGGAAAACAAGACAAAAATACTCATGAAAAACACATTTTAAGATCATTCAGTCACATTTGCCCCTATTTCATAGTATAAGGGTGGGACACTAAGTTTATGTAATCTGGAAATAACATTGCATCCACAATTGATGTGGTACGGTATCTTGGCGACAGTCTCCGTTACTCTCAGGCTCGGAAAGGCCGAGTAAACACTGGTCGAGCACAGGAAGTTTGTAATTTGTCTTCTTTCCCTGATAAAACAGAGAAGAGAACAGTTGCTTTGTAGGATACAGCAAATAAATGCAGTAAAGGACATTTGTCATGTAAACTTTGCAGAGATGTTCAAACACACACTACCAGAGAGGCAACGAGTGTATCCTCAATGCAGACCAGGGTCTATTAATTGTCTTTAAAAAAATAATAATTCAGTTTTATTACATTTAATGTCATTAAAAATTAAATCAATAAAATGAAATAAAAATGTTAATAAATAAATAACTGGAATCATGACACGGCAAAATGTGATGATTAAAATTCAAAAGGCTATGATTTAATTCAATATTTATTTAATTAAATACATTTTAAAAGTGTAATAAAACAAGTTCAAAGTAAAAAATTAAAATAAAACGCAGAACTGTTCTACAGGCTTGTAGTTTCAGACCAGTTCTCAAGCAATGAATGCCTTACATTTATGCCAAGTGATTGCTGTTAATGAATTATGACAGTGTTTACTTTATGGTGTTTATGTTACAATTTGTGGCGTATTTTATCTCCCTCGTCTTTTTGAATGAGCAGCTGTAAGTAAAGCATAGACATTTCAAAATAAGTTTCCTGTTAAAAGCTTTTTTAAAGTGTTTTCATAGATATTTTGGTTATAATAAACTGTATTTGGCATTTAGTTCAATGTTAACATTTGTTGGATCTCTTTATTTAAGAATTTAAATAAATAGATTTTTCTTGTAATGGCAAGTGTTGGGTAAGTTACTCTAAAAAAGTAATTAATTACTAGCTACTAATTGACCGTTCGCAAAGACCCGCCCCCTTTAGTTACTGTTGCTACGTCCGACAAGCTCTCACGCCACACATCGCCGACAGACAGGACAGAGCAGGTTACTTTTGATATGAAATAATGTCTCAGCTTTTTTTGTATCAGAAAAATACAGTATCAGTCAACCCCTAATACGAATGTATTGATGCACACACCAATTTCAATACATACATTATATATGCATACAACTTTTCTTTAAAACTTAGTTACCCTGTTTGCTGATAGCAAGTCCTCACTAAATGTGTGCTGCAGCCTGTTTAATATAGTAAAACATCTATAATGTGATTAATTTTGTTTGAGTTGTTTGAAATACAGTTGATTTGGATATACAGTATACATCTTAAAGGTCTTTTAAAAAGTCTTAAATTTGATTTTGAAAAATTCTTGCTAAAAATAAATGACACCCTGTCAAACATGGGAATTTTTTTTAGGTTTTATATTGAGATTTGTCTTTAGCATTGCTTTAGTGGAAAAAAACAACAACCCATAAATATTCTCATCTGGGACTGTTGCTCATTTTAGAAATATGGCTCTCAGTTTTTAAAGTTCTGACAGGCCTGTTGTGGAGGAGCCTGTGTCACATGACCTATCCATACAGCTGGATGATGTGGCCGTATCACATTCTGGGAAAACAAGATATAAGTGTTGCAGATATCTTGCAGAGCATTCCTTGCCTGTGTCTGTCACTTGCTGTGGCTTGCCAGACCGCTCGGTAATGGTTCTAAACATTGAAGACACTCCACACTTGGCCTGAACAATCTCTGCTCTTGCTACTCTAGTTTTACATGACTGACGTGCAGAGCACGTGTGGATAATATAAGGAGTGTAAACCGCTAAACAATTTTTGGGGGTGTAAGTATTCATGTAATAGTCATGTAATAAGCAGGATAATGTACCATCAGCTGCTCATTATTGCACAATAATGACTTGAAAGGGTAATCAGGACCCCAGCAAAAGCAGACTGTACATTATCCATTGCACATGTTTAGTTATATGAATATATCATGAAACTGCTGTTATTTTAACATTTAATGAAGCAATGCTGGTTTGCCATGTGTATTTCCACAGTGACCACTGGAGCGTTTAATTACACATTTAATAAAGTACGCTGCCCGTGGTTTCATTTTAATTGCACACAGCACCGTATAATTGAAAATCTTTTAGTTCGAACTTTTTTTTTTGCACCACTTTTTATTTCCTTCTCTTGCTCTTTGCTGTGCATATTAGGCAGGTGTGTAACATTAGAAGCAGATGTGCTTCATAACATGAAAGTGCTCAAGGCGCACACTGTGAAAGACAATCCAGACTTTTTCGTGGTCTTTTGTCTTTGTTGTGTTCTGTGACGCACAACAATGTTTTATATACAAGGAGCGTACTGTCTTTGTGGGCCGTTGTGTAACTAATCAAATAATCTTGTTTTTGTGTATTGAACTGTTCAACTCCTTTTGAACATTGACAGCTAATGACATTTCTTTCTTTCTCTCTCTCTCTTTTTCTTTCTTAGGATGTGGAGACAGTTTGCAGGAGAGTAGTGGGAACTTCTCTTCTCCTGGTTTTCCGAATGGTTATTCAGCATATATGCACTGTATATGGAGAATTTCTGTCACACCAGGAGAAAAGGTGAAGACACCAGAAGCTCTGATGATTCGCTGATGATTAGTTGTTGTGAGAAATGGTTTTTAGGCATTAGGATTGCTTATGGAATAAACAAGGATATTGGTCCCACATAGAGTTGGGAAGTCAAGATCATTTTGGTTACTCTGTTTGTTCGAACCGTTCTTTTCAATGAGCGAGTTCAAAAAACCGATTCACTGATTCATCACTTTTTCACACACCATTTTCAACTACTTTTCACATACATTATCACATTTAACAGTTTTTTAATTAAAGTCCCATTATAGTAGTCAATAATTGTATCCCTTAAACTCATCTTTGATCACCAAAATGACATTTAAAATAGCTTAAATGTAACTCTACACCCTTGCCTCGTTTAGCCCCGCCTCCACTCACTCACAGCAGCTCAGAGATCCACTCGTTGACGATCACACGTTGATCTGATTGGTTACAGGGTAGTTTGTGACGTCAGAAACAAAAGAGTTTTAAGGAGAAAATACTCATCAATGGTGTTGACTTATGAATTTGCACATAGACATATAAACAACATTAAAAACTTGGTTTTCACCACAGAGGGACTTTAAAACAATTTTAAGAGGCCCGACTAAAGAAAATATTCTGTAAAATATGGTTATTTACATTTCTCACCATACTCTTGCTCAGAGTGGAGTAATTTGCACTCTACAGAATGCTTCGATTGAATCATTAAAAAGAACCAGATCAAAATAATGACTTCTTTATGAATCTGACTTAACTACCTCCACACAGTTTGACTTAACAATTAAAATGAGGTACATTTCAGAATTACGAAGCCTAGTTATAGACGATCAGCCTCCTTGCTTCTAATTCCACAAATTGCTTGTAATCATTACACTTGTACAGATTTAATCTTGCTCTAGTAACAATTTACCATTTTTGTTTTATTTCCTAAGATCATTCTGAACTTTACATCTATGGATTTATACCGGAGCCATTTATGCTGGTATGATCATGTGGAAATCAGAGATGGATATTGGAGGAAAGCACCATTGAAAGGTTTGAGATGAACCGCTGACATTTCAGAAGAGGAATATGAAACAAGTAATAGTGAAGCTTGATAATTAAAGTTGAATAATTTGCTTGTACCTCTGTATGCAGGTCGATTTTGTGGGGATAAATTACCCGAGCCGATCGTCTCTACAGACAGTCGCCTGTGGATTGAGTTTCGCAGTAGCAGCAACTGGGTGGGAAAGGGCTTCTCTGTGGTTTATGAAGGTACCAGCAATCAACCAAATCAACAACCATTAAATAGTCTAAAATATGTACTATTGTGCATAGAATAAATTATAAAGAGGAACTATTGTACTTGTGTTTAGTACAGCTTAAGTGCCACCATTCCAATTGAAAAAACATTCCTGGTGATGCCAAAGTTCAGACTTTATAATGTGTAGTAAGACATGCCAGTACAGGGACATACAATGTCAAAAAATTGTGCCTTGAGCTCATACTATTGACATTTTCATGTAAACATTCATATATTTAAGAATTTCCTGTGGCAGTAGTCTTGCGTTTCTCATAAATTTTTCTAAAATCAAAAGAGTTTTGGGCAAAATTAGCTCAAGGCTGCAATTTCATGGTCACTGACTAGGGCGAGTCCAGAGTGCTCAGAATAACCTGTCAACAGAAAACATTGTCAAATTCATTTATAATAAGAGTTTGCCCCACAGACCTAAATCCATCCGTAACTGATATACTGAGAATTTACATTATGCTAGGTACACACCAAAAGATAATCAGGCTGATTTTGGGCCGATTTCCCCCCTTCCGACAATCCTAGCTATGTCCCGATTATCTTGATGGTTCTACAGATTATCTTATCAGATTTTCCCTTGGTGTGAAGTGTGTTAAGAGAGTCCGAACCTGCTCGGAAGAACGTCGGAGCCGCCCCGATCGCGAAAAATCTGAAATCCTGATGTGTGGGGTGAACCCCGAGGACAAACGTGCGCACGCTCTGGAGATTATCACGTGAAACGAAACAATATCCAATCAGAAAGCGAGATGATGGAAGACGGAAGCATAACAAACGCAGTCATGGCGCAGCACAAATTGAAATTGATGTGGACAGCAGAGATGGAGGGATGAAAAAAAAAAAACGTTTCTTTTTTTTCCGTGAATTTTCTTTGAAAATCATTCCAAACACTATCATCGCAATTTCTTCCTGCATATCGTCCGCCATGCTTATTCTGAAGTCTCGCGAGATTTTGTGAGATTTCCTGTGTTCACAGTCGAGACTCTGGTTGAAAATCTGTTCGTGTGTGGTGTGCTGTCTTTGTCACATCATGGCACACCACACACTATAGGAGCAAAACGGTTAAATCTCGGATTTTTTGTCCTCATGTTTGTGGTCTATCACATTTTTTCAAAATCTTATAAGATGTAAAAAATCTTTTGGTGTGTACCCAGCAGTAGGAAAACGCCTAACAATATCGTTTTCCTGTAGTTTTTGTTGTGAAAGAAGGGATTTTCTTGCTTTACTGTCATGTTTGCAGGCTCACCGTCCTTCTGGTACTTATAGGTCTATATTACAAAAAAAGAAATGATGATGTTGATAGTGAACACTGTTGTCTTTTATCTTGCAGCTATTTGCGGTGGGGAGGTGAAGAAAGACAATGGTCAAATTCAGTCCCCGAACTACCCAGATGACTACAGACCTAACAAAGTGTGTGTGTGGAAGGTCACTGTGGCTCAGGGATACCACGTAGGCCTTACCTTCCAGTCTTTTGAGGTATGATTGGAAAAAAAGTTCTTATTACTGCATAATAAGCATGTAATTAATTGTTTATACTAGGGCTGTCAACGTGTTAACGCAAAATCCTTAACGCATTCAAATAATTTCACGCAAATAAATCACTGAAGCACGTGATATTATGTCAGTGTAATTTACATCACGCAGTTTAGATGATCTTAGAAGTCGGGAGTTTATCAAACTGAGCATCTACAATGGCGCAAGCACCTGTAACTTTGGGAGGTGGACATTTCTATTCTAACCATTAAATCCAAACTCTGTCATATTCTGTGATTGTTAATCGCACAAAATTTTTTGATTAATTATGATTTAAAAATTGTAATCTATTGACAGCCCTAGTTTATACACCATGTTTTAATGTTAGAGTGTGTCCTAAACAAGAAATAAACATAATAGGATTGGAAAAAATAGGGCTGCGACTCAATAATAAATAATTAAATATAGGCCCTGATATACTTCAAGCGAAAGCGAAGAACTAACTTATGTGACATCAATTCGAACAAAATCCGTCCGAAACGAACTTCGTTTTAGGAATTCGAAACTTTCTGGAAAAGTTCGCTCCGGCTGGTAAACACCTTTGTACTAGCATTGGTCCGTGGCGAGTACGTAATAGGTAGGTGTGCGCTGAGGCTCCGCCTTCTTTCACGTGAAAATCTATTCTCTTTTCTGGTTCATTTGGCCTGATCAGTCGGTCGCGGTCAGACATCCGTGAAAACACACTGGAGAACTGCTTTATAGTAGAAAATGAAGTTGTAATTCTGATGAAACGAGACAATGACACTGTATAACGCAGATATACGAAAGAATGACGAAAGGCTGTAAGGAAAGTGTTTGCGCAAAGCCCTTTTATGGAGATGGTTTGGGTGTGTTTTATGCTAATGACTAACCTTGTGCTCACGGCCACTCATTTAGAATACTCCAAATTCACTAACATCAGAATGATGTTAAGAACAAATTAATGTGCGTATAAGCGTGTTGTGAATTAGGCGGAGATTTTTCGTGAGAAGATCTCCTGTGCGTACAATTACGACATAATCCACGCAATTATTAGTGAATGAGACCCATTGACTTTAATGGGAAGTCCATCACATCATCATACCATTTTTTGATTTGTTTTTAAACTGAATGTAGTTGCTACTTGCTAGGTGCTTTCAAACTTTATATTGTAACCTTTAATTGCATTTTAAATTATTTATCATTTAGTGTCATTTGTCTGGCTGATTCTGATATGTCACGTCATTGCCCTGGTTCTGAGTTTAGTTTCGATTGTCTCTAACCGGCTGGTGTAAATAAACTCAAACTCCCCATGATCTTTGAAATAGAAACAGTGATGTTGTAGATCTGTCCATTTAAATGAAAACGGGAAAAACATTCAATTTTGTTTCTGCTTCATTCTTTTCTTAAGATATTCTTGACTTTGATGAAAAGGTTGGTTACAGTTGCAGCTGGTTGCCATCAAATGTAAATGGCACGTCTTGCTTTGAAAGAAAAGAAATACATGTTAGGTCTTTCAGATTTAAATTTAGTTTTTCCATTCCCTTTTTCTCCATTATCTTTTGTCTTTCCAATCCAAGATTGAGAGGCATGATAACTGTGCGTACGACTACCTGGAGGTTCGAGATGGGAACTCAGAAAGCAGCCCGCTGTTGGGCAGATTCTGTGGTTATGACAAACCTGATGATATTAAATCCAGTTCCAACCAGCTCTGGATGAAATTTGTGTCTGACGGTTCTGTCAACAAGGCTGGATTTGCTGCTAATTTCTTCAAAGGTGAGGTTTGACGTTTGTTGTTCTCTATTTCTGAGCTTTGATGATTGGTTTTAAAGCTCGGAATTTTACTTACAGCTTGAAAGTTTACGTTATAGCTAGTATGTATTATTTTCTTTTTTTAAATCTATTTTCAGTGAAATTCAGGAATGCACATAAACTTTTGGCCAATCACCAATATAATGCAAAAAAAATTAATAAAAAAAGTCCTGATATTATCCATTTCCAGTTTTGACTTAATCATACAATGCCAATAATGCTAATGCTACAATATTAGCATTAAATATCTCCTCAGATATTAGCATCGCTCTCTAAAGATACAGTAACTCATTAAGTTCTGCTGCTTTTCTTGCTGCAGAAATGGACGAGTGCTCCAGACCCGACAACGGTCGCTGTGAGCAACGCTGTGTCAACACGCTCGGCAGTTACAAGTGTGCCTGTGACCCTGGTTACGAACTGGCGGCGGACAAACGGAGTTGCGAGGGTCAGTATGTGAGCAGTGCTTTGCTGGTTACAGGCCAGTGCCATATTTAAAATGTTAATGGTGCCATTATACGGTAGCATCGAGGCGAAGCTGCACAAACACCCCGTGTGTGGTTATAAAGATTCTTTCTAAAATTGTTTTAGGGCAATGACATCACTTTTTTACAGGGTTGTAAGAAAAATTCTTAAGAAGTTCTCAAATATTTACTTAAGAACATCTTGGTGTTTTCTGATTGTATGGCAGTCCTTGCCCAAGACTCACTGATCAACGCAAAGGCTGTCTTTTTACACTGCATGCAGATTAGCGTAATAATACTAATCAAGATGAAAATTGTCACAATTATTCAATTTAAAATAAGGTCCCTGTTTTGACTCATTTTCGTAGACGTCACGGATAATTATGGCCGATCATTCAGAGTATTAGCGCAGATTCCTAAAAAAGTTGGAATCTGTATTTCATGTTTTAAATGTATTAAATGTTTTAAATGTATAAAAAGTATTAAATGTAGCTATTTTACAGAATGTGTACATACAGTGTACTTACCTAAGAAAGTAGTGGTTAATATAAGGTAACTACATGTGTTAAGGGTAGGTTCAGGGTTATTGCACGGTTATTCTAATAACTTTAATAAGTACATAGTATGTACATGCTGAACAGGACTGTAAAATAAAGTGCTAGAGTTATATTATAATGTTTAATATTTGAAACAACCCAAATTAATTAATTTTAACTTATTTACAGAGATTTTTAAGAACATTCTACTCAGGAATTCAAATTCTTCTTAAGTTTTGTTACAACAACAATCTTACAAAAAAAAGAGATAACATTCTTATAAGGCACACCATCGCTGTGTCCGAAATCGCATACTTTCTAAGTAGGAACTAAATTTTAATTTTAATTTTCTTCACGGCTGTTAAAAAGTACGGTCTATATAGTATAAAATTTGGGTAGTATGAATGTAATCTGGACGTACTACATCCGCCATGTTCCAAATAAGGTTTTATATTCTGACTATTTTAGACTGGGCGGGACGGCAACTGCTGTGGAGTATCCCAGTACCTGTGTGACTCGTCGTAGACATAAACAGAGAAAAGTTGCTCTGGGTACAATGTTCTTATGCAAGACAAATGTGTTTATTAGCAGCAAGAGTGCCAAAAGTTAAATAGTGTACCTTTAAGTGTTTTTGGGAATACAAAATATTCTTAACTTGATTTTTAAGTTAGGAAATGAGAAAATAATAGTAGTTTAATCTTAATCATGATTGGTGAATTTGGCCCCAGGATCCAAGGGAAAACTTTTAAAGATGTAATTTCTGCGCCACTAATGTCACCGCTTGGAATTGTAAAAAGTATATTTGTAAATGGGTTTACAAGAGACACTCCCCTTGCCTTCTATTGGTCAAACAAACAGATAGCCCCGCCCCAAACGTACACCATTGTTTGACCGAATGTTGCTGTACAGGTCAGGCTTCTTAAACAGAACAATTCAATAGGCTTATTTATGCATATTAATCTGTGATAAGAGAAGGATTTACTAGGGGTGTAACGGTACATGTATTCGTCCCAAACCGTCACGGTATGGACGTCATAGTTCGGTGCACACAGTCAGATGACGAATACAGTCAGTCACAGGCGATCCACACTCCAATTCAGAAGGGGGCGCGCGCGGTAATGCAACACTGTTTGCTAACCGTCACAATAAGAAAAAGAGCAATAGAAGAAGACACGTTCTATGCACCAACCCAAAACAAGAGTTCAGATGGCATGCAAGAGCTTGCTAGTAGCCTATATGCTGAGTTTCGATGAATTTTTGTGACGAGCTCCACAAACTTCCTGTAAAGGAAACAAAAGCACTATGTTTTGTTTTTATTGTGAGTGTATACAATGTCTTACTCTTATCTGTATAACCATAAATTAGTATTTTAAGTTGTTTCCGCTGTTATATTGAAACAAAATCATTCGTCAGTGTGCCGATTTGTGTCGTGGAAGTCTCACAACAGTCCAGTGATGAAATATGCGTGTCCTGGAAATGGGAAGCCTCAGGTGCCGCTTCACTCGCTGTCTCCTTGTGGAAAGGTGAAGAAGGCTCAGATGTAGACGGCACTTTTTCTCCTTCTTGCTCATCTTTGTGAACTTTGTGCATTCGCCATTGTCACCGCATGTTAATAATCTCTCACGCACAAAGAAAATGACAGCGTAGACTAAGCGCAACACATTAATCTAACTAACCAATAAGTTTGAAAACAGCCGTTGCATTTTACCGTGCAGCATTGGTCAATCTATTTATTAGAGTAACAAATCAACAACTTATTTTTTTTTTTGTTTATTTAAAAAAGATTACTTTATTACATTATAAAGCTTAGAAGTGCCAGGACATTTTTTTTAAATAACTCCGATTGTATTCGTCTGAAAGAAGAATGTCATATACACCCATCATGGCTTGAGGGTGAGTAAATCATGGGCTAATTAAAATTTTTGGGTCAACTATTCCTTTAAGGCTAACATATTCATACTAAAAGCTAAAAAAAAGTTACATTTTTATTTCAGGGCGTCTTTAAGAAACTTCAATTGGCACAAGAATTACCTTTAAGCAGCTGGCAGCAGTGTCCTCACTCTGCCTCTAGTGGACAGTCTGTGCTACTGCATCCTCTTAATTACTACTCCTGCTTGCCTGTTGACACAACGCCGACATCTGTTTTGTGCTATTGGCTTGGGGCTGCCAGCAAGTTATGAGCACCTTCCTCACATCGACAGCAGGCTTGCCTGGCTTTCTTTACCCTCCTCCGCACGGCACTTACAAAAGCGCTGCTCTGTGTTTCTGAGTGGCTTCAAATAACCGTGAAGTTTGGATCACATTCTTCTTGAACAAAGCACAAAAACAAACAGTTTGGGTTAAAGGTCAAAGCATTCTTAGGTAAATTGTTGTCTAACAACTAATGCCTCGTGTTATATATCGTCGGCTGATATCTGTATACGCGAGGCAGTTGCTAGGACAGCACGTACCCTGCAGCTGCTATATTGAGCAAAAATCTGTTTGTTCAGACATGCACTGAGATGACTCAACTGCTCAATCGTGACAGCCTGGAGCGATCGGAAAATGATTCTCCATTAGATAAAAGAAAGACTGGCCGAGCGCAGCTTCCCGGTGGCTATCAAATCAGTAGTAAATCCAACATTATCATAATGACTGCGCCGCTCTTTCTCCCAGAACAGGCAATGTAGAAAAGATTTACTGCACAACAGTCCTGTGGGAATAGAGACAGATAGACCTTAAATGTACACAAAGCTCAAACTTCAAGGGCTGTCCAAAGGCTTCTAAACGGCATGATGGTAGCCATGGAAACATCTCTCCCCGAGCGCATGTGTTCAGTGGAAATCGCTGTAGGGGATCCGTTCCTTCATTTGGATCGTACCGCATTAAACTAAACTACTCTGTCTTTCTGCTTCGTGTTTTGATGAGATATGAACCCTGGGGTTGTTCTCTGTGTATTTTAATTTAAACAGGACTGTTCTTGTTATTTTATGTGTACCCTCCGCCTGTTTAGACAAACCTCAAGCTGTTCAGCTTGATAAATTGAAAGTTTAAGAGTGCTTCGAATCTAGGTGTGTGGTGCATGAAATAAGCATACTTATAGTTTCCAACGAGTTGTTTGGTGTTTTCTCTTTTTTTAAGGGGCTGTGTTGTACATTTGTGCATTTTTTCTTTTTTTGGTATGTTAGTCAGGTGCTGAATTAAACTTGAATAATCCAAGTAATTTTTGTTAATTGACCTATAAGACTTCTATACAAACAATGCAGGACACGTGTGAGAGAGATAAATGTACTACTATTATACTATGTAAATATTGATTTACATAGGTTGGAAAGCCTATTTGCCATTACACTGGATGATTACATTTTTTCAAATGCCAGTAAGCTTTGTTAATTGTGACTGGCACTCAATTTGACCAGGTTCGAGTGATACAATGTAATTTACTCTACAGAGCTTATTCAGTCTGCTAAATACGGTATAATGAACTGTCTAACAGGCTAGTATAAAATTCCTTAAGTAGCAACTAGTTTATTTTTCTTTAATAAGACTATGCAAACATTAAATGCGTTTTGGATTTGGCAGGTTTGATCAGGATGATCTTATCCACTATGTGTCTTGATGAGGTCTTGGCTGGCGTTGCTGTATTTAACATCTTTTGATGAGGTCCACACTGATTCCTTCGCTCCGTCCAGTTGTCATCAGAGGAGAAATCCCTCTTTGCGATTGTGTTGGTTGGTTATTTTCCCCACTCTAGCTAGAACATGACAGCTGTACAAATGGATTTTTAAACGCCAGTCACATTTTTTACTATCAATTCATATTTCTTATTGAAATATGAAAAATAATACAGACATAATGAAATGCGGGGCACTACTTGCGTCGTGCAGGACGCGGGACAAAGCTTCCAATTTCAGGACTGTTCCTCAAAATGCAGAACAGGTGGTCACGCTAATTAAAGAGGCCATGAGATAAGAAATCAAACTTGCCTTGATCTGTCGACATATAAGAGGTCTTTGAACCATTGACACATCCTGCAAATTTTAGAGATTAAAAAGTCCCTTTTCCCTATACTAGATGTGAGCATCGAATCACGTCAGAAGCAAATAAACCCATTATAATCACTGACGCTGTCTACACTGGATATACTTAATAAAGATGGTTCAGTTCAGTTTCTGACATGCTCAACACACTTGAGTCTGTCGACAACAGGACAAATGAAAGAGTGAAAGAACGTTTGCTTTGACACATCCAGTTTCAACAGCTCGTTTGTGTCTCTGTACAGACTTCAGAAGGATCCCATCGTCGGAAACAAGTGGATAGTTTATTTTAATGGCGTCCCGGATCTCGTCAGAGGATTACATTTTTGTTCGTAGCATTTTTTGTAAACTAGGCACAAATCACAAAACATAATTTGAAAAATGTCAATGGTGTTCAGTGTTGTTTGGATGTTTTGATGCCAGAATTTTATTTTTTGGGTGAACTGTTCATTTAAATATATAAACCCTGGTAGAGGGGAAAAAAGTGTGTGTGTGTGTGGGGAGGGGTTGAGTCAACTTGTTGATGCATCATGACTCAAACGATTCTTGATCGATCAACAGAAACTCAAAATAATCACACATTTGTGCCTTCAGATAAAGTTTAAAGCCACGGATCACAAGACTTTTCAAAGAAAACAACCAACCAACATTCTATATAAAACAATACTCTGTACATAAACAGAGCATGAGGGGAATTTCATATTCCTTTCATTTTCAAGTAAACCTGTAGACCTTGATTATCTGGTTCAGATTGGTCAACAGATCTAGTTGAAATTAGCTTTTCCCGTTTGTCTTAAAGATGTTTTTCTGTTGTCTTTTTCTCTAGCTGCCTGTGGGGGTTTCATCACCAAGCTGAATGGGTCCATCACCAGTCCAGGCTGGCCCAAGGAGTATCCGCCCAACAAGAACTGCATCTGGCAGCTGGTGGCGCCCACGCAGTACCGCATCACCCTGCTCTTCGACGTGTTCGAGACTGAGGGGAACGATGTGAGCACTAGGTTTTTGCCTCTGAGTGGGGTGGGTTTGTCTGGTTCATTTCAGCTCGATAGTGTGAATCACCACAGGGCTTTTGGGACTGACTTCTCCAAATTGCCTTCATGTTTTCTCACTTTTTCATTGCTGATAGCTTAAGGCAATTTTGCCTGGTGCAGCTCACATGACGAATACACTCATGATTTTCTGTTAAGTTGAAGGGTAGTTTTCTGGTGACGTGTGTTTATTAAAAAGCCTCAGGAAGTTTATATCAGAGCTATTCTGTTACCATAATGGTAACCATATCAGTTACCTTATAGCTTCCAGCCTGTCTTTATATTATATTATATATCTCATATTTTAATAGATGCCACTAACATTGCTTTAATATAACAGCAACATCATTAAATGAGTGCTAAATAAAATAGTCTTTTTTAAGAAAACGAGGCAGTTGGCTCAGGCTGGGTTTTTTAAATAGCTATTAGTCTGTTGAAAAAGACGACGCACTAAAACGTGTTTAAATTAGCTGCAAGTTTTCCTGAGCATTTTATAGCTTCAAATTAATAGCCTAGAATATAATTGCTGGGTAAATTAAAGCTGGGAATATTTTGGGTCCACACAGGTTTCGCTCTATCGACTACATCAGTGACATGTTGTCAATTACCACAGAAAATAATTACGACCACAAAAACAAATCTGTTTACAATAATGGGCATACATTGAAAGTCCATAGGGCAAGAGACTGCAGATAGTAACATAATGTTAATTTCTGGTATACTTATACAGTTTAGTGCAAAGTACTGTTTACATGGAGCAAACTCTTACTCCATCCACAGGAATTACGTTGATAACATTTAACCAGATGTTCACCCGCCATTAAAAGGATGATTTACATGCTCAAAAACACATGTTTTGTTTGTAAGAATGAACACAAGTGCTTCTAAAATGCGAGCTGAACGTTTCTGCTTTTAAAACCCTCGGGAATGTTTTGCCACGTAGACGTCCATTGTAAGTGCATTACTCTGAATGTGGTTTTTGTTTGTTTTGTGGATATTGTCTGTAGTAATGCTGTCAGTAGAACTTAACTGGAACATTCATTCATTGTTCTGGCACTCGTTTAATAGTGAAAGGTGTGAATTGTCTCAGCTTTATCGATTGCCAAAAACAACATTTGTTCCAGCAACGACTGTACAGCTTGTGAACCATTACTGTCAAAATGTGCTGTGAACCACAATGAAAAGCTGTGATCATCAATGAATTATTTGGAGCATTTTGAACCACTTAAATGGAGGATCCATCCAGTTTCTTACAAAACAAACATGTCCCACTCCTTTTCTCTCTCGATTTTTGATTTATACGTTTACCAATTTACATTTATCAAACACTTTTATTCAAAGTGACTAATAATACATGCAGATGTGATTAATACAAAGCAGAAAACAATGCAATAAATGCCACTATTATATTACCCTGCTGAAAAGACAAGTGTTTTAGATTACCTTGATCAAGAAGGATCTTTCTCAAGACATGTGGTTGACCAGCAGTGTTTTAAAGGTGAACTGCAGGCTGCTGTATGACTCCGGTTTGCCTTTTCCTGTGCAGGTGTGCAAGTATGACTTTGTTGAGGTGAGGAGCGGACTCTCTGCCGACTCCAGACTGCATGGGAAATTCTGCGGAGCTGAGAAACCGGAGGCCATCACCTCTCAGTACAACAACATGCGCATTGAGTTTAAATCCGACAACACTGTCTCCAAGAAGGGCTTCAAGGCCCAGTTCTTCTCAGGTGAGTGCGTGCTATTAATTTTAAAAAACAAAACGTCAAACAAAACATAGCATGTCCTGAAAAAAAAAAAAAAAAAACTGACGTAGCTGTCATTGAAATGTGTTTTGTGTTTTTTTGATGTTATGTGTGGTGTATTATATTAGAATGATTTCTGAAGGATCATGTGACACTAAAGACTGGAGTAATCATGCTGAAAATTCAGCTTTGCCATCAGATAATTAAATTACATGTTAAACTATATTCAAATAGAAAAAAACACAATATTACTGTTTCTAACTGTATTTTTGATCAAATATATGCCTTGGTGAGAATAAGAGACTTTTTTCATACTTTTGACAGGTAGTGTATATAATATATGTATACAGGGCTTGACATTAACACCGCCAACCCGCCAAATGCGGGTGGATTTTAGCATTGGCGTGTAACACAGTCAATCCTACTAGCCACTTTGGCGGGTTGCATTTTTCAATTTTAGTCTTTTAAAAAGGCATCTGAAATAATAAACTAAGTGCAATGTAGTGTCGTCAAAAATATCTATTCTTTGAGACATATCGATACTGAAATATCTAAAACGCTTTCTATACTCATTAGATACACGATACCAGCTGTGCTTTCTCACTCTCTCATCTCTCCGACAGCGAGTTACACACAAACCCGCCTCCCCTCACTCATTCGTTTCATTTGCTGAATATTGTTGGTGTTACAGGGCTTGAATTTCTGCGTGGGGTTGTGCGTATTGTGCAAAATTGTACCCATTCCTGCAGATTATGTGCGCACCCAAAGTGTCTCCTCAGCACTACATTGAGTTCTTTTTTGCTGTTTATTGCACTTAAACAGTCAAATACACACAACATAATGTCAAAATGCTGGTCTTGGCGAGTATTCACGTAAACACAGTCAGTTACAGTATGTTATAAGTGAACATAAACAGTTGAGAAAGAAAACGCAAGTGTAACAGTATAAAGGATCCGTGCGTTAGGTCTTAAAGTGACAGCAGCCTAATAAACCTGCTGCCAAATTATTAAAAATATCTACATGGCAGTTTTTCCCAATGGTATCGATGTCAAAAAAGTGGCCAGTGAAAATGCTGAGTGGCTTGTAACTTTGGAAAACCACAAGCTACAGTGGTGAGCAAAAAAGTTAATGTCATGCCCTGTGTCTATATAAAAGTGTGTATATATAGCAAAGAATTGCTGGCCTTAGTAGCACTGTCATTGATTCAAACTGTACAAATCACACATACCAAATGAATTTTAAACTTACAGTCCTTATGAAAAAGTGCAGTGTAGAATTATCTTGATTTATTGTCTGTTTTTATTTATTATAGAGGGGAATTTAAACACTCTGGGTTTGAGATAATAATATTCTGACAAATTTAACAATTCAACATTTTAAAATTGTGATTTTTTTTTTTAAAGAAACACAATAAAAAGTGTAATTCTATTATAATCTGTCCTGTTAAAGTCTAATAAAGTCTTTATTAAAATATATCTCTTTTTTTTACATTCTAGGGAAAAAAAAGTGAGTGTTTTTGTTGAGATTTGGTGCTTTGTTTTCTTAGATAAAGACGAATGCTCTAAGGAGAACGGCGGGTGTCAGCATGAATGTGTGAACACTTTTGGCAGCTACAGTTGTCAGTGCAGAAGTGGCTTTGTACTTCATGAGAATAAACATGACTGCAAGGAAGGTGAGAAAACACACACACGCACACACACTTATTTTATATGTGGATACACAGAGAGGCAGTGTTGCTTTGAAACAATAAGCCATGAGTGGCCACGTAAACTTCCTCAAAATCATAGCATATTGTTTTATAAAATAGTAGCAACAACTATATGATAAAATAAGCCAAGTTCAGTACTTACCCTCACGTTGTTCCAAACCTGTATGACATTTATCTTCTGTGGAACACAAAGAAGATATTTTGAAGAATGCTCATGCTTTTCTTCTTTATACAATGACAGCTGACAGCTGATCACAGCTACAGTACAGTATCAAGTGCGAAAAAGGATAAATAAGCACCATAAAACAACCATAATCATGTTCAATATGCTTCTTCGGAAGAGATACCATAGCTTTGTGAGGAACAGACTGAAATGTAGAACTGTCCTCTGTCATAGCTTTCAAGTCTTGTTCTTTATTCCACATAATCAAAATTGCAGCACATTTGATTATGATGCACACAAGATCCATCACGAGGGGAGTAAATTTAAGCAACACGAGGCGAGTAAATGTGCTCAGGATTGAGTGAACTATCCCTGTTCTTTTAATATATTAATATCCAATCAGAGCTGAAACTGTCTATTTTATAGTGAAGGATAAGCCACAACCCTAGATTAGGGTTGGAAATTGGTTTTGACAAGTATTTCACTAAATCTAGCAGAATTACATGCTGGATGCCTGGAGGATCTCTGTGTTTTCTCTATGAGAAACGAACAGCAGTCTGGTTGTTTTAGATTCCCTATTAGCACAAGAATGCTCAGAAACCTTCACCATTGATTTAAGCTCACTGGCACTAACTAGCGTCTGAATATTTTTAGAGAACGCCTTCCTCTTGCGGGCATAAATAGAAAGAGTAGCAGTGCTTGAGAGAAAAGAAATAAAATGGTGGAGAAAAGGTGTTTGAGAAGGTTATGAAATGCAATGGCGAAAACAACAACGATTCTCAGTGTTTGAAGTTTGAATGTGGCTCATATGATGAGCAAGAGGATGAGACTGCTTGTGTGTGTACTCCAAGTTGGACATCACGTGTTATTGGTATCTCTTGCAGCCGGTTGTGATCACGTTGTGAACAGCGTGAGTGGGACCATCACCAGCCCTAACTGGCCAGATAAATACCCCAGTAAAAAGGCCTGCACCTGGGCCCTGTCCACCACTCCAGGACATCGGATCAAAATAGTATGTACAATCTCTCTCCATCCATATTTACAATAGTTGGGGAATGTACACCAGTGGCTCCCCATTACCATGTAATGTAACCAAACAGAATAGTTAAACGGTATGGAGAATTGGCTTAAGACACACTCAAAGACACAGATCATAATCAGAGTTGACAAAAAAGAGACACCTACTGCCATAGGTGTCGATTTAAAAGTATTCCCATTTTCCTACCATATTTGTAAATGAAATTCGTTCTTTGATCCACCAAGTACCGCTTAAGTTAACTGTCAACGTAGATGCCAAAACTCTTGTGGATCTGCTCACCCAAATCCCTCCGTAACTGGAGTAAATTTGGCAAATAAATAATTTACGGACAGTTACATAATCCCAACAATTTATTATGTTAGCATGTTAATATTAATCAGCCAGTCACTGAAATCATTTTCTCTGAAATGGCTTGGGTATGCAGAGCTTTGGCAGCTTATATGGACTGTATGCCCCTGAATCTCATGTTTTTAAACTCAAAAACACATTCTGTGTTGACGCAATGTATTTTTGCATTTCATTGCGCTGCTCTTCTGTTGGTTTTTTATGTAAACTTGTGCTAGACAAACACGTTTGACCGTTGCACTTGTGTCTCGTGCACTTAAGTTAAAAGAAGTTTAACATTTTAAAAACGTCTCCAGACCTTTGCTTTTTCCCCCTTACACTGCCTTGTGTCTCACAGTTTTGCACTCCATTGCACTGCCTTTCCATATATATATATATATATAATTTTTTTTTTTTACATGCACGTTTGTGACTATCGTGTCTCACGTCTTTTGCCAGTTAAAAATTCAAAAAAACGTTTTACCTTTGAAAACCATCTCTTGACCTAGACGTTATTTTTCAATCCACTGCCCTGCATTTCGCCTTTTAAAACTGTGTAAATGGTCCTATAGGGGTTGTTTGCACAGAACGCATTTTTGCATTCTACTGTGCTGCTTTTCCATTGGTTTTTATGTAAACATGGCGCTCCATTACATCGGAAGTCTTGTATCAAGAAGCTATATAATTCTTGAAAATCTGATGTTTCCCCGTTCAAACTTTGACTTGAGCCGCTTGTTTCAGGCTTTCAATGAAATCGACATGGAGCCTCATCTGGAATGTGCTTATGACCACATTGAGATTTATGATGGGCGGGATGGGAAAGCGCCAAGCCTCGGACGCTACTGCGGCACCAAAAAACCTCAGCCAATCATATCCACCGGAAACAAGATGTTCATCCGCTTCTTCTCTGATAACTCTGTGCAGAAGAAAGGCTTTGAGGCTTCCCATACTGCAGGTGAGCTCACATCTATCTAAATTAAATGTGCATTAACGTTGCATACTGGAATCTGTAAGAGACTGGTAGTCTTTTATAATATAACCTTATACAAGCCAAACATATATAATAAAACCATAGGAGACTGTGCAGTGCTTTGTTTTATTCCTAAAAACAGGCTGTGGTAAAATCAAATTAAATGGCTTTTTGCTTTTTAAATCTTTCCCCGCCAGCTTTTTTTCTTAAGTTGCCAGTCACAAAAATGTCATGGCCCCCAGAATATATAAAGAGAAAGAAAAAAAAAGTTTTATCCTAACTTCATGCATTCTTTTTTAAATCAAACCAATAATGGTTTTGGTTCGACATTTTATTCAGTAACGTTAGGCAGTTTTGATTTATATGCTGTTTAATGTTTGATAATCGCATTATTTTACATGTGCGTCAGCAATGCTTCTATCGCTTGTTTCTGCTTCTTCTTCAACTGTGTTTTGATCCGGAGATTCAATTCTCTTTCAGAAGATGTGTAATAGCGCTCCCTAACATATAAGATGAAAACGTGGATTGCATGGACATTTCCATCAATGGCGGGAAAGAGTAAAGATGCTTAAGATGCAGTGTTCAATAATTAATATTTGTCTAATGTTAATAATAACTAAAACTTTTTTCCATTTAAGTAATGTAGTTCATCAGCCATGATGTAGACCGTTTATGATGATTACCATATTTAAGCGATTAAAGATCATACCATCAATGGTGCAACTTGTAATGATCAACATAATTGAAAGATTTGGAAATGACTTTCTGGGCATTTCATGGTTTGAATGGTTTGTAACACATTATGTAAAGTTCAGATTTTCAAATATATTTTTAATATATTCATACATCATATTTGAGAGCTAGACCTATCCATTTTATATTTGACCTTTCATGTTATTTCAGATGTTTGCAAACCCTTGTGGGTTCATGAGGGAACTGTAAAATAAAGATGAAATATTTTGTTTACCTCTATGTAATTTGGCCATTAACCAACATTAGAGAAACATGAACATGCGAATGTCTTGCTAAATTATTGAAATATTGTCTTAAAATATTAAGTGTAAAGGCCCGTTCACACAATATTAGCGCCCACACCAATGCATGATAAAGTTTTTTTTATTATATGCACACACTGCAGTTTTGTCGTCTGCCACTTTAAATGCTTGAGCTCTTTAAAGTCAGGTGGATTCTATCCAGATCAGGTGCTACAGCACTGTGTTTACATCATTGGGTGCTGATCTCAGCCACAAGTCTGGCTACACAAGACTATTGATATACAGTCATATGCTGAGATGCTGAAGTCAGACTCACCTGTAAATTACCTCACATGTTCATTTTCCTCTCTTCTCCAGAGTGTGGAGGTCGTCTGAAAGCGGAGGTGAAAACTAAAGACCTTTACTCTCATGCCCAGTTTGGTGATAATAACTACCCCGGGGCGTCAGACTGTCAGTGGGTGATCACAGCAGAGAAGGGCTACGGTGTGGAGCTCATCTTCCAGACCTTCGAAATCGAGGAGGAGGCCGACTGTGGCTATGATTACATGGAGCTGTTTGATGGGGCGGACACCAAATCACCCAGACTAGGCCGTTACTGCGGATCAGGGGTAAAACACAGATCTAGATTTACTATGTAAAATCTATAAAAATCAAAATGCTTCTACATTGCATGTGAGGAGTTGTGACAACATCTAAGCTTAGTAGTAAAAGTGACCTTTAAAGGGATAGTTCAACCCCCCCAATCTCATGTCATTCCAAACCCAAAAGACCTGCGCTAATCTTTGAAACACAAATGAAGATATTTTTTAATAAAACCTATTATAATAAGACCCGAGATATTTCTGTCCCTTCACTTAGTCTATTCCACAAAAAGTTCATAAAGAGATTATAAAAGTAATCTATACTGTATGAAACCTGCGTTTTAATCCGAGTCTTCTGAAGAGTAATAATCACTTTATATGATGAACAGATTTAATTTAGGCTTTTATACACGCACTGATCCATGCACAAACATAGAGCATATCAAAAATGCTAAAATGAACCTCAGTCGTACTTGCTTGATGCACGAGAACAAACCTCTTGCAGAAGCTTAAATGTGCTTATGTGAGACGTGAGAACGGGCGCCTTCGTTAATCTTGCTAAAGTTTGAGCTTCCGTTTACATATTTAATGCTCTTTGTGTGTTGATCAGTGTTTATACTTGAATAAATGCTTTAGTTAAATCTATTAATTTGATCAAACAATTCGGTCCATATGGATTTCTTTTACAATGTCTTAATGATCTGTTTGAATCATCAAAGTTTTGGTGCAATGGACTTTTATTAGAGGGACCGAAATCTCTGATGTTCCATTAAAAAAATCTTCATTTGTGTTTTGAAGATGATTTGAATGCGTGAGGGTGAGTAAATGATGACAGAACTGAAATTTTGGGGTGAACTATTCCTTTAGTAGTTTTAGCCCACATCATCAACTTCTAATTGATCATTTTCCATAGAGAAGATTTTTAATTAAATAAAAAAATTCTACGTGACTAATCACACAGCACCAGCAGTACTCTGTGTGAATGAATCCAGCTATATGTAGAACCACATTTCTTTGCCTTCTCTCACATTTAATGACTTAGTTATGCTTGATTAGTTGCTTTGAGCCGTCAGGCATTTTGTTCACTGGCCCTTACAGTCCTGATTTACCCTGCTGTCCATGACCCCATTACAACAGACCTGTGACGGCGCAACCTGCCCATCGAATGAGATATTTGTTTGACTTGAACCAAGAGGATGTTAAACAGTGCGCATTTGTCTCAATCAAGTTTTGGTAACTTGCCATTTAGCACATGCTTTTAATCCAAAGCAACTGACAATTTACTAACAGCAGGGACTATGTCCCTCGAGCAACATGAGCTTAAGTGTGCTGCCACATTAGGCTGTCACAGCCCAAAATAACCCATTAGGCTTGCTCAGAGAACAATCACACAATCTAAATCTTAACATCTTCCCAACCTTTAGCTACACAGTGAAAACTACTCTGAACTGTATCAAGTTTTTTTAGGTTTAAGCCCTAGTGAGCAGTGTCACTATCCACTTTTCACATAGGCAGCTACCTACCTTCATTGCTTTAGAAAAAGCTCAGCATATACTTCGGTTTTTACGAGTACGCTAAGGTGTACAGTGTGCATGATGTAAGTTTCATCATCAACACACCTGATTTTTCAAACCATGCAAACTTCGCATGCCAGGGGTGTCAAATCTTGCTCCTGAAGAGTTCAATCACTGTCCTATAGAGTTCAGGTCCAACCCCAATTAAACACATCTGAACCAGTCAATTAAGGTCTTACTAGGCATACTAGAAACTTCCAGGCAGCTGTTCTGAGGCAAGTTGGAGCTAAACTCTTCAGGACAGTGGCCCTCCAGGACCGAGTTTGGACATGCACATGCACCTTTAATTTTGTTTTGCCATTATAAGTTTGTCCACAAGGTGGCAAGACTTTTCCAGCTCGTTGGTTCACAGTCGAAAAAGAAACGGAGACTCAAAGTTGGAACAACAACATCAAATATGCTTGACGGCAACAACAACAGAGACCAACGTTGACGTGCACTTGTGTGAGGGGATTAAGAGATCCATAAAACTCTAGTTTAAGTACAAAAACATTTTTATCAGTCAGAATTTCTGGAGAGAAATAGCGCAGACAATGGAAACTGTAGTGTGCACGTGTTGAGTGCCTGTGTTCACACACATCAAATGTAGTATACTTTGAAAGATTTTGCGGTCCAATGTACGCATACTCTAAGCATTTGCAAAAAAACTGAAGTGTACTTCAGTGGTGGAAAGAGTACTAAAAAATTATACTCAAGTAAAAGTATTGCTACTTAAGTAATAATTTACTTGAGTACAAGTAGAAGTACTGAAAAATAATATGACTCAAGTAAGAGTAAATAAGTAGTTAGCTTAAAATCTACTCAAGTAACTACGTTACAAAGTACTTTAGTATTATTTTTCTATTTTTACCCAAAATGTGGAGATGATAGCTATATGGAGCACTATACAATCTCATCATATCTGTTTCATTCATACTGGAAGCCCAGTACATACTGATTCATACCTCGCGCAAAAAGTCCAAAAGTGAGATTCATAGAAGTATTAAACTTATGACGTTTCAGGAAATGCCTTATATGGATATAATATAACATGCAAATAGAGACGTTTTGACTGATGAAACATGAAGACAAATACATGATAGCGATAATATATCTGTGTTCATCAAGCTATCTCAGGTATTTTCATAAGAATGATACATGTCTTTAAAGGGATAGTTCACCCAAAAAGGAAAATTAGCCCATGATTTACTCACCCTCAAGCCAGGTGTATATGACATTCTTCTTTCAGATGAATACAATCAGAGTTATATTAAAAAATGTCCTGGCTCTTCCAAGCTTTATAATGGCAGTGAATGGCTGGAGAAAAAAAAAGAAAAAAAAAAGTGCATCCATCCATGATAAAAGTGCTCCACTTTTACTCCAGGGGGTTAATAAAGGCCTTCTGAAGTGAAGCGATGTGTTTGTGGAAGGAAAATACACATATTTAAAACTTTATAAACTATAATCACTAGCTTCCGTCAGACGGCTGTACGCATCGATTTACAGTGGAAGAGTGACTTCTGACCCAACGCACAGCATAATGATGAACGTGGAAGCTCAGAGGTAAGAGCAAGACAAAACCCTGGTTGCGAATTACCAATTTTTAAGAGAAATGATGGAGGATTTCTATATAATAGAAGAAGAGCTTCAGTTTGTTGCACAGCCCTATTTGTTTAAACCACGAGAGGCGTCTAAGCTTACGATACTCCTACATCCTACATGTGTCACGGGTTACTCTTGTGGCGCAAATCAATTTGTGTAGTATGTGTACGGTCGTCTGGTGGAAGCTAGTTATTTTAGATTATAAAGTTATACAGTAAATATGGCTATTTTTCTTACAAAAACCATGGCTTCGCTTCCGAAGGCCTTTATTAACCCACGGGAGCTGTGTGGAGTATTTTTTTTTTTTTTTTTTTTTTTTATCATGAATGGATGCACTTTTTTGGGTTTAAAATTTTTTCCAGCCATTCACTCCCATTATAAAGCTCAGACGACCCTGGACATTCTTTAATATAACTATTAATCTGAAAAAAGAATGTCATACACCTAGGATGATTTGAGTGGATGATTGAATTTTCATTTTTTGGTGAACTATCTATCCCATTAATGCAATGCTAATCAACATAGCCTGTATAATAGAATTTAATAAAGTAATTCTCACTCTGTGTTAAGAAGCAACATGAAACCACAGAAGTAAAGCAAAACATGATATTAAACTCATAAATTGTAGTGTTTGATGGTATGCAAAGCAAACATAGCCTGCTAGCTTTCCTTGTTGTCAAGAGCAAATGTTTTATTACTAATTTGGAAAAGTAAGTCCAGGTAAGATCATTTGAATATTTTCATTTGAATCATTTCATAATTGAAAGCAAAGAAGGTTAAGTGAAAGGTCCGATTAAAAAAAGAGAGAACGTTAAATTTTATGCTCTTTTTCTTTCGTTCTACCGAAAATGTGCCGGGAGGGAGCCCACTATTGCTAGAGTATTCAATTGAACTGTGTCCATGTTTTTAAGACACTTACATTGTCCTTGCTCTGTCCATGTGAGCCGAGTTTTTTATTTACTTCAACTGCTCAGTGCTCTGGTATTATCAATGGGATTACCCATTTCAGGAGTTGCCATAATTACATTTTAAAATCAGAATATGAGCGTAGCTCACTTACATTCACTAAAATATTTAAACGTTAGCGATACGGATTCAAAACCATAGACTGTAAAAAGTTCAAAACACGAGCGCCAGTGATTGAATGTCAAAGCGCGGTTTGAATTCCCCGCCCCCAGCCGAACTGGAAGTTTTGATTGGTTTTGCACCCGAGTCAGACCTGCCTGTTATTGGCTGAAGAGCAGGGCTCCACCACAGTGGTTTGAAAAGTGTCTGTGAAATGTCAGCTTGCCCTGTTGTCCGTCGGCACCTTTGTCAAAGTACTCTGTACTTTTGGTGAAAAGTAAATGTAGCGAAGTTGAATACTTTATTTTTATTCTACTCAAGTAAAAGTAAAAGTACCACAATTTAATTATACTCAAGAAAGTAGAAAAAATCAAAAAAATGTACTCAAGTACTGTAACGAAAGTATTTGTAATTAGTTACTTTCCACCACTGGTGTACTTTGGGCTTAAGAAAGCATCCTCACAAAATTACTTTGTAAGTGCCATACAAATTACCCAGAAAATATTCAACTGGAACTCCAAAATATTCTGATGCTAGCATGTTGTTAAGCGACACGACTTTTAAAATCGGAGAACATTAAAAATAACAATAAAAAATAAAGAGGTGTGTGAACTCTCAAGTACTATGTCAGACACTGTGGGTGATTCTCAAAACCAAGAATGCAAAGAACGGACTTGAGTTCTTGGGGAGAACGCTCTTGCTAGTTGTTCTTGGAAGAATGAACTCACAAGGTGACGAGCACACAGAACGCTGCTGACAGTTTGAGACGATGTGTTCTTGCTGGTATTGCGCAATAATACCCTCGCACAGACGCCGTCTGCAGTACCCAAACATAACGAGAATTATTGACGATAACAGCCAGGCTTTATCGCCCAAGCCTACCCTCAGCTCAAGGTATTACTCTACAACTGTACACTACAATGTAATGTATATTCATAACGATAAAGCAACGCTTATGGAGATTCTCACTTCCGAAAACGTTTGAGCACATTTTCGATTCGCCATAAATTTTCGTAAAAATGCCAATATTTGAAATCTACACAGTTGATTTCGCGCATCAAATGTTCTCAGAAGTGAATTTAGTGATGAAATAGCGTACGAAATTGTAGAAAAACGACTTTGTATTGACCTGCCTCTCCTTCCTCGCATGCCGAAATGAATGCTGGGATATTTCTGCCGTCAAGTTCACACAAGTTACCAACCGATGCATCCTCTGTAAAATGGGCATGTCAAGAACACTTCTGGGATTTTTAACCGTTCTTGCCAAAATGCAAACTTGTGTATTGGGACAGTACTTGGGCAGTGACTGATGACGTTTCACAAGTCCACAAGAACACAAGTACAGACAAGAACGCATATTGAGAAACGGCCTGTAATTTGCTCTGGCCCCCTTCCTGTTCGCTGGAGTGATGAGATACTTAGCGGACTGTTGTCACTCAATGGCTGGCTGTCTAAGTGGTGTCCGCAAAATAATATAGGGTTCATAGACAATTGGAAAAGTTTTTGAGGCAGACCTGACCTGTTGAAAAGAGATGGGATTCATCCTTCCTGGGGTGGTGCCGCTCTGCTCTCTAGTAATATGACACATAGGGCCCTATTTTAACGATCTGAAACGCAAGTATCAAATGCGAAACGCAAGTAACTTTGTGGGCAGATCTCAGGCGCTGTTGCTATTATACCGGCGGGATAAATGACTCTTGCACCCGACGCAAATCTAAAATGGGTTGGTCTGAAGTAGCTACATTACTCATAGGTGTGGTTTGGGCGTAACGTGCAATAAACCAATCAGAGCATCATCTCTCATTCCCTTTAAGAGCAGGCGCGCTTGTTCCATGGCGGATTGCTATTATAACGGCGGATTTGCCAGGCGCACTCCAGGAGCGGTTCGCAGCCGAGGAGACCGACGTTCTCATCAGGGCCGTAAAAGACAGAGAAGTGACATTGTATGGGGTCAAATTAGCTTCGGATAAACAGGCGTATAATAATTTGGGTAAATGTGTAAGCTAGATTTATGCCTATTTCTTCTCATGGACACCACAATGATTTCCCTCGTGTGGAATATTTTTCCTTGTAATTATTTACGATATGCAAAAATGTCAACTGCTGCGTCTGTGTAGATGAGAGAAGCAAAGTGTATGTGCGTTGTGCACACGCTACATTATGGCCAAGCATGCACCCTTAAAATAGCATCTGAACGCCACTAAAAATGTGGAATTGTTTTCTGGAACTGCAAAATAGCACCAGGGAATGTTTGCGCCAGAACACGCCTTCTCTTTTCGCTGAACCGCCCCCCGGGAGCGCAAGTTCATTCCCTAATTTACCGACGTGCGTCTGTGGAGGGAAAACTCCGCTGTGCGTCGGGGGCAAAATAGGAAGGATACATGCGTCGGTGTACAAAGTCAATTGCGCAATCCTAAAAAAACAATCCTGTTGATTGACATTTTAAAGTATTTGTTAATAATGACGTTGGTTTGAGGTAATAAAAGGGAATTAGTTCTATCTAGTGTGCTCAAATGTTGACATCTGCCTCCGTCTTTGTGTTTCCAGCCTCCAGAGGAGATCTATTCTGCTGGCGACTCCATAGTCATCAAATTCCGCTCAGACGACACCATCAATAAGAAGGGCTTCCACGTGCGTTACACCAGCACCAAATTTCAGGACACACTCCACTCCCGTAAGAAGTGACCCTTAGTGGCCGGGAGGGGCCATGCAGGGCCTAGGGGGAAGCGAAAGGGCCCCAGGGGAAGGGTCTCACCCATCGCTCGGAGCCCCCCGGCCGCAAAGAACACCAAGACTCGACGGACCAGCCGCAAGAACGCCAACCGCACCTCAGTAGTTCACAGGGGTTCTGGCATCCCCTAATGACTGTGAGGAGTAAAGCCATTCCGCAGTAGACCTTGTTTTTACCTTTTTTTAATTATTACATTCGGGGCAAGATGTGGAGGGGGGAGGGGGGTGGAATGTATTCATTCGCTGGATACCAATATAGGGGCAAAATCGAAAGGGATTATTGTATGGGAGGGTGGGCGTAGTTGATCGGCTACTGGAACCACCCCATTTTTCATCTTTCATGAGCCAAGAGTGCGTTTGAAAAACACAAATACACTGAGTAACTCCTGCAGGAGAACCAAGCAGTCAACCAAACCAATCATCTGTGCAACAGTGGGATAGAGGAAGTGAGAAATGAGTGGAGCAGGGCATTCAGGATGGGGTTCCTTGCAGGTTTTCCAACCTTGAAATGTGAGATTTACCGCTGCACTGTGTGGAAACAATCATCTCTTCTTGACATTGTTGGCATTGCTTGTTCATAACGAGTCTCGTTGGCCATTGTGGGCCGGTTTCATTGTCGTTACTTGAGCAAATGACACTGTATGTCAAAGAGATGCATGTGGTACAGCTAGAAGGAAATGTGGAAGTGATGGCACCAGCATTTGTAATAACTCGCTTTTTCCTGGCCACTAGTCCAGAAGGTTCCCTGCCCGATATTATCACTCTCCAGGAGGTTTTCCAGAAACAGTTATCATATTAAAAGACTAATAAACAAAACGTGGCCCATGTCTGATGGCTGTTAATTGTTTTTGCATAAAAACAGAATGGTGGAAAATTCTAAATTTGGTTCAGTTGTCCTTAGTTTAAGCACACATCCATTCCAAGGTCCTGGTAATGTGCTTCTATCCTCAAAACGCTCATTCTCTGCTTTGCCAATCATTAACAAATTAGGCACAATCACATGAAAATTGGTGGACACTCTTGTGTCCCGATGTCCCAACGCTGTTTTCTTATAACACATTCTAGCCTTTTTCCTCTTTCTCAGGCTCTTTCCTTGCAGCCCATGACCCAAATTTCTATATATTTCTTTTTGTTTTGTTTTCGCAACAAATTACAAGTCATAGTATGAAAGCTGCATGTATGGACCATAGTCAGGGTAGATTCCAAAAAGCTTAAAAATAGACGTGACCTATGACCTTAAAAAGGTAGTTCAACCAAAAATGAAGATTCTGTCATCATTTACTCTCTTCCATGTCATTTCAAACTTGTATGACGTTCTTTCTTCTGCAAAACACAAAAGAAGCAATTTGGAATAACGGATCTGTCCATATAATGAAAGCCACTGGGGTCCAAAAAAACATAACATTGGACTCCATTGACTTTCATTGAATGGACAAATATGTGAACTCTGAAATATTGTTCTTTTGTGTTCCACAGAAGAAAAAAAAATGTTTGGAATAACTTGAGGGTGAGTAAATTATTTTATTTTTATTTTTTTTTAAATATGGCATCTACTCCGACTAAGATCTGTTGTCTGTGCAGCAATCCGATTTAGAGTTAAAACCTGAAATTGTCCTTTTTAGCAGTCTTAAGGTGCCCCATTGCTTAGGTGGATGTTGCTCTTACATCGTTGGCTATGGGAAAAACTGTTAAAACTGTGTAATATGTTAATTTGTACCAATAACGTACCTCAGCGTGTGGGAGAGTGGTGGGATGGTGCTATTTCAAATGAGCCCTGCAACCCCAGGCATGTCGGTCACCTGAAATCGCTCTTTGTCCATTGATGTCCAATGTCAGTTGGGAAAAAAAAGGATATTAGATGTCAAGTCTGTGCAGAATAGTGCTGAATAGTCTTGTCCCCAGGGTTGATTATTTGATCTAAAGTGTTCCCACACTCCATTTCCAAGTATGCAGTCTACATCACTGCTCCCTACCTCCCTCTCTCTCTTTCTCTCTCTCTTCTCTCTCTCTCTCTCTCTCTCTCTCTCTCTCTCTCTCTCTCTCTCTCTCTCTCTCTCTCTCTCTCTCTCTCTCTCTCTCTCTCTCTCTCCTGCAGAGCTCCTTCAAAGGCTGTCGACTTTGTCTCCTCCGTTTCAACAGCTCTTTTCATCATACAATATCATTTCACACCTGTTTGCCTTTGTGGATTTACCTAAAGCTCTTTTAAATCTCAGGTTCAGGATATCTGATTGTTGTTAGCCACCAAATCATTTCAAGACACTAGATTTAAATCTTTTCAGGACTTGGCTACTGTTTGACTTGGGTGTGTGGAATCCATTAAGGCAAATGATGAGGATTATGGTTTTTAGAGGAAACATTTTTGGGTTTTAAAGGGTTTTAGACGTTTCTGCAATGCCTTCCATCTGAACTTTGAATCAGTTCACCTCGAGCCACGTGTTCACCTCAAGCCTCAAGTTGCTCAATATTTGTTCTTGCAAGCTAAGGATGGTTACGCTTTATGCTCAAGATCAACTAACTTATATCCTAGTTCTTCAAATGGATTTTATTTTGTGTGTCCAAGAGAACGTCTATAGCCAATTTCGCATCTCTGTATTTGAATATGCTTCCTAGCATAGCTTTTTAGAGTAGTGGAGCACTTGTAGATTTTGCTAAGCAAAGCACATTCTCCTAAGCATTATTAATGTTTTTAATGCCCATGTTATTTCCTGTTAGAAATAGAGTGTTTTGTGGCCGAATGTGGGCTTCAAATGATCTGTCTGATCACATTTCTGAAATGTTACCTCAGCATAATAGTGTATATGCTTGATCTGTTCACCCTGACCGGCCTTCCCACACAAGACTTGGTACATGTTTATGCATTTTATCATATGTATGTATGTAAATATGTATTAATGTATTCAAAGTACACTAAACCATAGATAACTTGATGAGAAGTAAGGCTATGTGTAATTGCAGACAAAAGATGCAATTTATTTATATTGTATAGCTAATTTTCACCTATGTATTGCACATAGTGTTAACAAGTGCATCTATTTCATAAAATGTTATTTTCATTTTGAAATGCTTCATGTCACATTTTGTCTTGTAGACTCAGGAATTGTGGACTCACCGTTTAATTAACTGAATAAAATCCCAATTATACCAATTCAATTACAGTAGTTAGCACTATGTAAGAAAGCTAATTAAAGGAAAACACTAGGCAAGCACTCTATTGTAATTTTGAATGCTTTCAATGATTTTTTTCTATTTCTTGTTTGTAATATAACTGGTGTTTTTACAAATATAAGCTCAACACTGAAGGGAAAAGTCCTACGTTTTAGAGGCACTTTATTATTTTCTAATGGTTTCAAGGTCTTGAGCTCACATTGAGGATGGAGTTTGGCTTCCTGCTCATCTTGATGACTGGGTGGATTTCTAAACAAACCACATATTGAATCTGCGAAATAACAGATCATCAATTATGAATGGTCACCACAGTGCATTATTAATGCCCATCTACCATTTCCATCATTAAAAATTAAGCAGAATTGATGGGAAGAGCTAAATAAAGTCAAGCAAGTATTTTAAGCATTTTCACTCTTGCATAAGAAAATGTGCGAAAATATAGTGAAAAGATGTATTTTTGGTTTTACTGTTGTAATGGGAATATGATACTCTATATACCCATAAAGACTGATGTTAGCGCCATAAGTCTTTTTGGGGAGAATCTTGTTGAAACTCAAGAATTTATGGGGACATATTTCACCCCAATATCAAATAAAAAAAATAATTTTGCTAAATATTTTGCTTAAAGAAAATGAAGCACATTTAACCAGCCATGCAACCATTGTCAGTATATATTGCCATTGTATATTTGTAATCAGACATCATGCTTATTGTACTAAAATATATTTTTTTTATTAATTTTTATTGTGTTGTATAAAAAAAAAGAAATGTTGAAGAAATGTACTTAGCTTATAACAACTTGACCAAAAATCCTAAATAGGTTTTATTTTCTTGATGCAAACATAATTTATCTACATAATTTTAAGGTGAAAATTGACCTGCACATTTCTTTGTGAAATTCACACTTTGTACACAATGTACTGTATGGCATGTTAAAGGGATAGTTCAACCAAAAATGAACAATTATGTCATCACTCTGTCAAACCTGTATGAGTTTCTTTCTTTCTGCTGAACACAAAATAAGATATTTTGAAAAATGTTGGTAATCAAACAGTTGTTGATTGCCATTGACTTCCATAGTAGGAAGAAAATACTATGGAAGTCAATGGGGACCAGAAACTGTTTGGTTACCGACATTATTCAAAATATCATCTTTTGTGTTCAGCAGAAGGAAGAAACTTATACAGGTTTGGAACAACTTGAGGGTGAGTAAATTATTAAATAATATCCCTTTAATATGTGAATATTTCTCTATAATAATCCTTTATCATGAATATTGCAGAAAACCACCAAGTTGAGCAGACAGACCTGTGAAGGTGAATTCTGTGTGGTTTGTATATTCCTGCACACGGAGGGCATTGAAGGGCAGTGGAGAGCTTTTAGGAGGACAGCAAGTGTCTGAAAGTGGATTGCTGCTGAACTGCAGTATTATTTCCAGACTTATTTCCAGAGGTCAAATGATCAGGCCGATTGAAGGTTGCATGCGATTATTGTTACTTTGTGTGTCTGAATGTTTTGAAAGACAGATAAATGGCAACAATCAAAAAAGATAAAGACACATCGGGTAAAGTGGGTCCGTTTGGTGTGCCGAAACACAAATGCAAACATGGTTTCACTGGGGATTTTAACAAACCACATCAGAAGCACAGCGTTACTCTGCAGAACTCAATGTTTGTTTCACCAGAATCTTACAAAAGCCAGCATGAAATTCACCATGATATTACACTTTCATCTTACAAAATCCAGACACAAAAATTTTTTTATCACGTTTACTTTGAAATACAACTAAGAGCCCTAGGCAGTACAATCGGTACTGCAATCCTCTTCAACGGTTTTCTGACAAATACAAAACAATGTACAGTAACTTCTTACATAAAGGTAGGAAAAATGTTGGCTGTTATAAGAAATAGAGCATCCTACATGTTTGAGAAGTCTGGGGCCTCATTTCTAAAACGTGCGTTTGTGCAAAAGCAGACGTACAAACTTTTTCTTGTGGGCGAGAGTAAGTTTGTAGTGCGTACATTCATTCTCTGAATTTGAGAAATGATCGTAAGATCAAATGTTGGACGGTTTATATGCTACATTTTAAAAATGAGGGCCTTTGTTTCTGTTCCTTAAAGTCAACATGAATTCAAAATGGATTCTATTTACATTCCTGGCCTTATTGAGCATGTTATACGAAGAAAAAACCAACACACTCGCATGGAAATTCATAACTATTTTATGTATTTGTTGCAACTTCGTATGAGTTTGTACAATCTCATTCATACGTTTTCATGTGATCTTCTTGCGCTCCTCTGAGGGTTGTTTAGGGGTGGACCTTCATGCTTTATTTCGAAAAATTGTATACTTTCGTATTTTAAATTGTATGAATTCACCACCAATTCACTAAACTGTAAAACAGCTGTTCCCTTTCAGTCGCTCGCGTTCGACGTAGTCGACGTTACGACTCATTGGGATCATGCTTAGGGAGCCTGTCATCTTCGAGTATTGTTAAAACGAGCCAATGCACATTGGCGTGAGTGAATTGCATCACACGCTCCGCACCGAAGTGGATGCACGCACCAGTTGTTTTTCGCTTCGGAGCCGATCGGTATTGATGTCTCTGAAGAGTGTTATTGTCACAACGAGCGAGTGTGTCGGTGTTCTTCTGGAAGACTCTCCTAGTGCTGGTGTTTCTACAGCGAGTTGCAGCGGTGATCGCGAGCTACTGAAGCTCTCAACTGCTGTTTTAACAGCATTTCATTTAAGAGTTTTTGTTGACGGCCGGTTTAGGGTAGAAGTTGTGAGTTACTTCACTGAAAAGTGTTGCCACGGTTGTTCCCCTTTTTGGTCCGGCACTGGTGAAGAGCAACACGGGTGTGTTTGCGTCTTTTTCAGGATGCCATTCCATCCGTGCGTTTCTGGGTGCGGTAGGGCTCTGTCCCCCTCTGATGGTCACAATAGATGCATCACGTGTTTGGGCTTACAGCATGCTGAAGCAGCTCTCATGGATGACTCATGTTCCCACTGCAGGAATATTACCATCGCTGTGTTGAGATCGAGACTTGCCTTCATTCGCGAAGGTGGAGTCCCCACTCCCATGCCCCGCTCTAGTGTTTCTTCTGGGCCAACTTCCCAAAAGAAGACTGGAGTGCCGCATGGGTTTGCATATTCGTTACACTTCGGTGTTCAGCGAATGTGTGTCTGTCACGTGCGTGGTCATCGCACTCCTACTGGCGAAGGATGCGATTGAGCCGGTCCCTCCAGCTGATTTGAAGACCAGCTTCTACAGCCCGTACTTCATTGTACTCTAAAAAAGGTGGTGAGTTACAGCCAATCTTGGACCTGCGTCTGCGACCTGCGTCTGAATGTGCGTCTGTCATGTGCGCGGTCATCGCACTCCTACTGGCGAAGGATGCGATTGAGCTGGTCCCTCCAGCCGATTTGAAGACCAGCTTGTACAGCCCGTACTTCATTGTACTCTAAAAAGGTGGTGAGTTACGGCCAATCTTGGACCTGCGTCTCTTAAGTCGGGCCCTTTACAAGCTTCCGTTCAAGTTTAAAACTCAGAAACGCCTTTTCGAATGCTCCGTCCCCGAGATTGGTCTGCAGCGTTCGACCTGAAGGATGCGTACTTCAGATCTCTACCCTTCCGCAACGTAGGCCTATGCCTATGTTCTTGCGTTTGAGGGGTCGAAGTCTCAGTACAAGTCCCACCCTTCGAGTGCTACATACCCAGTTGGGTCTTCAGGTCAACTGGAAAAGAATAAACTCATCCACGGTCTGGGGATCTCTTTTTCCGGTATGGAGATGGACTCGGTCCAACACGTCCCTCAAGAGGAACGTGTCCGGTCAGTGCTATACAGAAGTGAGAAAGGGTCCCACTGAAACTTTTCAGAGGCTCCTGGTGCAGATCGGCTCCATGAAGACCGCTTCAGCACTGGCTTCATGGCCGAGTCCCAAGGTGACCGTGGTCGAGCGGCACGCTCCGTGTGCCAATCACCCTGCCACCAAACTCTCAGCCTGTGATCAGACCTTTTGTTTCTCCGGGCCAGACGCCCCTAGAACAAGTGTCCACTAACACCGGCTAAGGGACCACGTATAATGGGCATGCAGAAACGGGGGTCTGGGCGAGCCTCCAACTGCATTGGCATCCATTGCCTCGAGTTGCTAGCAGTACACCTTGCTTGATGCCGCTACTCAGCAAGCCTGTACTGCTCAGTACAGCGACCGTTGCGCTACGTTTCCCTCGCATGTCGCAACTTTCCCGCCACCTCCTCCTATGGAGTCAGAAGCTTCTGAGGTCGCTTCATCCACTTTAAGTTCCGGCCTGCTCAATTGTGCCGCTGACGAGGCCTCACGACAGCCTGTGGCCTAGGGAGGGTGGAGACTCCATCCCCAGGCGGTCCAGCTGTTCTGGGATCACTTCGGGGCCGCACAGTTACATCTGTTTGTCTCTCCGAATTCGTCCCATTGCCAGTTGTTTTCTCCCCGACCGAGCGGAAGACCCTCAGCTCAGAGGCGCTGGCACACAGCTGGATGCGTTTCCCCAGTGCGCTTCTTGCATAACACTGTGCTAAGTCAGGAAGGAGAATGAGCAGGTCTTTCTAGTTGCCCCTTAATGCCCCACTGGACCTAGTCTTCTGAACTTATGCTCCTCTCGACAGTCCCTTCCTGACTCATTCCTCTGAGACATCTCAGGAATGGGGCACCGTTGGCACCCGCGCAGACCTCTAGAGTGGAGGTTCTAGGTGATCTACCTCAAGAATGATCGTAGATACCATCACTTCTGCGAAAGCACTCTCTAAAAAAAATTAGGCTTGCTTACGACCTGAAGTGGACCCTGTTTGATGAGTGGTGTTCTTCTCACCGAGAAGACCCCCAAAGGTGTTAGATCACTTCCGTGCCTTCTTTCCTGCAAGATGGGTCGGAGCGAGGGCTGTCCCCTCCGCCCACAAAATGTATGTTGCCTTTATATTAACGCACATCATGATGCAGTGGGTCCAAATCCGTGGGAAGGCAGGACTTGATCGTCAGGTTCCTGAGGCGAGCAAGGAGACTGAATCTGCCTTGCGCCCCTCTATACCTTCTTGGGACTTATCTCTGGTGCTACTGCACTCAGAGACCTCCCGTTGAGCCTGCAGGCAGCTGAGTTAAAAATCCTGTTTTCGAAGAAACAGTTCTCTTGCTTGCTTGCCTCTATCAAGAAGGTAGGGGACCTGCACGCATTTTCGGTCGACGAATCGTGCCTGGAAATTGGGCAGGCCAACTCTCATGATATCCTGAGACTCCGGACTGGATATGGGCCCAAGGTTCCTACCTCTCCCTTAAAACGAGACCAGGTGGTGAGCCTGCAAGTGCTTCCCCGGAGGAGGCAGACCCAGCCCTGGCTTTTCTCTGTTCCTTCCGCTCCTTGCGGTTATAACAGGACAGAATGCAAAGCCTCAGGACCTCAGACAAGCTCTTGTCTGTTACGGAGACCGGCAGAAGGGAAGGCTGTTTCCAAGCAGAGGTTGGCCCACTGGATAGTGGTTGCCATCATCTTGGTGTGTTTATCCAAGGTGCACATGCCCACCTGAGTAGTGTGCCTCTCTAAGAGAGAGTGTAGATCCTTCCTGGGCATTGACACAGGGTGCCTCGCTGACAGATGTTTTTAGAGCTGTGGGCTGGACGACACCAACACATTCGCTAGAAAAATAGCCTATGTGTCGAGCCGGTTGCTTTCCGTGGGCTCCCTTCACATGAAGCCAGTTTCACTGTAAGCCCGGTTCAAAGTGTTGGCTTGCTGCGCCATTCCCCTCCTATGGACTGGATATGTGCGCCATTCTTGCTCCAGTAGAGTTCCTCTTTAGCTGAACCCTGTTGAGTTCCTCCACACCCTTCGGCATTGGACGTGGCGGAGCGTCCGAGGCCAGGCCTAACACTCATATGCTCTGGTGGAACCTGTGCTAGGCTGGGTCCATATGTTGTGATCCCTACGGCGATCCCATATGTGTATTCTTCCACGGTATGGTTCCGTGCAGTGAGCTCGTGTTGGCAGAGCCTGCTCTGCCGTCACTGACCGGTTGCGTCTCCCCCTGTTAAAGGCTGGAGCCACCTCAGTGACATTCCATATGTTGTACTGCCCGGTAAATCGCCATGTCCATATGCGTAATCCCCCCACATGTTACCTCCCTACGGGCAGGATGTGGCTTCCGCACCGTATTCCTTCCAACGAAGGTAAACGCTTTCCCCATGGTCTTATGGAACAGCAGTGACTTCCCTGGCCTAAGCCCTGTCCTATCTCCGCCTCAATAATGCGGGGGGATCAGGAGGCTTTTGTCTAGGCACAGGAAGGTGGCAGCACTAGTGGCGTTTTAATAGGGATCCCAATCAGTCGTAACATTGACTACGTCGAACGTGAGCGACTGAAAGGGAACGTCTCGGTTACGGAGACGTAGTCCCGTCGCCACTATTGCTGGACCACCGCTGACTCCGGGCTCCGCTCGGCTCCTCAGCGAAAAACAACTGGTGCGTGCATCCACTTCCGTATTTATACCCGCGGAGTTCCTTTCCTTCCAGTGTTATTTTACTATTATAATGTATTATAAAATAATTTGTATAATATTAGTGTCATATAATAATGAATATATGCACTATTATAGTATTTATTAATATCTTTCAGTCATTTTGTTATGTGCAATTGGCATTTTAACTAATGACAATTTTAATTTTGCCATTATTTAAGTTTAGAAATTTTAAATTTCTTTCATTTAAGTTTTTTTAAAGTAAAGTTTTTCATCTAATATTTATATTTTATTTCAGCTTTATTTCAGTTAAGTCAAATTATTTTTAATTGTTTTAGTTAACAAAAACCAAGTGTAAGGCTTTGTGGACTATACAATAGCCAGTTAGCTATTTAGCATTGTTTTACTGTTGTAGCTAACACAGCTTTCTAAAATCTCTATCTGAAGACGAAGTGATATGGTGAAATACACAGGAGGGTAAAATTAACTTTTCACTTTTACCATCCAATCGATTCCTGATGGATGAAACCAAATCAGGCCTAACCTGATTCCACCAAGTGCATCATGTTCCTGGAACAACATCTTTGTTGATCCTGGATCAACATTCCAATCAACCAATCAGATTTGAGGGACAAGTTTACAGTTAATGTCAAGTTGTCAGTGTTATTCACCAATCATTTTCCCTCTGTTTTTAGGGATAAGTTATGTGTAGGGTTAGGTTTAGGGGTAGAGATATAGTTAGGACAAAATTTTCAAACAGGAATTTTGTTCCAGGATCAACAAAAGATGTTGACCCAGGAATGAGTCTAACTCTGCAAAAAATATGTATATTGCATTGCAAAAGTAAAACGGCTAGTGAATGTCATTTCTTGTTGACTTCAACCAAAATGTACCGTAGGACTTCGACATTTGGGGTTCAAATAATTAACTCTCAAGTTAAACACCAACCCTGTTGCAACATCCCTCAAGGGCGGTGAAAAAGTAGCTTTGTCTTACACTTTCTCATTCAGTGTTGTCCTGCTCCCGCACGTGAGATGAATTCACAGAATTCATGTTCTTCACCTCTGAGACTTCAGGCCTTAATCACACTTGAACCAATGTAAGACATGTCCTCACATCCTCTAAATCTCTTCATTCCATGTTGTGAATAAAACAAAATATCGAGGAATAATCAACACTTTTGGTCATACATTAATGCAAGTCCCTGACATATCGATTCATGATAGCAAAGACAGTGTCATTCACCTAAATGTGTCCGACGTATTTCCCACGTCTGTCAGGGCTCACTACCTTCATGCAGACTGTTCACTATTCATGTACAGGGTTTCCTAATTTCTAACAGTGTGCCACATATGTTAAATACTTCATTTTCCCCAACTTGCTTCCCAATGAGTTCATGTTCACGTATGTTGTCTCACTGTCACAAACAAATCACAGTTGCACACTTGAAATCCACCTGGAATGAGGTTCCTTGGCCTGAAACGGGTGCAGGAGGGATTCGCTGTGTGATTTAGATGAGTGTGTCAGGAGCAAACTGTGATCCGGTCCACCAAAGCAGACCTCCACAGACACCCATAATCAGGACCACCAGAGCGGCTTTGAGCACGGCTCTGGGTGTCCGAGTGAAGTCGGCGGGTCCCATTGTCGCCAGGAGCGCGGTAGTGACCGTGAGAGTGAATGCGATGGAAATTGCCGTGTTGATGGCCACAATCTGACCAAACTTGGCGAAAGGCACGATGACGCAAAAAAAGAGTGGAATGGTTGAGATCACTGTAGTGACGGCACTAGAGACTATGGCAACACCCACGTGATTGGCTGCTTCAAGGGTCCGTAGCTGCCGCTTGATGGAGGACTCCTGTAAGCCAATGCAGAAGAAATGACACTTGTAAAAACTCTTAACATTAATATTCAACACACGTAAAAAAACACTCACACCTTGTCTTCTTTCTGTTTCACGACTCTAACTTTGGTGTCATGTTTTCAAATTGACTTCCTTGTCTCATAGACCTACTATCGTTTTAATCAATTGTAAATGGCCCATCATGTTTAGCTGTTTTGCAATTCTGACATAGGGCTTGAGGAAAGGAATGGTAGGAACAGAGCAGAATATATGATCAGACGTGTTTAGCTCATCAGTATGCTGACATTTCTCCTAGTCACTGGGTTTGTTCTCAGTAACAGCAGGTTTTCTCCATAACACTGCAGTCAGAATGGATCAGTGTTTGTGTTTACACAGTTTTTAGGAAGCACTTTGTTTTACAGTCCTGTTTTAATTTGTAGTAATGACACTAACTGGGTATTAACTAGGTACTAACCCTGAACTTAACCCATGTAGTTACCTTAAAGTACTCAGTAAATACATTGAAAGTGCACGTGTTGTAAAATAAAGTGCAAGCAGTGTTTAGTTTTAGTCACAGTTTTTGTCTCGAGTAAAACAGATGTGAGAGATGTGAGTAAAACATCCAGGTAGTCATATAGTAATCATGGCGTGAACACACCTAAAGTTAGCTATGAATCTAATGATTATAAATGCATTATTACTGTGTTATAATATCAATAATCAAGAATAATCCATTATTTATACAGGGCTTCATTAAGTTGTTATGTTATGCAAGTTGTTATGTATAATGCCATATAAAATGGCACCTGATGTATACGACTGCGAACATGAACTGTATCATCCAGGATAGCTTATCCTACACCAATATAAATGACTCCCCTGAAGCGCGCCAGGGTTCAGTGCCTTGCTCTAGGGCACAATGGTGGGAGGAAATCCCAGCGTCTTAACTGTTCAAGTGATGTCCCAAACCGGGACCCAACTAAGCTTTGTTGTTACGTGCCCAGATCACTACCAATAAAACGGTCAGGGATGTGAATATATCATGAAAACAGTTCCATTTCACCGTCACAGGAGATGTATTTTGACACATTTGTTGAGTAATGGATAATTGTAAATCATACCGAACTGTGATTGGCCAGTCCTGAAGTTTCAGGGTCCCCCGCCAGTAGATAGCCTTCCACTAGATGCAAGCAATAGTCCACCGAAGAGCCCACCAATATGGAGAGAGAGATGGCTTCAACCGCACCCATCTCCCACCCGAGCCAATACATCACCGCCACCACCAGACACACCATACCTGCCAGTGCCAAAACACACACACATTATGAAGTAATTTCAAGATTTAAGACTTATTTTAAAGAGGACCTATTATGCCTATTATAAGTCTTGATTTTGTTTTGGGGCTCTACTAGAATGGGTTTTCATGCTTGGATGTTCAAAAAACCAACTTGTTTTTCAAGTTCAAGTTTCAAGACCAACTATGGTCGGAAGTTACCAATACAGTTCAATGATTTGGCGTTTCTCGAACCATAGTTCTATGAACATAAGCAAACTCCGGAGTATGATGTATAAAGGAACCCACGATTAATCAAACATCAAATAAAGCAAAACGACATGGAAAAACATGACTTTTTTCACCTGGTATTAAGACGTGTTTTGGGTGATCAGATCACAAATGGACGAGCCTAAATACAGGTGTAAATGGGGTTTTGAGCGTGTCCACTTCTGACCGCTTCCAGAGGTAGTCGAAAACGCATTCGACCGGACTGCTTTCATACTGTAAACACTCATGTGATCAAATGTGTTCGAACAGCCACAAAATACCGTTACATTATGGGAAGTGCACTAGCCACTTTGGGATTTAAACTTTGTCGGCTGGAGACCCAAGTTTGGTTTAAAGATGAAAAACATACCAAGCACAATGTTCTCTCAACAATCCTGATTTCTAACACACACTCACAGTGTTCGGCTGATCTTGCAGCTGTCAGAGCAGAAACTAAAGTTTGTATGTTTGTATGTTACATATGTGCGTTCATATGTAAATTGCGTGAGCTTATTTTGTCCATGTGATCAAAAGATCTGAAAAATCCCATACATTTACCCACCCATAGACCCTCCCCTCGAAGAAATCAGGACAGAAGTAGATGAAAGTGGACAGAAGAGATGGATTAAAACACCAGGTGTAACGGGAATGTGTCTCCCTCGTCTACTTGTGATCCGATCGACCAAAACGCATCTTAATACCAGGTGTAAACAAGGCCGAAGTGGTCGAAAGTGGACAGGCTCAAAACATTTTAGATCCTGTTTACACCTGTATTTAGCTTGGTTCACTTGTGATCCGATCACCCAAAGGGGCTTCATTACAGTGGATTCTTGGAGATATCGAATAGATTAATCAGCAGAAGTTATTACTCCACCTGCACGTGACGTCATTCTCGACAGTTAGTTCCGGTCTGTATGAAGCCCCTCCTTCGGGAAAGCACAATGTGCTCTGATTGGTCAGCTGGACCAGTGAGTTGGGATTTGTCAACTGCTTCGAGCATGTTACAGAAATGTCACGCCACGCCATATAACCGTGAGTTTTAACACACTAAATAACTCAAAAAGAGTTTTGCCTTGGGTGGGAATTAGTTAAATAACGAATACTGTGAGGTGTTCGTTCCCGAAAGAAAACTCAAGACTACTATGGAGGAGTTCAAGGGAGTTTAGAAACAGTGACACTGATATAAAGAAGAACTCCCTTTGAAGTGATACTGTGTTTTGACTTTTTCATGCTCAAACAATAACATTACAAAAAAGAAAAAAAAAGCATAATAGGTCTTCTTTAAACAGCTCATAGACACTCTGGTTCTGTTTTTGTCCTTTTCACTGTTTTTATTCCTTCCTCTACTTGAATTCAAGCATCATTGCACATTTTTGAAATCTATTTCCTTGTTTAGCTGGACATAAAAGTGGGATGATTTTCAGAGTCTCTTTTCATTTCACATAATTTGTATATTCGTTCAGTCTGAGTAATCACTAGTGATAATATTCCTGGTTGAAAGCAAGTTAAATTATGTTCATGTCTGGCATATTGTATTAACATATAAATGAGATGGGAATAGAGCTGCACATTTCAAAGGCAATGATTTTCACCATCAGTACATATTACATGAGTCAATTAAATTCAACAGAATTAAAGAAAAATCCATTTGATGACTCCGTCCAAAAGGAGACGCAGCATTTAAGTATCCTCAAGGAAAATTAGTTTTTGAATTGTGACTAATTGCTCATCTAACTATACTATAACTATGTCACTAACTATAAGCACATCTGCAGTAATACATCTTTTTTTTTTGTAATTCTCATTAATCTCAATGATTCTCATGTACTGTAATCAGTGTTATTTTACAAGCATGTGTACACTATTACAATATTAGTAAAATGTAGGCTTCATTTTCTTCCTGTGATTTTTGGGTTGAAATGATATACTAACAAAAATAATATTAATAGTTAATATTTTGTGCAGTGACTCGATGTTTGCAAAGGTATGACATACCCAGAATGCTCAGCAGGATTGGCAGCAGCAGAAGTGGATGTGCAGTAAACACAGCTACTGCTGCGATGCAGATGGCAAGTGACAGCAGGAGACTGTAGAGGGCGCTCTCTACACCTACAGTAAGTGCATAAAGAGGAGTTCAGGGAGGGAGTCTACCCATGTTAAACGTCATGTAAATAGAGAATCTGATTCATTATCGTCATTTGTTGAGAGTGAGGTTAATGAGCTCTCATGTTAATGATGTCTGCGCCTCAGACTAATCACTCTTAAATTGCTCATTTGTTCAAGCAGAGCCATTTTTATCAAAGCTGGTTTCTGTCTTTGCCACGTTCTATTTTTGCTCTCTTGCCTATAATTTCCATGAAGATCTGTTTCCAGTGTTGGCAGGTCTGGAAGCCTCGTCTCAAGGCAGACGACGCTGGAAGTGAGGCGAGCTGCTTCTGCAGGAAACTCTCCCATTGCAGGAAATCAGAGTGAGTCTGAAATGAAGACTTTCCCTTGTAGGTGGTCTGAATCATAGAGACAATAAAAATGAAGAAAGAGTTGCATTCAAATTCTTAATAACCTGGAGTAGACATCAAGTACTGAAAATGATGCTGTCACCAAGTGTTGCAGTGGTGTTCTGAAATGAGGCGAAGTCCTCATAGTTTTTTTGCTTAGTTTAGTTTTTTTTTAATTAAATGTATACCCTGTAAAAAACTATTGTGATTTTAACAGTAAAAGACTGCAAAAATGCTACAGTAAAAAACTGTTAATTGGTTAACAGAAAGTTTCCTTACTATATACGGTAAATAACTGTGATAGATCTAATGGTACATTTAATGTAATGTTACAGTAAAATACCATTAAATTACAGTTTTTGGAAGTGAAAACGAACAAGTCATTGTATAATTTACAGTGAAAAACCGTAAATTGACATTCCCACAATTCCCTGCGTGACACTTCATATTTTTGTTTTGTTGAAATAAATATGTTTCGTCATAATTTTCTTCGTTTTTTTTTTTCATCATTTATGTACATTAGGGTTTTATGTTACATTTAATGTTGTTAAATTAATGTTTATTGTATTTTTAAATTTAATGTGTGTTACCATGATGGTGTTTAATGTTTGTGTGAATGACACTGTGCAGCTTCTATAATATATTTGTATTAACTTTTTTGTGGAAGAACTGCTTGTGATGAGCTTTGATTGATCATGTGACTCTCATTACTGCTGTGATTGTTGGTTGTCAGTGTATTACAATGGTACAAAACAGATATTAATACTTCAATAGGTCGGTAAATTAACATTATATCAGATAATGAAATACGGTTTATTACTGTAAATTTTAAGTTAAGTCTGTAAAACCTAAAATGTTGCTACCGTATTTTTTTTTAACGGTAAATCCTGGTGACAGCTGCCAGTTTTTTACCGTAAATTTAACGGAATTTTTTAAACAGTGTATTCATGTTCCATTTACACTTAATGTTGGCGCATTTTCCAGCTTAAATAATCATCACATTAGGCCTACATTAAAAAATAAAATAAAAAGAAACCAAATACAATTCTATTTTATATTTTTACGTTAAAATATTTAAAGCTTTTTAAGCATTTTTACATCTATTCCGAAATAATAACTAAAGGCAGTAACAATTTAAACAATCTATTTTATTAGTGAATGATGTTCAATTCTTTTTAATAGTCAACTTATTTTCAGTCATCAAGCTCGATAAACAACTGATCACAGACACGAAGATGACCTTTAATTTCACCAAGCTGATTGCTTGCTAAAAAAACCCACAGTCGTCATTCAATCTCAATTATCCCCTGCCAAACCCAGTGCATGCTTTAGATCAGGGCTGCCCAACCCTGCTCCTGCCGATCGACTGTCCTGCACATTTCATCTCCAACCCTAATCAAACACACCTGCCTTTAATTTTCAAGTGATCCTGAAGACCTTAATTGGTTGCTTCAGGTGTGTTTGATTAGGGTTGGAGATAAACTGTGCAGGACAGTCGATCGGCAGGAGCAGGGTTGGGCACCCCTGCTTTAGATGGTCTGTTAAAACTCAATGGGCTACTTTAGTGTTACTTTAGAAAGAACAGTGATTTATACAGTTTTTAATGTCACGTTTCGTAATATTTGCATTGTTTTATTTTTATAATATGGATTATTTTCTCATCTAATTTTTTGAGGAGGCACTGTCTCCCTTGCCTCCTCAGAGGAAACGCCCCTGGCACTTCTTTATTTTATTAGCACTTCTCACATGTTGCCAGTACTCTGACCATCTGATTTGCGCGGGCCGTTTCTATAGCGGCTCTGATGATCAAATATGCGACCCATTTGAATTCTATTGAGAATGTACCTCTTTAAAACGCTATGGAGAAAGTCAAGCGTGATCTAAAACAGCCAATAACTAAAAAGACAAAAATGAAAAGGAGAAAACATTGTCATGCACCAACATAAATTAGAAAGCTTTTTAAACTACTCATGACCACCTTTCCTAGAATGAATCACCTAGACCTATAATTCGCCTGCTTCTATTCCCTCTATCTGGTCTCACAGATTAAGCACACGGAAGTCATCTTCTAAGTACATACATCGCAGGGCTTGCTTATCCTCTCTAAAGCCACTAGAAAAGATCAGAAATGACTCTGTGCTTAACAAGAGTGTCCAGCAGTGTGGGAAGTTTGCCCTACTCAACACTCGTTCATTAACTGGTTCTCCGAGACCTAATTTCTGATAATAACTGTGATATGCTGATGCTCACAGAAGCCTGGCAAACATTAAATGACTTTGTTGAACTCAATTTGCGCTCTCCTCTTGTATTTTGTATTTCGTTTTAAGACTAAAATTTATATTTTGACAGTCAGTACTTAGTCAGTATTTTGACTAAGCCCCGAATTGGAGGCGGTGGTGGGGGTCTGGCGGTGGTCTATCGCCAGAGTCTTCATATTGAGCTGTCTGCTTTTCATGATGTGACATCATTTGAATATTTGGCATTTAAAATCACGGGTCACTCTCCCCTTCTTATAATACTGGTCTACCATCTTCCTAAAATGATATATAATACTATATACTTATAATACTTTCTGCCTGTTTCAGTCTTCCCAGTGCAGAATACATTCTTAATGTCTATGATGAAAGTATTTCTACTACTTTGAATCAATATGCTGCCTTAAAATCAAGATATGTTCCATCCTCTTGCACTTCTCCTCAGTTCAACACTGAGCTTAGTGAAATGAAAACCAAAGGCTGGCATCTAGAAAGCTTTTATAAGAAAACTGGCCTTATTGTTCACTCCTTGGCATATACTGAACACATTCAGCAGTACAGGGAAGCTCTTAATGCAGTTCGATCAGCAATTGGAATTACTGGCACAGCCTTTGTCTGGTTTTCCTCCTATTTGACAGGGAGGCAACAATTTGTTACCAGAAGCACAAATCAAGGTTAACTCAAGGTTCTGTCTTGGGCCCTCTTCTTTTCACTATTAATATGTTACTAATTGGAAAAATAGTGGTTTATCTTCCACTGCTGATGACATTCAGATTTATTTTAGCACACCTCCCACCTCAGCGTTTCCTCCGCCTACATTAACAACTTGCATCAAGGAACTCAAGCTTTGGCTGGAGGCAAATTACCTCAAATTTAACTCAGAGCCGATCAGTATTACCTCAGTTTTACCTGTCAAATCTATCAACAGTTGAAACTATCTGGTCAACTGATAGATTTAGATGGTGACTTGATAATGCCCTCTATGACAGTTCAAAATCTTGGAGTTCTCATTGATTCCACTCTTTCATTTAATAATCACATTGGTAAAGTGGTAAAGTTTTTACACCTACGTAATACAGTCTCTCTCATATTTGATCCTCTCTTAGTCAGCAGGATGCTGAAACTGTTGTACATGGCTTTGTCACATCTCAACTAGATTACTGTAACTCACTTCATATGGCCTTTCAGCTAAAAATATCAAACGTTCACAATATGTTCAAAACTCTGCAGCCCGCTTGATCACTCACACAAGAAAGAATGAGCACATAACTCCAATCCTCTGTCACCTTCATTGGCTTTGGGTTTCTTGCGTATAAACTTCAAGGTACTAATTCTCACTTACAAAACTCTTCATAACCTTGGTCCTGCATCTTGGTCCTACGTATTTATCTGATTTACTTCAGCCTTATGCTCCTGTTCGCCCCTTACGCTGTGGAATAGTTAGTCACCCCTAAGTTTAGTCTGGTGACTATGGGAGCCAGGTCTTTCAGTGTTGTGGCTCAGGTTGAGAAATGCTCTTCCTCAAGACATCCGTCAAGCATCCTCTCTTCTCTCCTTCAAAAACCTCTTAAAAAACAGTTTTTTTTCTCTGAATATTACTCTTCAGCTCTCAGTCTATAAATGGTACCATGTTATGGATATGCTATTTGTTTGAATCCAGCATGACATTCAATTGTTGCACAGTAGGTATAGGTAATATAACCGTAATGTTAAAGTCCCCCTGTAGTCAATCATTTTATCCCTTAAAACTCATCTTTGATCACCAAAATGACATATTTAAAAGTTTTTTCCTTGGAAAAAAAAATTATTCATGCTTAAAATAACTTGAATGTAACTCTACACCCTTGCTTCATTTACAGTAGTATACGTGGAAACATGATTATGCTAATTAGCCCCGCCTCCACTCACTCACGCCAGATCACAGATCCACTCGGCCAACCTACTGAGGTAAACGTTGCACAATGTTATTGCTCTTCTTTGAAACTTTGGACACATAACGGTAATTAATATGATTAGCCTTTTGCTTGACTATGTTATCATACAGCTAATAATGTGTTGCTAATGTAACACAAACCATGTTCCCGTTCACCCTCTCAGTCTGCCTTCTAACAATAATCAGAAATGCTTTGAATAACTCAGAACGTCAGCGGAGAAAGGCATATAGTTCATCATAGCATCGTAATATACATCATACACCTGCTATATTGCTAAATCTACCAGATTTTTTCATATCAACAAAACAATATACTGGGATAACCTGGCATCTCTCGAGACTCCCCTGCTAGTTCGCTGTTAATGATATGCTAAAGCCCGCCGGCACGTTGATCTGATAAATACTCAGCAATTGTATTGACTTATGAATTTGCACATGGTTTGTCTTAAAGCATATTAAAAACACCACATAGACATATAAACAACATTAAAAAATATTTTACCCCAGGGGGATTTTAAGAGATATTTTGTATGGCGAAGCTGTAGTGGTCAGGAAATATTCTAAGTGGTCAGAATATAATAATATTGTAAATGTGTTTTTAAAAGGAAATCAAGGTGTATGTTATATATAGGCTATGTTGTTGAATACATTACTGTGTTAAAATACATTACCAATACAAAGACCTGGAAGCGAGCGAACGAGTCCAAGTGATAAAAAGTAACACAAAAGTAACATTACTTTCAATAAAAAAGTAATGTAATTTGTTGTACCTTTAAAAATAACTCTCCCCAACACTGGCTGTCACACTCTCTAAAAGGGGAAAATGCACCATAAAATGACTCTACAACATTTTTGTGTGAACTATTGAAATGCCGTAGTGAACTCACTGATTCAAAAGCCATAGAGATCCAGTGCACTCTCCCGCCCTGCATGCCCACTGCACCATGGGACAGCTGGCCAGGCAAGAGGTTGGGCTCGGGGAGAGAGTGACACTCCGGGTGAAGTAAGGGCAGAATGGATGTGAGGCTGTTTCCTGAAAGAGAGAAACAGGACGTGGTAAAACTGTGACCGACTGAAAGGGTATATGAGAAGGACTCGTGGATGATTCTCCCTCACCTGATGGCAAACACTGAGCTCCACCGGGCTTCACAAGCTTGGCATTGGCACTGATGGCTTTGCACAGCTTGCACAAGTGCCCGATCTCATTAAAAACATCAAAGTCTGGATCATAGATCACACTACCCTTTGAGGGGGAGGAACGTCAATAATCACTCAATTAATAATTCATAAATCAGCTTCAAAGGAAATCAATCAATGTACAATGTGCAGACTGGGATGACATTAATTAAAAATCAGGGTTTTTTCCATTCAAACCTGAAAATAATTTAAAACAATAATAAAAAATATTCCTGACATGAAATAAAAGTCCTATTTGTTTTTTTGTTTTTTTTAAATAGAACAATTTAATGAATTTTTAGACAAAATATTATTTGATACATCAGGCTTTTATGGTTCATATAGTATGATATAGTGAGAATATGAAGCTCAAACTCGAGAAAAACAAAAAACAAGCAAACTAAGTCAAATATTCAATTTGGTGCAGTTGCTGATATTTATATGGCCAAAAAGGAAGATGAAATTCTGATAGCTTGTAATGTAAATCAATAATAACATAATAGAGACTTAACTATATAAAATGCATCACTCTGTATCTTCCAATAATATGTCTTAGTAAGATGATATTTAAATGCTTAGTTTTATGATCAAAGCTCTGTAGTTTTAAAACATAATGCAATTTAATATAATGATGTCTGAGAGATGAACAAATAAATTTCCTCAGAAGCCTGATGTTTCATAATGATATTCATATTTCCAACAAAAAAAGATGGATGGATAAACAACTAAACCCAAGTATTATTCTTACATTTACTTTAGAAAAATCAGTAAAGATTTCGCAGCAAAAAGACACGCGAACCACGAGCTAAAGTGGGACATTTTTACAATTATACTAAAATGCCTTACTTTCTAAAAAAGTCTAAACTATCAATCAGACGACAGAAGGTAGTAGATTGAGTACAACAGGTTATTCAGCAAAGCTATGATCAGGTTCATAATTAAGACATCTTAGAAATCTGTGCATCAAATACGATATACAGTAGGCTTTATAGGGTTAAGGTTCTAGATCATTTTCTAGAGTAAATTTGTGACATTGATCATGATATAAAATAAGAAGCAGTTTTTTGGTGCCCTTCATTCATTGGTATTCAAAGTAATGGGAGTTGAGGGAAATGTTTCAAAGCATGCACAGATTCATACTTTTTACCTGATTTGGGACAAACTAATCCTGATATCAAACTATTTAGCAAGTGTATGTAAAGTGGGACGCAGCTACTATGATTCTGATGTTGATTATGATTATTCTCAAGCATTTTCACAAATGGAGTTTACATTATAGTATTTTTTTAAATTTCTGCACTGTAAATAGTGTACATTGTTTTATTCTGTCATACCAGGTCTCCAATAACATGGTTGTCTGAGCGCTGAGTGCGGTTGACCCCCAGTATGCCGAACACCACAAACACCATGGCTCCGGTGTCCACTAGAGGGCGCACTGCTGGTTTCCCACATTCTCCTCCACTGCAGGGGTTAAAGCCTGAAGTCCTGGAGATCTTCATCTGGGTGGGAGCTGATCACATATAGAAGATGCATCTGACACTTAGCAAAGAAAGAACAACTTTCAAATTGTCATAAAAGAAATGTATCCAGCATCTCCTGCAGAAGTTTGGGGCATATCAAATGAATATTGATTCAGTCACACCCATATGAATTTACTTTTCTACTAGAACCCAATATTTTTTCAAAAAACACAGTACATTTTAAATTATTTATCAACTACCCATTGCTCACATAAAACAGATCTCAGTTGTAGATATTTTTAAGTTACTGTCCTTACAAGGTCATTCCTTGTGAAAAAGAAGAACACTTTAGCAAACTTATTCAAGAGTTTTTTTAATGCAGAAATAATATACTTTAAAAGAATATATACTTAAATGCATTGCAAACTGAATGTAACGCTTTCGGACACTTAATTGCAAGTTAATTACAATGAAATTCAAATGTATTTTAGTTAAACATTATATTAAATGTAATTAGTTGAAGTTTAGTGCTTTTTTGACCCACTCAAGTTGGCCTTAAAGGGATAGTTCACCAGAAAATGAAAATTCTGTCATTAATTACTCACCCTAATGTCGTTCCAAACCCGTAAGACCTTCATTCATCTTCAGAACACAAATGAAGAGCTTTTTTATTAAATCTGAGAGCTTTCTGTCCCTCCATTGACAGCTATGTCACTGGAATGTTCAAGGCCCAGAAAGGTAGTAAAAACATTGTTAAAATAGTCCATGTAACTACAGTGGTTCAACCTTAATATTATGAAGCGACGAGAATACTTTTTGTGCGCATAAAAAACCACAAATAATGACATTATTCAACAATCTCTTCTCTTCCAAGTCATTCTGAATTTGCAAATGAGCCCCGCCTCCACTCACTCACACCAGCTCAGAGATCCACTCGTTGACGATCACACGTTGATCTGATTGGTTACAAGGTAGTTTGTGACGTCAGAAACACCAGCGATTTCAAAGCGTGTTTTTGAGACTGTCTTTGGTTCACTGCAGTTTTTTTTTTTTTTTTTTTTTTTTTTTTGCAGGTTCACTGCAGTTTTAAGGAGAAAATACTCAGCAATGGTGTCGACTTGTGAATTTACACATGGTTTGTCTGAAAGCAAATTAAAAACCACATAGACATATAAACAACATTAAAATCTTGATTTTCACCACAGGGGGACTTCAAGTCTTCACTGTATGAATTAAAAAGACACTGATATTTATTAAAGCTACAAAAGTTCAAAGTCAAAAGCAGAGAGTGAATTTCTCTTATTCTTTTGTTGTTTGATTAAGGACACAGACAGCATCAGTATATTAGGCTGCTGTCACTTTAAGAGGTAACGCATGTACCCTATAAATTGGTACACATCAAATTCTCCCTTCTGTTTACCTTCACTCAATACATTAACCTACTGTGTTTACATGAATACTCAGATTTGTACATTTTTGTGAGTATTCGACCATTTAACCGTGTCCAGAAAGCTGCCTGTCAGTGTGCGAATACTGAATATGAGTTCTGTTTTGCGGCATATTGTACTTTTAATAACTCTTTGTAACATCAAGCAAGTCCCACTCTTTGGCCATTTCTCAATATGCGTTCTTGTCAGTACTTGTGTTCTTGTGGACTTGTGAAACGTCATCAGTCGCTGCCCAAGTACTGTCCCAATACACAAGTTCGCATTTTGGCAAGAACGGTTAAAAATCCCAGAAGTGTTCTTGACACGCCCATTTTACAGAGGATGCATCGGTTGGTAACTTGTGTGAACTTGACGGCAGAAATATCCCAGCATTCATTTCGGCATTCGAGGAAGGAGAGGCAGGTCGTTTTTCTACAATTTCGTACGCTATTTCATCACTAAATTCACTTCTGAGAACATTTAATGCGAGAAATCAACTGTGTAGATTTCAAATATTGCCATTTTTACGAAAATTTATGGCGAATCGAAAATGTGCTCAAACGTTTTCGGAAGTGAGAATCTCCATGAGCGTTGCTTTATCGTTATGAATATACATTACATGTAGTGTACAGTTGTAGAGTAATACCTTGAGCTGAGGGTAGGCTTGGGCGATAAAGCCTGGCTGTTATCGTCAATAATTCTCGTTATGTTTGGGTACTGCAGACGGCGTCTGTGCAGGGGTATTATTGCGCAATACCAGCAAGAACACATCGTCTCAAACTGTCAGCAGCGTTCTGTGTGCTCGTCACCTTGTGAGTTCATTCTTCCAAGAACAACTAGCAAGAGCGTTCTCCCCAAGAACTCAAGTCCGTTCTTTGCATTCTTGTTGTTCTTGCATCTTGCATGTCCCTTTATGTGTAATTTACACGTTATTGTCTAATGTGTCAATAACTCCTTAGTTATAGTTAAGCGCACTTCTTTTTCACAAGGGGATGTTCTGCCACAACCTTAAATTATGCACAACTTCAAATACATTTAAAACCATGCATGTACCAGCAGGAAGTGGGGCGTAAAAGCTGCCCTGAGTGGGTCCGTCGGGCCCAGAGCTGAACACACACCCCGGAGGCCCCTCACACACACGACTGGGGTACGGGCTGTTGGTGTGTTGGGCAAAATACAGCTTCCTGTCAAAAATACACAAACAGGAGATCAATTACTGGATTATTATAATCCAAGATCTTTTTCAGGCATTTTGATTTGTTCAAATGGGGCACTGAGGACTATACAGGGTTAAATGTTGCACAGTTGAGAAGCAATAAAAATGATTTCAATCAGTCACGGCTCATCTGTGAACATCACACTCGCCTGCTGTGCTGCTGCTCAACCGAAGCCACGTAGAACTCAAACTCTGATCTCCAGCGACGGCTGCCGTCACATGACCGCAGTGTGAGCATCCAGCGAGGGCGGGGGTGATAGGCGTGAGACACACACACGGTCATCCGCGTGCTGAAGTTGCTATGGGGACTGCTGTAGGCCTGTTACCGTGACAACACATCGATCAGTGTTTGTCAGCTCAGATGGAATGGGGCTATAAGGGCAATTGAAGCGTGCTGAGGTGATGCAAACACACGCCAGGACTGATGGCATTCCCGAGGCGGCGCAATAGATTGTGTACATTGAAAGCTTTGTTTTTTCACTGAGGCATTAGCAAACAGGCGGTAATGGTTTTTGTCTGTGTAGTGAAGAAATAAGCAATGTGAAAAACACATTTGCCAACCACAATTATGTTTTCAAGAAAATGGCTTATCACAGCTGTCTGTCGACACATCGGTTTGTGCTCGAATAAACCATAGTTTCTTTTTCTTTGTTTAATATAGTAAATATACTAGCCATTGATCTGACTCAAATTTGGTGAAAATCGGACCAACAGTGTAGGAGGATTTCGCAAAAGTACGTTTTGAAGGAAATTCAAAATGGCAGACAGCAAGTTCGACCGACTATGGCATAATGGGTATCATTGTTCTCGGTATGACTTAAGGAATCTATTTAGGCCAGTTTCAATAAAATAAGCAAAATAAATTAAAAACAGTTCCATTGTAATTTTTGACCACAAGGTGATGCTGCCCCCATGTTTCGTAATGATTCGCCACTGCGTTCCTGAAATATAGCAACAAATTTGAACAACAAAATTCAAAATGGTCTATGCCTAAAATGGCCGACATGGGAAAATTAGATATTGTTCGGGCATGCTGTCCCAAATCTAAAGAGACTAGTCTTGATCTTTGGTCAAACTGTTCAGAAGTTCTAAGCAAAAATAGCCATTTTTCATTTTTCCTGACCACTAGGTGGCACTGTGCCGAAACTGTGCAGGTAGCCTCAGGTTATGGTTGTCATATCACACACCAAGTCTGGTGAGAATATGCTAAAGCATTGCGGACATATAGCCTCACATCCACTTTGATGTACTCTTTGTCAAATTCGTTTGCGAGTTATTAAAAAACAGTAAGACAAATCAACTTGAATTCCATTACTTTTTGTTAGCATGGTCTGATCCAATTAGATTTTCATGAAAATCATAGCAAGGGTCTAGGAGGAGTTCGAAAAGGTTTTTCATAAAATTGAAAATAGCGGAAAAGCAAATAATAAGAACCCTAACAGATACATAAGGTGCCTAATAAGAATTACAAAAGCACTTAACAAAATTACACAAACTTAAACTAAAATTCAAATGAAAGCCAAAAATATTCAAATAAAAGCTAATTCAAAATATGAGTAAATAGTATCTAAATTTTAGATACTATTTTAGTAGCTATCATAGTATTTATTCATATTTATAATTAGCTTTTAAAGTAGAATTAAACTAACTCTATGAATTTAAACATCCAAAATACATTTGTGCATTATTTGTCTTTTATCAAATGTAACTCATATTCAGGAACAGAACGTCTCGGTTACGAATGTAACTCCTCAAGGAGGGAACGGAGACGTACGTAGAACGTGATCGACTGAAAGGGAACCAGAATTTAAAGGCATTCTCAATTCTCTCCTGAACGGCACGCCGCCCTGGTGTTTGTCTGTCTGTGTGTGTGTGTGTGTGTGTGTGTGTGTGTGTGTGTGTGTGTGTGTGTGTGTGTGTGTGTGTGTGTGTGTGTGTGTGTGTGTGAATGTGTGTGGTCATACAGACCTGAAAGAATGGCACATCCCCGTGCCCGGCCGATGATGCTTGCCAGGGTGCAGGTACACTGGCACTGAGTGAATAGCGATATAGAGGAACAGCTGAGCTCATCTCCAGCATAAACACATAGACAGTTAGGAGACCACCTGCAGAATTTTATAAGAGACATCTTTCAAAAACATAAAAACAATCGTAACAACCCTAAACTTTGAAAAGGTAGTGCTTGATGTCTAAAAAAATGCTTTTGCGAAAACGTATCAACTGACAGTTCACCTGACAACTCTTGACCCTTTGTGCTAGGCGGTATTAGCCATTATGTTTTGCATATACTGTATTTCTAAAACAGAATTTTGTCAATGTTTATGAGTGCACTAGCATTTATGATCTCAAAACTAATAGACATGGACACAAAACGTTAATTTGGATTTAATAAATTATTCTATAAATAAAACTTGCAACAGCATGTCAGTGGATGTAGATCAACAATGGGGTGCATTTTATTTTGTGGTTTCACGGGAGAAGAGTTAAATGTGAGAGAGCTGTGTGTGCCTCGTAAAAGCGGTGATGTTTATGAATATGTTGCCCATGACATGGTCCTCCCAAAAGATTTTTTTACGACTGGTAAGGGGACCATTCAAAGTGAAATATCTTCAATTAGATACTGCAGCCACTGTTCAGGGAGGAAAGACTGCATAATAACATACTTTTTTATTTCAGAAATCCATTGCAGTTAAGAGAACATCCAAACTTTGGTTTTCACAGCACATTAAGTTAATTAATTGTGGGAATATAGACAAAAGAAGATATTTTAAAGATAATGGGTAACCAAAAAATTTATGGGCCCCATTGACTTCCATAGTATAAGGGAAAAAAATACTATAGAAGTCAAATGGGACCCATCAACTCTTTTGTTACCCTATATTCTGAAAAATATATTTTAGTGATCAGCAGAAGAAACAAATTCTTGTGGGTGAGAAATGATGGCAGAATTTTCATTTTTGGGTGAACTATTCCTTTAAAGGGATTTGCAGTATGGTAGATAGCTGATCAGTTGAGAACACCAGGAGAACTGGAAGCAACAGTTAAAGTCCCCCTGTAGTTCAATTAATTTTATCCCTTAAAATTTGATCACCAAAATGACATATTTAAACGTTTTTCCTTGAAGAAAAAAAAAATCTTCATGCCTTAAAATATCTTGAATGTAACTCTTCACCCTTGCCTCATTTAGTATAAGTGGTTCTATGAATATGCAAATGAGCCCCGCCTCCACTCACACACACCAGCTCAGAGATCCACTCGTTGACGATCACACGTTGATCTGATTGGTTACAAGGTAGTGACGTCAGAAACACCAGCGATTTCAAACCGTGTTTTTGAGACTGTCTTTGGTTCACTGCAGTTTTAAGGAGAAAATTCAGCAATGGTGTTGACTTATGAATTTGGACATGGACATTGTCTTAAAGCACATTAAAAACACTTAACAACATTAAAAGCTTGATTTTTACCACATGGGGACTTTAACTAAATATGCTTGTAACTACTTGCAAAAGAATAAGGCCTGCAACATTTAAACATCTACTCTGGCATGGCACAGGACGTAAAACCACAGTGAAGAAGACAATAACTTATTTTATTTGATGGAACTGTTTGACCTGGATAATGGATAGGGGATGCTGGACACCAAAAAAAAATGTTGCAAACCACTGTCCATCTTGGCCAACCTGGTTAGAGCCAGTAAAACCCCTTAACTAAGCTGGTGGGGCGAGCAGATTAACCCATGTTCTGAACCCGGTTTACCAGCTTGACAACCTTTCGCTGGTACAGTATGACCTGGTTTTTGCAGCAGGGAATGCATCAAAGACTGATTAAGTTTTGATAAAACAGGTGTCAGTGTTTTTCCACCCGTTCCTCCCAGAAGAGCAGAAAAACAAACCTGCGAGTGTCTGTGCGGTGCTGTTGGATGCTGGTTTGGACTGGTTTGAGGGAATTGTGGGATGGTTCCCTGAGGTAGAGCTTGTGAAATCAACAGCACTGTGAAGATTATGAGGTCGCTCCATAAAAACACCTGAGAGACACAGAGAGGTCAGGCATGTCAGTCTGTACCACTTCATTTTTTGTTATGTCTCAAATATAGAGCTAGTCAGTGGAATTTTTTAGGCATGTACCATTGTAGTATTAGCATTAGTACTAGTACTATTAATATTACTACTAGCATTATTAGTGTTGAATCTGGGTGTACAGTACCACACAACTATGTTGATCGTAGCATTTATCACAGCACCATGCTATTCTCATTTGATATCATAATTGTACATGAGCAACATTAGCAGTATGCAACATACACTGCATGTACACTTCTGTTCAAAAGTTTGGGGTCGGTAAGGTTTAATGTTTCTAAATTAAGCCTCTTCTTATCACCAAGGCCGCATTTATTTGATTAATTAGTAAAATTAATCTATTCATCTTTATTTTTTTGTGGAAACGATGATGCTTTTGAAGATTTTATCATGAAGATTTTTTGATTAATAGGAAATTCAAAAGAACAACATTTATGTGAAATATATATTTGTCAGTTTCATTCACTTTTCATTCACTTTTGCTGAATTAAAAATATGTATTTCTTTAAAAAAAAAAAAAAATCGTACTGACTCCAGACCTTGATTGGACATTGTAAAAAAAGTTATAAATACACTATTTGGACAAAAGTATTGGGACACACCCCTTGATTAATGAATTCTGGTGTTTCATGAGACTCATTGCCACATGTGTAAAATGTGTAAAATCAAGCACTTAACCTTGTAGTTTGCATTTACAAACATTAGTGGAAAAAAATGGGTCGTTCTGAAGAGCTCAGTGAATTCAAGCGTGTTATTGTGATAGGATGCCTCCATTGCAATAAGTCGGTTTGTGAAATGTCATTCCTGAGTTATCAAATGTAATCAGAGTTATATTAAAAAAAATATCCTGGCTCTTCCAAGCTTTATAATGGGAGTGAATGGTACCCTAGATTTTGAAGCCCAAAAAGCGCATCCATCCATCATAAAAGTAATTCATACGGCTCCAGGGGTTAATAAAGACCTTCTGAAGAGAAAAATATCCATAATTTTATACTTTATATAAAAGTTGCAAGTTCACAAGAGAGTCGAGTTCTGGTCGAAGAGTGACCTCTGACCCGACGCATGACATAGGATGTAGCATTAGGCTCAATCCCAATTCACCCCTTGCCGTTTTCACTGTTTTGCGCGTTCCCGTGAAGGGGTAGGGCTGTCTCGATTCTCTTTTGGTTGGAGGGGTAGGGGTAAGGGGAAGGGCCAGATAGCCCTTGAAACAAAGATTTTTCGGGACCACACTTCAAACGAAGGGGTATGAGAAATGTACCTGCATACATGACTGCCAATAATCATTTTCTTTATGTCACATTCAATCTAGTGTTTACGGTCATGTTCTTCAAACAAACGGTTGCAAAAAAATCGTTAAAGTTCGTTAACAATAAGACGCGTGTAAAAAGCAAAAGTTTGAAGCGAAGTGGACGCGCGAATGAGGCGAATTCGCGTCCCCCGGGCCGCGCTAAACGCCTCATTCGCGCCGCAAGACCTCCAGACGCACGTAAACGCATCTTAACATTGAAATCAATCGCGCCAGACGCTCTATTCGCGTTTGGTGTGAACGCAGCATTAGGCGTCGAAGATATCGTCATCTCCGTTGTTTTCTGCAAACTTAAGAAGAAAAATGCAAAAAAATAGCTGTAACTCACGCAAGACTACAGCTGACGACGGCATCTTGGAAGTTTGTGATAAACATTGGCGCATCTCCTGTGACGTAGGCGCTAGCGACGATGTATAATGACATGTAACGGTGTAGTAGTGGTGTCCCATTTCTTAGGGGAATATTTTCACCCATACGCCTTGAAACTCTGTTTCAAGGGGCAAGGGTAAGGGGTAGGCGAAGGGTTAGGGGTAGGCGAAGGGGTATAAAATAGAATTAGGATTGAGCCTTAGTGTAAGCTTAGGTGAGAGTCGACGCCTCTCGCAGTTCAACAAATAGGGCTGAGCAACAAACTCAAGCTTTTCCCACATTTCTCTTTAAAAATGATCCTTTTAGACTTCTATTTCATGACCGGTGTTTTGTTTTACTCTATCCTCTGAGCTTCCGCGTTCGTCAATACGTCATGTGTCGGGTCATAGTTCACTCTTGGCTTGAGGGTGAGTAAATTATGGGATAATTTTAATCTTTGGGTGAATTAACCCTTTAAAAGTCGCCAACACTCTGCTGATTCCATATCTGAAGAGTTCCAAACTTCCACTGGCATTAATATCAGCACAAAAACTGTGCGGCGGGAGCTTCATGGAATGGGTTTCCATGGCCGAGCAGCTGCATGCAAGCCTAACATCACCAATTACAATGTCAAGCATCAGATGGAGTGATGTAAAGCACACAGCCACTGGACTCTGGAGAAGTGGAAACATGTTCTGTGGAGTGATCAATCATGCTTTGATTCATGGAGTTTACCAGATGCCAGGCGAATGTTACCTGCCTGACTGCCTTATGCCAACTGTAAAGTTTGGTGGAGGAGGGATAATGGTATGGAGCTGTTTATAAGAGGTTGGGCTAGACCCCTTATGCTTCCAAATTTGTGGGAACAGTTTGGCCCTTTTCTATTCCAGCATGACTGTGCACCAGTGCACAAAGCAAGGTCCATAAAGACATGGTTGGATGAGTTTGGTGTAGAGGAACTTGACTGGCCTGCATAAAGTCCTGAACTCAGCCCCATCAAACACCTTTGGGATGAACTGGAACGGAGACTGGGAGCCAGGCCTTCTCGTCCAACATCAGTACCTGACCTCACAAGTGCTCTACTGGATGAATGGGTAAATATTCCCAGAGAAACTTCTTGTGGAAAGCCTTCCCAGAAGAGTGGAATCTCTAATAGCTGCAGAGGGGCAGTCGTGGCCTAATGGACTTGTAACCTGAAAGTGGTGGATTCTATTCTCAATACCGGCAAGAAACGACCGAGGTGCCCTTGAGCAAGGCTCCTAACCCCCAATCGCTCCCCGCATGCCACAATGAATGGCTGTCCACTGCTCTGTGTGTGTGTGTGTGTGTGCACGGTTTGCAGTGTGTGTGTTTACTACTCAATGCTCCTAATGTGTGTGCACTAACTTGGATGGGTTAAATGCAGAGGACAAATGTCAAGTATAGGTTACCAGCCTTCACTTCAAAGGTGGGACCAACTCCGTGGTGTGTTCGCACCGCATGAATTAGGAACGATTTTAGTTCTTGGAACTCCTTTTGGGGGAACTAAATTAGCTCCTGCTTCAGAGTACGGTCTAAACCAGCACTATAGGAACTACCAGTGATGTAAGTGCATGTTGATCAGCCGAACGCACACGAAACACCAGCACCTGCCATTTAATAAAAAGCCATGTACACAAAGTTTATAGCCTATACATTTACTCCACAAACTAACTCTACAAACATGGAAAACAGTGATAGATGGACCTCACAACCTTTACACTAAGGAGATAATCCAACGCAACTTTGGACCAAGCTAAACATGATTATGTACTTCTGCTCAGCTAGCAACATTTTGCATCAACCACACAGCAAATGCTAATGTTTTTCATATACTGTCTACTTTCTTTATATAACAGTTGTACAGTTATGACAGGACTGTTAAACAGAGCATAAATTTATGAAGATGGAGAATGGGAGCGATGTGCGTTAAAGCTCTGCCGTTCTAAGTGCCGTCAAAATAAAAGTCACATTAACAAGCCCAGCATACTTCACTTCAGAGTTCCTACTGGCGGTGCAGATGCAACCAGGAAAACGGCCCTAGGAGAACAGTTAGTTCTCGGGGAACCACGCTGGTGGCTAGTTCCTATAACTGCTCCTAGAACTACCCAGTGTGAAAGGAGCTATTGTCTATGTATTTAGATTGCAGAAACTGGGATGGCCTCAGCCCTATGACCCTAAAAGGTCATATAAGGACCAATCAATGAATGAATGAATTTAGAATGCAGTATCATTACAGTTCTTATTGGTGTAATGGTCAGGGGTCCCAATACTTTTGTCCATATAGTGTATATTTTTGGGCCTTTTTGCCTTTAATTTAAACTTTAATTTGTCAGGATATGGAGAGACAGAATGTGAAATTATGTGGGGAACAAATGGAAAAACATGGAAAAATTATGTCCATGTTCAAGATTTTGAATCTCAGAAACTTACGTTTTCATATATTTATGACTGAATATATAACAACTGCTAGTTTAAGCATTATAATGTTTTTGTTACATAGGATACTTGATTCTGATTCTGGTCAACAGATGGTATTCTGTGCTTGAATATTTGTGCTAAACAGTATAATTGATCATTGTTATAAAAAACAATTTCTTCCAAAGCTAGTCTAGTTTCATGTCTCCTGTTTGATAAATAATGTACAGTCAGCCAGTCATAACAACAAAAAATGAAGCCCTTGTGGGTGACACTAGACCCTGGTGCAAAGCAGATATTATTCCTTATGTAATGGCTTATTGATGAAAGCTATTTCCTGACACCCAAATATTGTCTCTACTCATGTTTCGGCTCATTGCCCGCTGCCTTCATCTACTCGCTGTATCTTGCCATGAGCAGAAAATCTGTAGTCTAATTAAATAATGCAGCGCAAATGAGTCAAGCGATCGTTTTCTATGACCCACGAGAGTGTACTGCACTGTTTAGAAGGCCCACCTGAGCACATATGGCAGGAGATCCCCTGAGCGCTCAGGTTACTGCGCAGGTCCAGCAGTCTCTGTAGGTTGGTGTCTCTGTGGAACAGCACAGGCGCGTGACTGGCCGGGCGCAGGAGACAACAGCAACACACCGAGCCCAGCAGAACCAGAACATACACACCTGAAAAACCAGACAGGATTAGACGTGCGATGTGGACGGGGGAGGATGTTTATCACAACAAGCTAATGCTGGGTTTTAAATGCACCCTGCTACATTATGCATGACTGTATTAAGTCTATAATTATACAGCCGTTGTTTCAACACTGCTCAGGCTGCTCACCTAATAAGCAGTGGTGGACTGGGAGAAACCTGGCTCTAATTTAGCTTATTGACATGCATACAGCTGCATAAATATGCATACTGTATACACAATAGGCGTTTGTTGAAATTTCTTGGTACACTCCACAAGCTTAATTGCAATGTCGCAGACACATACGTAAGAGATGCAGTTCATAGCTCTTTTGTTTAAACTGACCTTGAGAATAAGAAACAAATTACAGGGACTCTGAAGCAAAACAGCCAGGTAATTTTTTATCTTACTCATGCAAAAAAGTGTGTACATTAGCAGAAAAATCTGAATCTGACTTGCACGAGTTCACTACTGTACTCTTTGTTCGTTTTTGGATAATCATTTATCAGACATTTATACCTGTGTAAGCATTCTTTAATCAACAATTCTTCTGGTTCTTATAAAGGTATGTTCTTAAAATAAATTTAAATAGACAATCCTGATTTAGTTACAAAGTAAATACTGGTAATCATTGTTATTTTAGTATTATATACTATTACAGTATTTGTTAATATTTTATCATTTTATCATTTTAGCTTAAGTTTTAGTCATTTTTATTAATAATAAAAATACATTTTATTTGCAATGCGCCTTGCTTATACTCAAAGCAGAAAACAAGCAGAGTCAAAATAAATAATACCTAATGCAGTTAGTTGCCAATATAGTTTAGTATAGTTCTGATTTCAGTTTTAGTTAACAACATTTCTGGTAAGATATTTACAGCATACTACTCACATAATTTTTTGCATAGTGGGTTATGCATAGAATATCTAAATGATGTACTAAATATACGCAGAATACAACCAGAGAACACTTCATCAGTACCGCATCCCACAATGCACTTCATTTCATCAAACTGCCAAAAGTACGTTTACACAAAATTGTATTAAAAATGCAAAAAAAAAACAAAAAAAAAAACATATAGGGCCCTATCTTGCACCCAGCGCAATTGACTTTACCAACACATGTATCATTCCTATTTTGCACCCGCGCACAGCAGACTTTTCCCTCCACAGACGCACGTCGGTAAATTAGGGAATGAACTTGCGCTCCCAGGGGCGGTTCAACGAAAAGAGGAGGCGTGTTCCGGTGTGTCCATGAAGATGTGAAAAAATAGGCATAAATGTAGCTTACACATTAACCCAAATTATCATACACCTGTTTAACCGAAGCTAATTTGGGTGGGTTTCTCCCATCCCTATACAATGTCACTTTTCTGTGTTTTACAGCCCTGACGAGAACGTCGGTCTCCTCGGCTGTGAACCGCTCCTAGCAAATCCGCTATTATAATAGCAATTCGCCATGGAACAAGCGCGCCTGCTCTTAAAGGGACTGTTCGTTTTTTATTTAAGGGGCCACCGGAGGAGTTTTGAGCTCTGTAGTCAAAAAAGACATGACCCTCCCCTCGCCAGCAATAAATTATTCTATGACCCTCCAAAATGATTGTGAAAAAAGGCATGACCCTCTCCGATAATTTATTGATTAGCCTACTTCTGTACTGGTTTGCGCTTGGCAAAGATGTTCAGATAGCCATTGTTTTTTTTACAACCATAAACTCTTGCTTTCTCATCTTACTAGGGCTGTAACGATAGACCAAATTTGGATCGTATCACGATTTTTGATTTTAGATTTGAAAAAAATCATGTTTTCGGTGCTGATGCGGTGTGACTCGTTCAACATGTGGGTGGCGCTGCCACTAAAGCATCTAAAAGCTGTCACAAAGAACCGGCAAAAGTAATGACTTCTTATTTATTAAATCCAGGCAATTGGTTGATGAAACATTGATTAAAATTAAGATACAATTAATAAAAAAAACGAAATTCACTTTAAAGAAAGGCTTTGTGCTTTCTGTTTGAGGTCTCTGAAAGTTTTAAAGTCGCTTTCAGAGCAGTCATGTCTGTAATGGAGAACTGTCACGCCTGTAACATATTTCACATAAATGCGATCACGAAAAATAAAATAAAAAGAATATTTTATGTTCTGTGGAGGCCAATCCTACTTCATCCGGTGGGTATATATCTTTTGGTTTGCGCATGCAGTGTAATTCATAGAATTTTTAATTCATTGAATTCATAGAAAGTTAGGGAATGTGAGATGACGCTCTGATTGGTTTATTTCACGTTACGCCCAAACGACACCTATGAATAATGAAGCTACTTCAGACCAACCCCTTTTAGATTTGCGTCGGGCGCAAGAGTCATTTATCCCGCCGGTATAATAGCAACAGCGCCCAAGACCCGCCCACAAAGTTACTTGCGTTTCACGTTTGATACTTGCATTTCAGATTGTTAAAATAGGGCCCATAATGTTTATTTCCAAGTTTATCTGTAAATGTTCTTGACTGTGTCAAAAATGTGTCTCAACTATTTTAAGAAAGAGTAGGCATTATACAGTGTTATGCAGTAAGCAGTAAGCAGAATGTTAATAGCCCACATTAAAACTGCACAGTATGTATTATATATTGCATACTATTTTTTAAATAATAAGCAAATCAGTATAAGCATTATTCTACACTACTCCACACTAGTATTCCTACACTAGTCCAAGCTCTAGTATGCAAACATTGTAGTCACATGACCTCACTGCATTGCATGTGTAATTCAATAAACGGTGTCCAGTTATTATAGCCTATAAAAATGTCTCCACATTAGGCAGTCTGGTCAAATAATGAGTCAAGGAAGAGATGTAGCTGATATTATCGGTTCATCCATCACACTGCACATTACACTGCGGTATACAGTATCCCATGCTCTGTTGCACACTGCACATTTTGACAAGTGAAGTAAGTCATCCAATCATTTTATGCATACTAGAAATTTGCATATTCAAACATACTATATATAGAGAGAGTATAGAGATTACTTGTTGCAGGAAACAGAATATTATATTCCTAACAGTCTGGTTCACACTGCAGCTTATTTTGGCCAAGAACTGTCCATGTAACACTCTTGTGAAAAATAAGTGCATTTAATTGCTAAAGTACACTTCTTTTTCACAAGGGCAAAGTAACAAAAGTTTGTTTTTATGTGATGTGAGTAAATGTGAAGTACTGTAGCACTGCAAACAAAGTGATGTTGACTCAAGGATATCTCTTTTACATGCTATCAAATGTCTCAAATTAAAATCTTATAGAATATTTTACATGAAACTCACAAACGTTAGCAAATCAAGCAACTAGTTTTTCAGCTGAAGCATTTATTGTACCTTATACCATGGTCTGGGTGAATACTCGATTCTGATTGGCTGCAGGGTGTCCATTAAAAAGTGATAGAGGACACCTAGTAAATAAACCGTCAGGCGTAACCAGGGAAACCAAGTTATTGTTAGTAAAAACTTTAGATTTCGATTTTAAAACTAATTAAAATATAAACTAATGTTTTAAAAATGTGTTATTTGGCAAGTGACCATGGTGGAGGCAACCACCATGGTCGGAGGCAGGAGGCAACCTCACGCCTCGCCGTCGTCCATTAATACCTGACAATGGACACCTCGTCGGGCATTAACCCTTACTTAATTGTACAATACTTTGGGTTCAGGAAGACTGATAAAAGCCTGTGCATCACAACTTCAGAAAGTAGCATATAAACCAGCCAATCAGAGTGCAAGGTTCCCGCCAGCTCTTGGCAGTTTTGTGCGTGCCGTACATCAGACCGTACAGAACAGAACAGTCTGTGAGTGCATTGTCTGCGCCTGAGAGCAAATGAGTAAAGATGCTTAACTAATGTGAGTATTGTGAAAGCACATCATGTCTTTCGAGGGAACCACAAATGTTCCTAATTATCACAAATGTTACTGACCTATGATAGTTTTCCGTTTGTCGACGACAGGCTCTGCCACCCAGTGTCTCAGGAGCCTCTGAAGGTGTGCACTGACAACTCCCACACTGCCCTCAGAGGACACGGACAAAGGAGCTTCTACAGAGAGCGACAGCAGGGCAGCATCCGATTCAGACTCATACACACCTGGACAGAAATCAAGACATCCTACAATTTGAGATAATGCACCAAGGTTTTCATCTTAAAGGGGTCATGTCATGAGAAATCAAATTTGCCTTGATCTTTTGACATATAAGTGGTCTTTGTACCATTAAAACATCCTGCAAGTTTCATAGCTTAAAATGTCCTTATAAACAAAGCATCAAGCACCAAAAACGTCTCGTTTTGATATTGCGGAATCGGTGCGATTTGCATATGACTGCCTCCAAAGCAAGACATCGACGAATAGTTACACATGATCGCATCATAGGCCACGCCCACTGCCGTTTAGTCGCTTATTGGCAGACATTTCCCTAGACGCGTCAAAAGCAAATAAACCCATTATAATCACTGACGCTGTCTACAGTATACAGATGAGAGTTCAGTTTCTGGCATGCTCAACACACTTGAGTCTGTTGACAAAAGGACAAATGGAAGAGTGAAAGAACGTTTGCTTTTACACATCCAGTTTCAACAGCTCGTTTGCGTCTCTGTACAGACTTCAGAAGGATCCCAGTGTCGGAAATAAGTGCTGTATTTTAATGGCGTCCCAGATTGCATTGGAGGATTGTATGTTTGTTCGGAGCATTTTGTTTTGTAAACGAGGAACAGTGTAATGGAGAGTCGCAAAGAAACTTTTGTTGACAGACGAAGCAGCCAACTGATCTAACAGCAGCTGCATCACAAACCACACGTGAATGATTAATGCTTTGTGGGTGAATTATTTTATGGATAATGTTTCTAAACACTAACTCGTGTGCAGTATTGAGTGGGCGTTGATGCTGTTTCCTATGTAGCGACATTAGCCAATCATAAGTGGCCGTTTACTGACTTAAAGGAGCCGCCCCTTAAAAACGAATAATTTCAGACAGTGTCAGAATAAAGGCTGAAAATAATTGTTTTTTTATGCATATATATTGTATATATATATATATATATATATATATATATATATTTTTTTTTTTTTTTTTTTTTTTACGCAAAACGTTATCATTATAAGTGAACCATGACATTCAAGTGATAAAAAAAATGCATGTCATGACCCCTTTAAAATAAACAGACAATTAAAATAGACCCTATTTACCTCCTTACTTCACATTCCTGGTCTTATAGAAAATGATTAATTGGTGCACATTATTCCAAATAAGAAATTGTATTTGTAATCTTTTATCAAAATAAAGTAATCCTTACCTGGTTCCAGTTCTACAGTTATTAGCGCAACATCATCATCATCTGAGAGGGGACTAGGGGTGACGGACAGTTTTGTTAGTGTGGTCCACCTGTTAGGTTTAACAATCTCAGTGTTAAAGGGATAATTCATCCAAAAATCCCATATATGTCATCACTTACTCACTCTCGTGTCATTCCAAATCAGTATGCCTTTGTTTCGCTCTTTTCCATGCAGTTGCAATGAATGAGGACTGAAGTTTTCAGTCTTCAAAAACAATGTTAAAGAACCATAAAAGTGTCCATTCACCAAAAATGTTATTCACCAATAATATTTTCCTCCAGTAAGCTGTCAATGGATCACTCTGTCAGTGTATTTAGCTTGAGAACTGGAGCAGTCTGTATCATGAACAAATCATTCAGACCTGTTTTGTGAACTGGGTCAACTAATTATTTAAAAAGATTCAACTAAAAATAACGATTCGAGTTTGGTTCATGTTGTTTATGTCGAGAAGACACTGTTTTCTGCACTCCAAATCCACTTTGATGCACTTCTAAAGGATGAGGTTACTATTCGTATCAGTGTATCAGGGAAGATCCGGAGCTGAAATTCAGATATGGTTAATGAGAAATTGGTTTGCGAAACACACTATAAGTGGTCGACCAATCACAACAGACTAGGACGTCTGACCAATCAATATAGAGTAGGCTCTCGGAAAGGAGGGGCTTAGAGAAAATTTATCTCTTGTCAAACTGTTTCAGATACTGTGACAAAAGATGTGAAGCTACAATGTATATTATGAGAAAATTAATGTGTTTTTTTAACTTGGATGCATGTAAACCTATTGTAGGAGACCTCTGAAACTAAACGTTTAAAATAGCCTAATTGGGCACTTAAATGTACTGAAATTGCCAGCGCATTACAATTTAAAAAAGTGTGTGTTTTGCAGAAGAAAGAAAGTCATGATTTGGAACAACAATGTTAATGATGACAGAATTTGCATTTCTTGGTGAACTATGATTTTAAAGGCATAATTCATCCAAAAAAGGAAACAATTTTCACCCTCATTTCATTCCAAACCTTAATGTCTTTCTTTCTTCTGCGGAACATAAAATATATTTTTGAAGAATTTTGGTAACCAAACTGTTTTGGTCACCATTGACTTCCATTGTATGGACATTTCTTAAAATCTTCTTGAGTCAAGCAATTGACCTTTCGCCGAGCCCCGCCCCCCTTAGTTACTGTTGCTACGTCCGACAAACAAATGGTCAAACACGACCAGCGCGACAGATAGGCTTTATGCCCAGCTCCACTACTTCCTGAACTTCAGCCAGCTCCTTTGTTTCCTGTCTGCCATTATTGGACAAACTGATTAATCCAGGTGTGCCTGACCTCAGTAGTCACAACAACAATAATCAGACACACCTGGATTAATCAGTTTGTCCAATAATGGCAGACAGGAAACAAAGGAGCTGGCTGAAGTTCAGGAAGTAGTGGAGCTGGGCATAAAGCCTATTGCCACGACGGAAAAAGGTATACCCGTGCGTGTCAGTGACCTTTTTTGGAGCAATACCTCCGCGATATCCTCCAGATTGAGGCAAAAAGGATTACAGTATGCAGTGGAGGGATATATTATAATATAAAAATGCGCAATGAAGGAGACACGACTACTATCTACGTCTCTATCGAGGCTAATGCTTACCGGTGTTCATACACATCATTTGTGATTATGGCAAAGAACAAGGAAACAAGTGTTTAAAAGCATTGTAAGACACTTACTGTTGTGTTTTTGTGTGAAAGAAAAAACTGTCTCTGAAAATAAAAGTGCTGTCAGCAATAATTTCTTATGTGTGTTTTTTCGCATAACGCTATGACTAAAATTTTAAATGCTGCAAAACACATGGGAGTTATATTCCCGATGCTGTAGTTTATTTGATCAGTCACTATATCATTAATCAAGTTTAATTTGACTTTTCAACTACAATTAGGCAGGTGAACTGAAATCTTTTACAATATTTTAGCTATAACTTAGGCCTATATCATTGACAAAAGTATGTGGTGCATTTTCTTCCAAAAATGATTTTCTTTCTCAAATTCATGCTTCAAGTTGACAAAGCACAATAAACGAAATCACACAATAACTGTTTAACCAGACATAGCCTTAATTTGCATCTAAATAACTTTAATTGATTGTCTTTCATAATGCACTTAACGTTACCATAATATTTATTAGGGGGACAACAGATCACAAAAATCGCGGTTGAGACCATAATATTTATTAGTGGGGCAACGGATCATAAAACTCGCGGTTCAGACAATATTATGTTTTTTGAGTTACAGATAGGATAGTTTTTCAGATCAGAAAAACAAAACAAAAAAAACTTTAAGTAACGTTAGCCATCGATACCACAGCCAGCAGACGTATTTATGCTTCGTAATGTTCGACACATTTAACTGGGATTGGGGCCGTCCACACTATCTTATCCATTGTAGGCACCGCTCACGTTGTGTTTTCGGCTTTGGGAATGGAAAGACCACAACTCCTCCAGACAATCTCTCGGGGTATGTAGTGTCCGATTTACAAACGCCATGGGCGCACGCTTCACCATCTTGCTAATGTTTGTCGGACCTGCTCACATAGTAACGGTTGCTATGATGTGTGATTGGACAATGGCCGTTTTGGGGGAGGGGCCGGCGAAAGGTCAATTGCACCTTTAATGAATGATTTGTATGATAAAAGTTGTAAAATTCAAAGAAAAGAACATGCACATTTCTCGTAAAGACATTTGGAAAGACATAAAAACTCTACCATTTGGGACAGGGGTTGCCATTGGTAGCTCCACACTGGGTCCAGATGCAAAGGGCAGCAGGCATGAGAATGGACACCCAAAGCCAGCAGCAGCTCACAATGAGAGACATGAACAGACCGAAGTCATGAACCGCTGGGATCTAATGACGCATGCAAAACAGATAAAGGTCACACGTCAGGTGTTGGCAGAATTTTTTTTTCCCTTTGCATGTTTTAAAATAAATTAACCGGCGGGATTCTCATTACGTCAATACGATACTGAATAAACATGAGATGGTGACAGAAACATAAATGCCCCATGGGTACAAAAGCTACTGTGAATAAAAATATCTCTTTAAAAATTAAAGGTTTGACTGTCTGCTCTACATGTTCTTTCTGCTTATTACATCAGTTGTGTTTGTTTTTTGATTGATGTTAAATCCTGAGCTTCACAGTAGGAGGTCATGTACGAATCCGCAAGTTCACTCAGAACTTTGGCTCATTTAATCACACCACTTAAAGCTTAAACTTGTTTTGATGCCAGATAAAAGCCCTTAATACATAATGTAAGGGTCACAGGTCATGATTAAAGCATTACTCTTTATAATGTGTTACTTTTCTTTGTAATTAATTGTATTACGTTATTGTCTAAAAATTGACGGTCCTAGTAAAAATCTTCCGGGCACTGATGTCACAGCCATGAGCACATCGACAATTTCCACTGAAACAGGAAGCTAAGGCGGGACATATTGAATGGCTCCTCCCCCTTTTCAAATAGCCAACAGCGTTTAGTTTACCTCACAGACTGCAAGTTGTACTTGACAGCACCATGGAAGCGAATCCGAGCGCCGATGATATGTTGGATTCAATAAGAGAGGTGTGAAAAAATTCTAGCCATTTCATTCTTAACCAACATACAGTTATGTGGAAAATGGAATAAAACTCCAGCGTTTGAGCAACCGAACACACATCTCCAACCCATTTTGCTCAGTGACGTGTCAACGGTTGCTTTGGCCTGATGGTATTTATAGCAAAGGGAGCGGGACGCTTTACATTCTAGAGAGCATTTGATTGGACAGAAGATGTGATGAGAAGCTGAAGTCCACGGTGATGTCATAAAAATCCATGATCCATCTTAGCGGAAGTGAGAGACTGTAAGTTTTGCGAATTTTGCCATTGATTTGGAACACACCAGCTTATTCATAACCTTAAGGTTAACATATTCATACCAAAAACTAAAAAACAAAAATTTTTATTTCAGGGGGCATTTAAACAACCAACTCTGATAAGCATGAATTACGTTAGTATGAGGTTAGCCAATCATAACATAGAGATTTTAAAGGTATAGCAGCAAAAACAGCCTGTTTAATTGAACCAAAGAATTGGAAAACTAAAATACAACTGTTTTGGGTGCAGGAAACCTTAACTAGCATTGTAAGTGAACTATGAAAGTGTAAATGTGGTCTTAATGGTCTAAATGTTAGCACATCTTTGTTTCGACAATTGATTTTCTGGCCGTGTTTATCCTGCTCCGCTGACTGCACCTGTGAGAAGGTGTTTGCAGCATACGCTGCTGCCGTCGTGAAGGACGTGAGGAACGTCGCTCTGCCGGCTGTCTTTACTGTGTAGATCATACGCTGCATTGAACTAGTCAGGTGGGCTGACTGTCTGAAGGTACTTATGAACACAAACACATCATCCACACCTAGAAGGAAAGACAGAGGAAGACAGTAAGACCAAAGAACATGTTTATTTACAATGTGGAAAGCTCATAGGTTTTTATTATTCTCACCGATGCCGATGATGACGAAGGCTGCCACTCCGTTGAGAATGCCGAGGTATTTCACTCCAAACGCCACATGATACAAGAAGAGCGCCACGAGACAGCTCAGACCAATACTGGCCAAGCCAAAGAACGTCAGAAACACTGAGGAGAAACAAAATGGATATGACGCATAATGCCAAATCAAAACACTTGAGACTTTTAGTGTTCAAGCACAGTGATCATTCGTTAATTTACAAGCGCATTTTCTTTTGAAATATACAGTATGTAATTTAATAATTGCATGGGTAATATGAAGAGTATTTATTACAGCATTTATTAGAGCATTTATTACTTATAAATGTACACTATACGATTAATAAAACTAGAAAGTAGAAAAATCTAAATTTATACACCTTAAATAGCCACCGCCTACGCCGAAAGTAAATTAAAATAAATGTAAACATTTAAGTTATATGCACTACCATTCCAAAGTTTGGAGTCAGTAAGATTTTTTAATGTTTTCTCTGGATGGATTCATTTGATCTAAAATACAGTAAAGTGGCAATATTGTGAAATATTATTACAATTTAAAATAACTATTTTAATATATTTAAAAAAAAAATTATTCATGTGATCAAAGCTCTTGAGTGTCACATGATCCTTCAGAAATCATTCTAATATGATGATTTGCTGCTCAAGAAATATTTCTGATTCTTATCAATGTTGAAATCAGTTGTGCAGCAGTTTTTGTGGAAACCGAGATACATTTTTTCAGGATTCTTTGATGAACAGATAAATGCTGTTTAATGCGGAAAGAGAAGAGCATTTATTTAAAACAGATATTTGATTAGATCAATTTAATGTTTCCTTCCTGAATGAAAGTATTTAAGGAATAGTTCACCCAAAAATTAAAAAACTGTCATTAATTACTCATGTCGTTTCAAACCCGTACAACTTTCGTTCATCTTCGGAACACAAATGAAGATAACACGAGAATGAACCTCATTGGTTCTTTCACATCAAGCGAACATGCTTGAGCCTCCGTTTACCATAACTAATGTGTGAGTTGATGAATGTTTATATGTGAATAAAAGCCTAAAATAAATCTGTTCATCATATAAAGTGAAAATTTGGACTAAACCACTCAATTCATATTGATTCGTTTTTAAAAATCTCTTTATGAACTTTTTTGAAGCGTCAAAGTGGTAGTTGCATGAACTGTCAATGGAGGGACAGAAATCGCTCAGATATCAGTAAAATATTTTCATTTGTGTTTTGAAGATGAATGAAAGTCTTATTGGAACAACATGATTATTATCTTATTGGACACAAAATTTATTTAGAGGGAAAAAAAATCTTACCCTGACACCACATTTCAATGGTGTAATTCAAAACCAAAAAAAAGTAATGAACAGCACATTTTACTAAATTTTGTTTAGCTACTGCACAATCTTGCTACAAATGCTGCACCGACTCAAAATAATCAGCGAACCTTTTCTTTTGGATCAGTTTATTTAAATCAACTATTCAAATTAGGCGTTTCACTAAAATGAAGGGCTGCATGCACAATAAACTGCTGTAAAAAAACAATTGCTTTGAACTGTAAGAACTACGTAAACTTAGCATCAATACTTCAAGCTAATTTCTCCAACACAAGCACCTCTTGACAGGTCTTTTTGAATTCACCAAGACCTTAATGTCAAATTCAAAATATCTGACGTTCTTACAAACCAAACGTTTTGAATTTACCATTAGCAATCGCAAAACTGCCAAGATATTTTTGGCCCACATGCTTTACCGCACTAGGAGATGTTTTCTGTGGTTTCAAGCTTTTATCCCTGAATTAACTGAAAGTGCTGTGGCGTACAGAGAGTGCTGAAGGTTTTGTAACAAACAGTCACAAACTGGTGTGCAAGCTGAGTGGAACGACAGCGTTTGAGAGCTCTCTATTGTTTCTCAAACAAGGTAGCGCATTGCAAGTGCAGCAGACACATTTAGGGAAGGTTATATGATATACAGATAAAGCACAAAGGTCAAGTTACATAACGTGAAAAAGCGTCATTAAGGTTTTTATAAAAATGTCAAATGGAAAAGTTCCATTATCCAGACGGTTGTTGGTGCAGCAGCTGTGAGAAAATAAGCCTCATTTTAGGAATGTCCTGACAAAAATAGTATAATGACCTGAATATACCGAGAAAACCAGCTGTGGAGCTGTGAGACGGCCAAATCAATAAGATTTACTTGATTAATTGCCCAACAACTAAAGTCACAGATAGTACACCTTCAAGTCTGCATCCTCTTGTGCTTTTAATAGACTCATAGCTGAAATACATGTTTACTGCTTATTTAGTCATACTGCAAAATGTGTGGGTAGTCTGTGTAGGTTCAAGGCATCAGTCAGATTTCATTTCAGAAATCATTTGCAGCTTGTCTGTTGACACAAATGTTGACACAAAGCATACTGAGGCCATTTATAGATGACAAAACACAAGTCATAAACACAAGGCTAAATCAAGGCTTGCATCATATCTTTAACAATATTTTAGCAAGACTGAATTTGCACTTTACAATAAGACTCAATTTGTTAACATGATTAATACATTTGTCACCATGAACTAACAATTTTTACAGCATGTACTAATTTATGTTATTGATAATTTGTGTTTTTTTACAAAACACAACTTAAAATTATATACTATACATATCTCAATTTTGTTTTTAAGAATTCAATCACGATCAGTTCAAGTCAGTGACGCTTCAAACCAAACAGCACAATTGCGAGAGTGACGCTACATTTATAGTTTAAAACTGTTCAATATACATGAGGTTGTGTAACTTACACTGATTTTAGACACAATATCGCCAGATACTTTGTCTGTTTGCTCTGCCCAGGACAATAGTTCCACAGATGTCAAAAGCAGAACCAACAGTTTCTCTCAGAGCAACACATAGGCCCCTATCTTGCACCCAGCGCAATTGACTTTGTACACCGACGCATGTATCATTCCTATTTTGCACCCGACGCACAGCGGACTTTTCCCTCCACAGACGCACGTCGGTAAACTAGGGAATGAACTTGCGCTCCCGGGGGAGGTGTAGCGAAAAGAGGAGGTGTGTTCCGGCACAAACGTTCCCTGGTGCTATTTTGCAGTTTCAGAAAACAATTCCGCCACTGACCAGGAAAAACCTAGTCTAAAGTCAGTGGTGCGTTATTCAGATGCTATTTTAAGGGCGCATGCTTGGGCCATAATGTAGCGTGTGCACAACGCGCATACACTTTGCTTCTCTCATCTACACGCAGCAGTTGACATTTTTGCAAATCATACATAATTACAAGGAAAAATATTCCACATGAGGGAAATCATTGTGGTGTCCATGAAGATGTGAAAAAATAGGCATAAATCTAGCTTACACATTTACCAAAATTATTATACGCCTGTTTAACCGAAGCTAATTTGGGTGGGTTTCTCCCATCCCCATACAGTGTCACTTCTCTGTCTTTTACGGCCCTGACGAGAACGTCGGTCTCCTCGACTGTGAACCGCTCCTGGCAAATCCGCTGTTATAATAGCAATCCGCCATGGAACAAGCTCGCCTGCTCTTAAAGGGAATGTGAGATGACGCTCTGATTGGTTTATTTCACGTTACACCCAAACCACACCTATGAGTAATGTAGCTACTTCAGACCAACCCATTTTAGATTTGCGTCGGGCACAAGAGTCATTTATCCCGCCGAGATCCGCCCACAAAGTTACTTGCGTTTCGCGTTTGATACTTGCATTTCAGATCGTTAAAATAGGGTCCAAAGTGGTGTTTCCTTGCTTTCCTTCCTTACATTGTTAGGTGAATAATTCAATGACTCACTCACAAACAGTGGCTGCATCTGAAATTGCATACTCTCTGAGTAGGTATGTCAAGTGAAAAAGTTGCTTATTTTGCGGCCGTTAAAAAATACATTCTATATAGTATGAATGTGTGTATGATTCATTAGCACTAGGTAAATAACTAGATAAAGAACAAAGTGCAGTAAACAGTAAAACTATTTGCACTACAAAAGAGTGTGTTTATGATTACAATAATAAATAAAAATAAGAAATTCCAGTTTGCAACATCAAGCAGCATTACATACTGTTTTTGTACAGTTTATAACTGAAAGCAGCTTAATGTTAACTGTTAACTAACTGTGAATTAATTAATTACTTGATAAAACTGTGTATTGGATTGTAAAAGCAATTATATAATGAACATAGGCATCTCTAATCTGTGTTGACTGAACAACAACGACCTTAAGTGGGCTAAAACCCCTGTAATGCATGGTATTTTTAGGTTTATTCGATTAGAATGCTTGTTGAGTGTCTTACCAGAAAATGAGGTTAGAACATACACAAGGACAGTAATGCATCCTCCACTGAACAAAGCCAGCAACATGTCACTGTGGAAGGTCTTCCGCACCTCATCATCAAATAACTCTGTACCCCCGTACAACACCTTCACTTTACTAGAGAGAGAATATAAAAACAGAAAATTGGATGAGAGGGGAGGGTAGTCAAGATGAGAATGGGTTACGTTTGACATCAGACAATATGTAACAAGAGAAGGACCAGACGAGGTGGATGAGAGAGAAAATGGGGCACATTAGCAGATGGAAAAAGATAATCTTAATTACATCGAGGGGCTCTTAAAGGAGTTAAAACTGTATCAGAGATACAATGAATGTCTATTTTTGTGTCTGGCCATTGGCTCATTTCTAGGCTTAGTTCCTACCATTGTCATCCCAGCAGTAATGATTGTCATTTGAAGAGCATCTGCATACATTCACTTGACAGCAGTGAGTATAATAGGGTTGTTTTGCAGATGTAATAAAGCTTTGGGTCATTGTCTGAGATTCATAACTGGCGTTGTTTGGTGATCATCCTTGCAAAAATCACTACAACCAAAATCGAAACGGCTGACTAACTGACTTCTGTCTTTGACACTAAGGAATACTTAGTGGCTTAATAGACTCCCATTTTGTGTTTAATCATTTATATATAACTCATTAGTTTTGCATTAGTAAAGTGAACAGTCTTTCCAGCTGCCACACAGAAGAGCGGGAAGACTGAGCCATGATTCATCACCATCGTGCAACTGAGATTGTCTTTGTAAGTTGATGGCTCAGTTTTATGGACGTAAAATTTGTGAAAGCAAATTCTGCAATATAGCAATTTTCATGCACACTTACATTTTCATTTAATACAGTATATTACTTTTATAATAAAAATGCCCTCCTTATGTATGGAGTTGAGCATATATATATATATATATATGTTGCTTTTGGAAGACATTTCCCATGGCAGGGATGGCTCTTTTTGTGTGTGTGTGTGTGTGTGTTTGGAATTACAGAAATGTATTTAATAAACAACATTATGCAGAAAATGATCAAAAGAGAATCAAAACTGCAAAATGCGTGTTTGGTTTATGCTTTAAACAAGTAAAATCCCTGTGGCGTGAGAAATTAAACTCAAGATATATTATCTGAAAACACGTCTCTAAATGACTTGCGTCTTTGGTAATTATATATTTAAGGAAGTTTGGAAATGTCTCAATGGCAATATGCATATGGAAATTATATGCAGATGAGGCTATTAATAATAATTTAAAAAAAAGATAAGCTCTGTATGGGAGAACACAGGGTGGGAGAAAAAAGCTTCTGCTAACTGGGATTTATAAAGTTAATTCTGCACGTTTCCAATGACCATATTTAATGCAAAACAAGCCATAATGAATCTTTTGATGAATCCTCTGGTTTGCATGCTTGTTAAATTGAATTTGCATTTAACCATACATGGTTTTAGACCAGACAAATAAACAAAAAGCTTTCTTGTTTACGTAACTAATACCAACACCAACTGCAATCTCAACACCCACCTGGTGGATTGTTGTGAAAGGATGTTTGCATACTGCACCACAAATTCTCTGAAGAGACGTCTCTGTTCTAAAGGTCTGTCTTGAAGAGAGTAGAAAGATTGAAGAGGAGCTCCAAAATGGATCTCACTGCGAAGAAGAGAGGACTGAAGCTTGTCTGGTGAGAGAGTCTCATCCACATACCAGTAAAACTGTGGATGGGTGATCGCCAAGCTCAGGGCACCTGAGGATAGAGATACTACAATCAGGGAGTTTTATGAAAAACATTTCAGTTACTGGTTGGATTGATTGTGAAAGAGGCCTTGAACATCATACAGCCACCATTTGATGTTACTTTTTACAATATATGTCAGGGGAGTTCTTCTCCTGGACATTTATTTGCAAAGTTAAACACACCTAAACCAGCTAATCAAGATCTTGAGGATCACTAGAAACTCACATTGGCCCTCCAGGAGCAGGATTGGACACCCCTGATATCTGTTAACCAGGGCAAATCCAACTGGAAAACCAGGCCATCCCATGTATATTTTGCTGGTCCAAGATGGTCTATCAGCTCAGCCTGATCTTCACCAACTGGTCAACCATCTAAATCAGGCGTGTCCAATCCGAATCCTGGAGATTCAGCTCCAACCCTGATCCAACAAACACACCTAAAGCAGCTAATTAAGATCTTCAGGAGCTTGATAATTACAGACAGGTGTGTTTGATCAGGGTTGGATCTGAACTCTCCAGGAACAGGATCTAGACAAACTAGAACCAGCTAATGGCCAACTTGGAGACCATGAGAACAGTTAATCAAATAAAACATACTGCTGTTTTAGAGAGTTTAGCTGAGCTTATTTAAAACAAATGAGCTTCATTTTACACTCTTTCTCTATTCAAATTTGATTTACTGAGGATTACTGAATCATTAGTGGAGAGTGGGATAGTTTGCCTCCCCCAAACGACTCACCATGTATATCAGCTAGATCAGGTCCCATCCCATCATAGTAGATCTTCCCTGCACGCTCACTGGGAAAGAGGTAGGACAGGAGGGAGCTTGGAGGAGAGCAGAAGGAAGGTCCCAGGGGCAAGTCTCGCAATGCCTCCAGTGGCTTCCAGCAGAACTGTTGAAACTGAGGGTGCTGCATTAGAAGTCTCTCCACGTGGTGTATGGTGTGAAGGCGTTCGGGGGTGAAAATGTTGTTATCCTTGTCACCCTGGGCCACAAAAACTAGCTCTATCCTCCAGAGGGCCTGGGTCTGAAGGTAGGAGTAGCCTGAAAATCTTCGCTTCCTCATTAAGGGTGAGTCTGGTTTCCTGTGATCTTCAGCATCACTGGAATTGAGTGCCGCTATCTTAGGGTTTGTCGAGTCTGCCTTTTCCTCTTTCATCTTGTTGTTTTTCTCATTTCCAAACTGTCTGGTGTCATTGTGTACCCCTGTCTCAGTCTCAGCAGGTTCTGTGACATTCGCCATTGCAGAGACGTCCTTCCCTTTTCTGTTTACCATGAGCAACAAAAGGTCCCTCAGAGCATTGGCTTCAAAGTCAAATCCATCTGCATCACGCCTGTGCCTGTCCCAAGACCCCAACTGACTTTTCAGGGCAATTGCGAGAGCATCAAAACGTTCTGCAGAGGCATGACTCCTGACCTCGAATGCGCTGTAGGAAAGGTCAATGTCTAATGGTTCACAGTGAAGGAACATATAAGCTGAGAGGGTGAAGGGTACCAGAAATCCCACAGCCAGAACCAGCCCGCTGGCCCAGGGCTGCGTATACACCCAGCCCAAAGCCCACCACAACCCCTTAAAGACCTGCTCGTCTCCATTTTCCCTTTCTGTTCCTTCTTCTCCCTCCTCCTCCTCATCTTCCTCTTGCTCCTCAAACTCGCTTAGGTTCCAGGTACCTTGGAGCAACAAGGGTTCATCTTCCGAATCCATGGCAGGCACTACAACAAAGACACAAAACACTAACATTAACGCCTTTGGGCCTTGTGTGTGCTCCCGCTTGTGCCTGGACAGGTGAATACTGCGATAAAGTGCACTTGATTTTCGGAGAATCGATAAGAGAGTGCCAGGTTATTTTCAGATGGCCACTGCTAAGACAAGGACAAAGTCGTGAAATCTGTCATTCTGTAAGTGTAATAGTGTAAGGTTTTGGCCTCTGGGTAGTGAGTGGTGAATGGAAATGAGGAAACAGTGAACCGAGTCTCACAGGCCAGCGATCAGGCTGGCAGATGGTTTGGCCTCTGGTATTAGATGCTGAACTCAGATGTGTGTGTGTGTGTGTGTGTGTGTGTGTGTGTGTGTGTGTGTGTGTGTGTGTGTGCGATAATATATTCTTCTCATCGAAATGTGAGGAGATTTCATAGCAGGGGAGCCTAGTGAAACCTATATGGGTGCAGGAATCTTTTTGGGAGGATTCAAAGTTGTTTTGCATTGCATATTTAAACCTTCCTCCCCCATTAGTCAGTATACTGTAAAAATAATAAATGCATCCACTAAGAATCACCTTGACACAGTTATTGTAAATAGTGAAGTTAGTTTTGAGAAAATATCTAAGTACAGATGCCTTACTGAAATTTATTTGCTAATGCAGTGGATTCGAAAGCAACAAAATATCCACAAAGCTTAAAAAAATGTATTAACTGAAACTGTGAGTATTGATATATTAAATTAACCACAATTCCTTTTGTGATTCCAGAAGTTTAAAGAACTGCAATAGTTACGTTCATTTCACAGCTTGATTGTATCTATTTTGTTAGCATTTTAATTTAGAGTGAGATTTTTTTTAAATAAATGTATAATAATTTATTAGTTTAAATACTTTTAAGTCATCTTGACACTTGGAAGTTTGCTGAGGCCCCCTTTGTTGTGACTTTACATTTATAAGTGTAACGCAGCTTTTTCAGAAACGTGATAGTTGGATCCAAGTGCAGCAGAAATATTTATTTAAACAAACACAACAACAGTAAATCCAGGCAGTAACGGAATATTCCATAAATGGGCAGAAACAGAACTGAAACAAACACACACATAACATTCATAAAGGACAACATCAGACAAAGAACATGAACAAGGTAACAAGGGCTGCAACAAGAAACAGGTGACAGTGATTAGTAGCTGTGGAGATTAATGAGAGTTACTATGGAAACATACCAGGACCTAAGAAATCATGGATAAGCACAGGAAGTAAAGCACAGGAACCATGAGAACAAAAAACTACATATCAACATAAGAATCCAAGACAGAGGAACATGAAACAGGAATCATGCCGTAAGTGACAACACAAACAGCATTTACACTGTGAAATAAGAATTTATGCTGATATCGTCAAAAACCCCACTTTGTCTTACACACACACACACACACACACACATATACACACATAAAGAGAGACAGAGTGAAGTGAACTAGTGAGCGAGAGAACAGGGACAAAGAGCCAGAGATAACATGCTATCAGCAGCTGACACACAGTTGGCAGCGTCACTGAAAATTAAATCATTCAACTCGTCTAAGCCTGCCTAATTACTGACAGAGAGAGAGACAGGAGTCCAATGTAAGTCCTGTCTAATGTACAATACAGCCTGGGGCAGTGTGAAACTGAGCTTGTACCATTTCATTTTCAACACAGATTGCCCCCAGAGCCATGTGTGCAAGCGCAAGGCCAGGAAGTCATTGACTTTCACCACAGCGTAGCCCAGGGGCAGAGAGAGAGAGTGAGATAAAAAGGAGGAGAGGCAGACAGGTACAGATGCTCCATCTCTATATCTCTGACCCACAGAGAATCTGAAGATTTTCCTCCTGGGATTAGATGGTCTGTGGTGGATCGATGCTTGATTTAGGAGCTAAATAAACCCTCCTGGAAAACTGATAAGCTGTTGAGGTAATAATTAGCATTCTGAGATAGGAGACATTTAAAAGTCACCTTTCAATGCACAAACACCGTAGGCTGAGCTCAGGTGTACTCTAGTGTAAGCTCAATGGGCTCTTATGAGATGGGTGCTTCATTTTGAAGTATTTGTTTGTCATCTTAAAAGATTTGTAGAGCTTATTTTTAACAAAAAGTTATGGTTCACCCAAAATTGAAAATTCTGTCATCATTTACTACTCACTTTTGTGTTTGTTCCACAATATTATATGCATCAAAAAATTTATATTTATTTGTTATTGTTATTATTATTATTTGTATTGTTAATGCTTGGTAGAAGGTGGCAGTGCTAGAAAACGAGCAAAGGAATCTGTTTAAAATTATGCAAAGATATTGAAAGAAAGGGCTACACTTTAAGTTGTCCATGTTACAGTGTAATTATGCATTTAAGTACTGTGTTATAATAATTAACTACATGTTCTTACTATAGAGTTAGAGTTAGATAAGTTTTTGTTTAGGGTTAGTTGCATGTAATTATGCATCATTTATAGTTATTAATACAGTAACTACATGTAACATGTAACAAAGACACTAAAATAAAGTGTTACCGAAGAAAGACCTTCATTCCCTTGGTTTATGATGCCTCAAATATTGAACTAAATTTAATATTCATCTGTGATTCACACTGAATAACTAAATCGGAAAATAATCTTCTGCTGATTCAAAATTCTCAAAATTCAATAATCAATAAATCCAATAACTATGATGACATGGTATAGTTAAACATATTTATCAGTGATATGATTGCACTTGAGCTTTTACATTAATTAATGTATGAGTTTAAATTGGTTTTTGTCTTGAAGTTTTCAGTTCAGTCATGATAACATTTTGTGCTTCTCCACAGGAGAAGATGGTTATTTTGAGCAGGATGTTTGGTTGGTGGCATCTCAAGAGGGTGGGAACCAACATCTGTCTTCACAGTAGGTTGAGAGCTCAACATTTGCCTCAGCAGAGGACAAATTCATTAGGCTGAGAATACATTTTTGGAAAGAGAGAAACAGAGAATCTAAAGCTACATTCACAGTCAATGAACCTTGAATATGTCATCATTATTTAAAAAAGCAAAAAAACAAAACAAAAAAAAAACACTTTATTTCCACTTTTCAAATATTTTCTTAATTTTTATTGAAAATAAATGCCTTTCCGATCTGATAGGTGATGGGAAAAGGGAGTTCGGCAAAAGGCAAATTCGATTCTTGGGTGGATTTACGTCAAAACTGTCGCAGCCCTATTACTACACTATTGCTGCTGTAAATAATCTAGGGCCAGATTTAATAAACAGGGCAAATTAGTGTGAGAGCGCAATTCCAAAACAGCGCCGATGGGAGTGGAAGGTTTGCACGTGATCTAATGACAACACTCAAATTAAAGAACACAGGCGCTGTCAGATCATTTCCATGACCAACGCAATCTACCAGCTAGCGTCTGGTTTAAGACGTGCTTTTTTTGGGCGGTAAATAATGGTAAATTGACTAGCGCAAACCTTAGTTAATCAACTTATTCATTTAAATACTCTCCTCCCATAAATCCTGTGTCTGAAACAGAAACTCCTACAAATGCATATGCAGTAAGGTCAGCCGCAAAAATTACTGTCCACGCCTTTTCAGCGCTAATTTATCTCTGCGTGTCTTTAGTAAATACTGACAGTATTTTTTTAACGCCAAAAGAGGGAAATTATTAATTATTAGTTTTTATACCATGGTCTGTCTGAATACTCGGTTCTGATTGGCTGGAAGATGTAAAATAAAACCGTTTAATGCACAAGTAGTTCCAAGTCGATTTAATCACCGTTCTATATTAATGCGCTGTAATGGCTATTTTGAAGTATCTCTGTGTCTGATTCAAAGCAGGCAGACTGCTAAATCTAACGAGCCACAACTGACGAAAATAACCGTCAATTTGGCCCTTCCAGTCAAATTAAATATTGTGATTTGCGTTGGGTCGTTTTCTGCCTCCAAGTCGTGCATAAAATGGTTTAATGCACAGCTAGCCATGGATTATGCCTTTCATAAATATCATTAGGTTTTGGGAAGTCGCACCACATTTTACAACCTCAACTAACCCTGCCTTGATGGTCTGCACGAGCCCTCTTTATAAGGACTGTTTTGACAGTTTTGTCAGTTAAGTTTTGTATAGAATGCAGTTGTTGATCTCTTCTTTCATAACCAAACCAAAACACCCCAGACTGGACTGACAATTGTATTCTTTAGCTGCTGTCTGAACATTTGTAAATATGTTTAGTAGCTATTTTCCAAAACGCCCACATGATATCAAGGCTTTTTCCAACATAATAATAGTTTAGACTTGTGGGTTTTGAGTGTGGTTGTTGTCCTAAGAGCCAGGGGAAGAGAGTTCCATAGCTTAGGGGCTATAACAGAGAAAGACCTACCACCCATAGATGATAGACGAAATCTCGGCTCACAGAGGAGTTCACAGCCAGAAGATCAGAGAGTTCGAGGGGGAATATACAGTAAGGAGAAAGTAAGTCAGATAGACAGGAAGGAGCAAGACCATTGAGTGACTTAAAGGTAAGCAGAAGAATTTTGTAAGTAATACGAGAAGACAGTGGAGCTTGAACAGAATTGGAGTGATATGAGCAGATTGTTTAGTGTAAGTTAGTAATCTTCCGGCAGAGTTTTGAATATATTGCAGACATGAGATAGAGTGTGCTGGTAGTCCAGAAAAAAGAACATTACAGTAGTCGAGGCGAGATGTGATACACACATGTACCAGCGATTCAGCATCTTATGGGCTGGCATAGGGATGGAGTTTGGCAATACGGCGGAGTTGAAAAAATGAGTTGACTAATATAACCGTTGAAGGTCAGTGAAGGGTCAAGAGTGATACCCAAGTTTTTGACAGTGGCAGATGGAATAATTGATGTAGCTTCAAGGTCAAGTCTGGGAGTATTAGTTATATTTTTGTTAGAGATGGTGGACCAGTACTTAAGATTTCTGTTTTAGTCAGATTCAAACTTCGAAAATTGCAGTTGATCCAGGTCTTTAATTCATTAATACATGATGATAGTGATGTAGTCTGGTGAATAGAATCCGGTCGGCAAGCAGTATATATCTGGATATCATCAGCATAACAGTGGTATTAAAAACCATGGCGGCGAATAATTTGTCCGAGAGGCAAAATGTAGATAATAAATAGTAATGGGCCGAGAACTGATCCCTGTGGAACACCTTGTTTGAGAATGACAGTGGGAGATTTTTAGTTGTGCATGGTGATATAGTATTTTCTGTCAGTCAGATAGGAGGAAAACCAGGATAGCGTGGCTCCTGAGATACCAATCTCTGAGAGGCACATGAGTAGGAATTTATGACAGACAGTATCAAAAGCTGAACTGAGGTTGAGTAATAAAAATGTGGCAAGGTTTCCCGAGTCACCAAAGAGTAAGGTCGTTGATAACCCTTACTAATGCAGTTTCAGTACTGTGGTTTTGGCGAAAACCAGACTGAAATAAATCAAAACTATTGTTGAGAGATAGATATGACTGCAATTGAGTGGCAACAACCTTTTCCATGATTTTTGAGACACACGGTAGATTGGAGATTGGGCGATAATTAGCATAGTCTTTTTGGTCCACATTTGTTTTTTTAAGGATAGGAGTAACGCAGACGTCTTTAGTGAAACTGGAACAGAGGCAGAGAGAATTTTTTACAAGATGTGAGATAGGAGCAGAAATGACAGAGGTACAGTGTTTCAGAAGGATTGTTGGTGCGGGATCCAACCGGCATGAAGAAGAATTCGATTTCTGTGTCATTTCACTAATTAAGATGGGGTTGGTCAGCGTAAAGTTATTAAGTGTTTGTATAGACTGAGCTTGCTCACAAGTAGAAGTGGTCGGTTCATTACCAAAAGTCCCACGTAAAGCATCCAGCTTTCCCTGAAAGTGGTGCAAAAAAGAACAGCACAAGTCATCAGATTCTTGTTGACAGGCATTATGCGCATATAGTAACATAAGTATAGGCTGTACAGGTGGTTTCACAAAGTAAAATCTTCCTCACAAGGTAATGATGGTCACTGTTTCCTTGTCTCACATTGTCAAACTACAGGCTGACACTATTTCTTACAACAATACAGAGCACTGTGAGCCTTTGCAACACAAAAATGTACCAACTGCACATCTCAGAGCTTTATGTAAGTGCCACAAACCCTGTCCTGCTTTGAAAATCCCACTTCCTATTCCAGATCTGTCTCAAAATGATTTGTGAATCTTTCTTACCATGTAAAATGTGGTTGCACCACTTTCTGAGATGTATAGCTTAAGGTTGTTGAGAAAGACCTAGAGAACGAGAGTAGTCATGATTAATTCAATAGCGTCATGTGACCTGCAAACCATTTGTTGGATCAGCCATGATACTAAACAGCTTAAGAGACAATGTAAGATGTTACATTCTGACACCTCAGGTAATGAGGCCCATTATTTACAGCACAGCACCATTATGCATGCTTTGCACATTTGCTTTACCGCTTAAATAAACATTAGTTGTCCCCAGATCAGAGGGGGGTAATATCTCTTACGGTGTCAAATCAACCAATTTATCATTTACACCACAACACACATCCCTGGTGCTGACCACAGCAGCTTTGCGCAATCCTGGTTAATGTTCATTTTGACAGCTGAGAGCCAGTATGCTTCACTTGGGATATATTTCAATGCTGAGCAGACACTCATTCTGCATAAAATATTCTGAAATATCCACATGTCAGTTCTAATTTGTTATAATTACTGCTATATATTTCAAAGTAATCTGCATGGTGCAATAACATAAGAGCAAGTACAGCAAGCGAGCTCAAAAATGTTCTATTGCCATCCCTTAAAAATGCACTATTTCAATAACGTTTTACACCTAAAGAAATGAATGGTACTTTTGTCAATTATAAATGTACCAGTGGCTTAAAAAAGCTGTTGTGGTGGTGGTCCAAAAGTTTAGAGGGCGAAGGTTAAGTTAGAGGCATTTAAGCAATATATCCCCCACTGCGGTTGAGGTCCTGCATCGCAGTACGGGAAGGCGTACGTAGGCCTGTAACAATAGGCCTGAATTGGGCAAGATTTTGCGTCTCACTTCTTCATTTGTCGCCTCTCCAGTCTATCACCTGGAGGTGATAGTGTGGACATAGTGGGGGACTATGTTAGTAGGTGTCCTATAAGTTCAAGAGGAGCTAGGGACAGAGCATAATAGTGGACAAGCTACCCACTCTCTGTCCTCCATTCCACAATTCACTACAACTGTAGGAATGGGCAACCATCAGGGCAACCAATAAGGGCCATGTGGTAGGGAGAGTGCTATGGGTCTCTCTCAGTAGCCCCTCTGGTTATACTGGAGGTAGTAGTTGGATGAATTACGTCAACTAGTTCCCTGGGAGACCTGTCTATCAGTCAGAGCACTTCCCTAGAGGCTCAGCGGCAAAGTTTTCGGTCCTCTGCTGAAAAGAGATTGGGAAGTCATGCCCTTTGACAATCGGTGATAGAGAGCATGAGGGTGTAGAGCTGATGTAGCACTCCACTCTCAGTGCTCTCTCGCCAGTTCTCCCATGTTCCTTAGGCAGAGCAGACCGTTGAGATAACATGGTTCTCTCCTGAGGCATCCTCCGGTCCTTAGAACGGGATGCTTAATACTTTGCTCTCCTTGGAGCTGATGGTTGAGGGTCTAGATGTGGGTATCAGTCCTCTAGTCCGCCCGTCCCTAGTGGAAGCTGTTGGCAAACACATTAGGCTGTGGTCTATCTAGTCAGTTCTGCCCCGGGTCAGTTAAACAGAAAGTATGGGCAGTACTGAGTTGCGGATGTCGCACCTTAGGCTATTTAGCCCTTGTTCACTGGGTGCACTGTATGGCAATCTTTGGCTACAGTCTAGCTCGCTGGTTAATTTCAACAACATTTGTCCAGTATGGCACAGTGGGTATTAATGTTCCCATAGTGTCAACTCCATGAAGCAGAGTAGAGTTTAAGGGGCAAGCCCTGAAAAAAAAACAAAAAAAACACTGTTTATCTCTGCGCAAGCTTTAAAAACGCAAACCTGTGAAAACGCTGACGGCGTGCACATGTGTATTACTTGTTCAGTCTATAGGTATACGTGTTTGAATATATATGTGCGCAAGCATGTAGTCTTTCTTTACAACTTGACCTCAACAAATTACTTGTCTGGCCTTAAAAAATTATAATACAGAATTATTTATCGCTTCCGCATAGCCATGTGAACTGGAACTATTTTGACAACATTTTATCTGTACAGAGGTAAAGGGAAGGAGAAGGGGGCCTTCACAGGGGAGAGACTAGTCAGATCTGGATACGGCCTGGATCCGGTGGACTGTGGTAAACCTCAGGATAAACAGAGAGACTAATATTAGCGTAGACACCATTCTTCTTATGATGTAACAAGTACATCAGGATTTATGGGAAGTGTTCCCGGTTCCGGCTGACCTAATCTATACAGCCTAACATTGAATTATAAAAGTCTATAATGTGTTATGTGTATGCTAGGTCAAAGAGATGTGTTTATAGTCTAGATTTAAACTGACAGAGTGTGTCTGCTACCTGGACAATTTTAGGAAGACTGTTCCAGAGTTTTGGTGCTAAATAGGAAAAGGATCTATCACCAGCGGTCAATTTTGATATTCTAGGTATCATCAACTGGCCGAAATTTTGAGATCGCAATAGACGTGAAGGACTATAATGCGTCAAGAGCTCGCTCAAGTACTGGGGAGATAAACCATTTAGTGCTTTGTAAGTAATCACCAATATTTTAAAATTTATACGATGTTTAATAGGGAGGCAATGCAATGTTGACAGAACTGGGCTAATATGGTCATACTTCCTGGTTCTAGTAAGAACTCGAGCTGCTGTGTTTTGGACCAGCTGTTTATTTATTAAGCGTGCAGGGCAACCACCCACAAGAGCATTACAATAATCTAGCCTTGATGTGATGAACGTGTGGAAGAAATTTTATCTTTAAATGAATCCGCCACTGGTGGACTGTCAAAATAATAAAGAGAACTGCTTATCAGTGGCTCTGTTTACATTCCTGATTGGGACACACTTCTTCAATGGTCTGAAAAAAAGTTGGAGCCGTTTGCAAGCTCATCATCAAACTAAAGGCAAGGTGTCTGCTGCTGTAGTTGAGGCTGATACGAATCACCAGATGACAGAGAGTGTTTTAATTGTGTTCAGCAGGGCCATTTAGCCTGTAATTATAAATGCCCACTCAGAAAAGTGTGAAAGTGACAGAAATGTCTGGTGTTAATGTGGGTTTGAAGGTAGATCAGTGTTTAATATAAAGAAATTAAAGTTTAAAGTTTTCGTCTTAGAAAGAACAAGGGATAAAAATAAGGTTAAAAGATTAAAGTCTTAAGGAAATCATTTTGAAGGAAAGATCTATAATAATTTTTTTAAGTTAATGGATAAATACAGGTTTATTTCAAAACGCATGTCATTTCTGGCAAAGATGTCTTAAGCTGGGCTAGAGTTAAAATATAGTAGAATGAAAATGTTACAAGTTTATGAAAAGACAGAGTACCAGTCCTGAATGCCTTTGAGTCTCTCTCATTTAATGTCAACCGAAAGCTGTTATCTGAGCCTGTGTCATAAGTGATAATAAGCTATTTATAGTAAAGCAGTGTTTCAGTTGAAAATCAGAGACGTGGAGATGTTAAAAGAAACATCAGGGAGCTACAGGGAGCATAAATTTGACAGGGCTCTCTGGATTAATATGTTTAAGAGTATTTATGTAAATTGGAATTGGGAAGTTGAAGATTGAGTCCATCACAGCTTAAAACCCCTTTTCTAGAAATATGAGGAAATACAGTATATAGTCTAATTTAAAATAATAGACTTGACTGCATAGAAAAAATGACAAATTGACAAAGTCACCATAAAAATTATCAAGAGAGCCCTGTCAAATTTATGAAAGGCTAGTGGGTGAAAAAAGGAGGAGGATGGGAACATCACTGTTGTTTGACTGTCCAGTCTGTACACCACGACCTGACCGGATAGACAGATTCGAAAACTGCGAGAATGTGGTGTTTGTAGTTGGCTCTGGCTTCAGAGACAGAATTGGCCTGAATTGGGCAAGATAGGCAGTGACCACTGAATTTGAAGTGTTAGTGTCGTTGCCCTCAAATTATTCTGCTTAAAGAGCTGAGTTTGTGGCTTTAACTGAAGCCTGGAAATGAATGACAGGAAAATGTGTGACGATTAAAAACTATCGTTATTTGTTTAGGGTAGCACATGATTTTGGGGCGCTGTGGGCATTGAACAATTTTGAAGTCAGATGGTTGACCTTTTTTTTCATGCCGAGTTAGTATCATATTTGCTGGATGCTATTTTGTTGACTGATCAAATTTCTATTTGTAAATGCGCAGCGCATACTAACAAATTTTTTTTTTTTTTTTTATTGCAGGGCAGACGCAGCTGAAAAGCTGATGCCACAGAAACAATGGAGATTGTGTGTACCATGTTATCTGAAAGTAACCCTGATTTTTCTGACTCCTCACAGAGCATGCAGTCTTTTGATTAAGACACAGAGAAGTCTGTTTGGAGGAAATCTGGCTGCAGTATTAAAGACGTGTTTGGTTTAGTGTTGATGGCAAACCTTGTTTAGCGAAACATTTCTTCAACCACTATGGTAAATTGATGCACGCATCAAAAGGGGGGATGATAACTTTTGTTTGGGGGAAAAAAAGTAAAAAGTTTTGGATATTATTTGGAAGACCCCATTTATGGTAATGGAAGGGTCTAAACAACGAGTGCCATCAACATCAATTGAGTTGTGAGATCGTGTTGTAAAGTCAAGTCAAGTATATCTGTATAGCGCTTTTCACAGTACAGATTGTATCAAAGCAGCTTCACAGTATTAAATTAAAATAATACAACAAGGTTTGTTTCTAGTGGAATTGAAAGAAATGTCTTCTCTCCTATCCAACATGTATGTTTAGGTGAAAGCAGCTAATGGAAAAGCAGCTGATACCCCCTGCACGACATCAAACCGGGAGATATATGAAGTTATTAGGGGATTATGAAAACCTGACAGTTCTTGTTTAAATTTTAATTTTGGTGTAGAGACAAGGCTAAAGAGTATTTTAAAAAGTTTAGGTTTATGTTCATTTCTGTTTTATTTTATGTTCTATTATTTTCTTTTTTATGTGGGCTATACTGTGCTGGCAATAGCAAACAGCACTGAGAATGCTTTGACAATGGTTAATGATGAAATGAAACAAATCAGAGATGCTGTTATACAGAATAGATTAGTGTTATACATGGTAACTGCTGAGAAAGGAGGGGTATGTAAAATGTTGGGTACATCATTTTGTTTGTACATTCCAGACTACAGTGACAACCTAACCAATATCATGGAGCACAAGAGAATGGCTGTAAAAGAACCACCCATAAGTAATAACTCATGGTTTGAATGGTTCACCAACCTCTGGGGAGAGTAGGGCTATTGGAAATGACATACAGTTCTGCCAGTGATAGTGATCAGAGTTTTGGTGTTGCTGTGCCTGCCATGTGAAATCCAATGTTTTCCCAGCTTTAGTAGAGAATGGTGAAAAGTACAGTTTCATATCAAATGCTTCAAATGTCTGATTATGAGGATCAATTCAAAGACGTATGTCCAAAAACACAGAGTGTTTTCAGTCATAAATGTGATGAAGTGACTTAAATTTGCTGTATTATTATATTAGTTATCAATTAATGATAAAAAAGGGGGAATTGTGGAAGAAATTTTATCTTTAAGATGTGTGTGACCATCATATTACAGTTAAAGAGCACAAACAATCCTTATTCTAATATGGAATTGTATTGGAATGGTAAAGAGTGTTGGTACGTGACAGGAGGGCCTCCACTCAAGTATAAAATATAATGAACAAATCTAAGAATGTTCCACATATGGTTGAAATACCATTATTGGCCTAGAAAGATAACATTCTGGGAGTCAAGACTATAAAAGAGGAAAGATGTCCTCCCTTCTCTGCAGCCACTCTGTGTGACTGTACGACTGCTGACCTTTTCTTGCAAGAACATAAACCTCATCAAAAACAATTGGAAATGTTTGTCTCTTATTCAGCGATAGAATTTAGTTTGTATGCCTTTTGATGTAATTTAGTTTGTATGCCTTTATGCCTTTTTTATGCCTTTTGTTTGTAATTTTGTTTGCCTTCCTTTATGCCGACAATTTGGATGTTTTGTCGTCGAGATCTTGACTCTAAGTCACAGGTCTTTTCCTTAAGCTTTTCACATTCTAGGTGTTCACAGAGTTTCTCCAGTGATGCGATGCGGGCTTCGTGAACTTTTGCTGCCTCTTCAGTCTCTGCTACTCTAGTGGAAATATTAGCAAGTGATACGTTCACCTCGGATAAAGTAGATGAAAGGACATTAAACTTTCTGTCAAAGGTGCTGCTCAATTTCGCTCAATTAGCCGGCGACGACTCATGAACTTTATCTGTACCTCCTGGCTCCTCAGTATTCAATTTTTCAGGTTTCTTATTCTTTGTCGGCATTGCTCAGGATGTTCAGAATAAATATCTTGTGATATTTAAGCGGCTACAAGATATTTTAACAGACAATATTACAGACTTGTGGAGAGCTATAAAAAACACGTTCATTCATGTTGGTTTTAAAACTCTCTTGCTATGTTCTGCTGTAAGTGTGTCTGGTTAAAGGGTTAATAGCTTGATTCTAACAGTCCCTAATAATCTCCCACTGAATGCCGCTTGAGACTTCATCCATTTACTGTAAGCATGCATGCTCTGAGAATTGAAAGACTGGCAGATATAGCATATCATGAGCACATTAATTATGGTTGCTTCTTCTGCTGTTGCTGTGCTGTCATTGCCGGTCCCCATGCGTGAAAGACATTGGGACTAAAGTAGCTGCTGAGAAATGGGCCAGACCTGCTCATTTCTACCTGTTTGGTTTATTTCTCTCTCCCTCCTGACTTGAGAAAATGAAAGACAGCAAAAATTTGAGAAACGACAATGTAGAAGGCTGTCTAAAGCAAGGTTTTTATGGTTTTGCTTTTCCAAATTTGTCTTTGAATGCTGTTTTAATTATATGTGCATCTTAACACTAGTTTAATTAAAATTTCAGTTTAGTTAATCTTACTTTCAGCAAGGTTAATTTAGATTGAATTTTTGGTTGATCCAGATCATAATCCCAGATCATTTCCCAAATGCACAAGCTCCTTTGCTATCAGCATAGTTTAGCGATTCTTAGTTCCAACAAACATTCACAAACAGCTCTGCAAACTTGTGTGGTTGGAACTACAGCTCTCGACCTGTGGTTAGAAATGATAGCTTTAACGTAGGCTCTACCAGGAAGAATCATATGCCACGTCATTTATTCATAACTATTAGGTCTGGTCAATCACTGCTTGACACTTGGAGGATATACAAGTACCGAACCTTCTCTTTTACATTTGCAGTTGACGCTGAGGTTTCCCTCCATCCTGCCCACCACCACCAGCTTGGTTGTCTTCATCTTCAGACAGGATCAGCCGAATCTGCTTCCCCAGGATTGGGACTAGGACGGGGCCTACGCCAAATAACCTTTCTATACAACTAGACATGAATCATTGTAGCACGCTACCATCTGTTAATCCTTTATGGAATAAATGCCATGTAAACTTTCACCTGCCATCTGAGACTTTCTGGTAGAAACATAGTATGGAAGCATGTTTCCGCCACAGAATAAAACATTTTAAAAGATAATTGCGACTTTTTATCTCACAATTGTGAGTTTACATCTTGCAATTCTGACTTTTTATCTCCGAATTGCGAGATATAAAGTCAGAATTGTGAGATATAAACTCACAATTGCTAGAAATAAACTTGCAACTCTGACCTTTTTTCTTGCAATTGCGAGTTTATATCTCACAATTCTGACATCTTTTCTCAGAATTGTGAGATATAAACTCGCAATAAAAAAAAACTGACTTTTTTCCTCACAATTGTGAGTTTATATCTCACAATTCTGACTTTATAAAACGCAATTGCGACTTTATATCACACAATTCTGACTTTATAACTCGCAATTGTGTTTATTTCACGCAGTTCTGACTTTATAACTTGCAATTGCAACTTTATATGAGATGTAAACTCGCAATTGTGAGAAAAATAGTCAGAATTGTGAGATAAAGAGTCGCAATTACCTTTTTTATTTTTTATTGTGTGGCGGAAACAAGTTTCCATACCTGTTAGTATCAGTGTTCGAATTGAGGGGGGGCTGGGGGGGTCCGGGACCCCCCATAAGCATCAAGGGACCCCCCATAAGGCCCAAAAAATTACCTTGGGGGGTCCCTTGGTTTTTCATTAAAACTATAGAAACATAATTTATTAGGTAATATATATATATATATATATATTAATCAAAGTATTGCGCTGCCGCTCCCATAGAAAGTAATTCAAATTAGATTTGCGTATGAAAAGACGCTCAAGTGCGCCACACGCTGTTTTCTGAAGGAATTTACAGACTGTTGAATTTATAAACAGACACATTTTATTTATCGTGCCATTTATACGCCAAAAATAGTTTTTTTTTTTTTTTTTTTTCGTGATACGCACTGCAAACCCCTTGGGTAGGATTAGGGGTGTGGAGTACGTGCGTATTACACGCCATAAAGTGCGTATCATATGCACGCAAAAACTATTTTTGGCGAATAAATGTGTACGAGAAATACATTTCGTGCTATAGATAAGCACTTTCACAAGAGTCTGGCAGAGTGGATCCTCATTTTCACCTCACAATGACGGTAAGATAATATTTCTTTCTTTTATGATTGTTTGGTAATTTACTGATCTGAATAGAATCGACATTAACGCTTGTCCGGGACACGTGTGTGTGTTTTTTAAGGGACAAGTGAAAGAGAATTGCACTTGCCCAACCGGACAAATGCCCTGATTAAAACAATTTTCAATATCAAAAAAATAAAATAAGAAATAACGTAGCCTACTCGGTTACTAACGTAACCTCAGTTCCCTGAGAGTAGGGAAAGAGTATAGAGAGTACAAATTAGGGAAAGAAATGCCCTTTATAAAGCTAAAAAAAATATTCTGATAGGAGTGTTTTCCAACAGTGATGTAATGAAACATTGACAATTTAAGTTTGAAGGGAGTAAAGCCTCTGTTTAGGCTGGAAATGTAATTTTGACAAAAGAAGAACTTTTATTTTAAATAAATCTTAATTTTAAATCAGCCTACTTCAGTGTGATATCATATTATCATGCTTAACAATGAGAATTTGAATAATTGAAATGTGATGATCAGATGCAGATATCTAAATCAAAGAATATGGGTGGTTTGCGGGTGGATTATTTATTTTTAACAGCAGATTCGGGGGACTCAAAGTGCACCAGATTAATGAATTTATCTTTAAAATGTACAAAATTTTCTTCCGGGGGGGCATGCCCCCGGACCCCCCTAGAGGGACCCCCCAAGAGCTTTGACACAATTCGAGCACTGGTTAGTATGACATGTTGACCTAAAAAGATCATGCCACTGTGGAACAAAAAGCAAGCTAACAATCTATATCCTTCATTCCATTTAAATACATATATTTCAATCTATATGTTTTAGGGCAGTGGTATTCAAATGGCGGGACATAATTGCACAATTTTACTGTTTCTACAGTTTAAAGTGAGCAGCACGTAAAAACAACAGATCGGTTCACATCTCAAGCGCTCAGGGTAATGATCTTTTGGCGATATCCTCTAATATTTTCATCAACGTGCTTAATTCAAGCTCTTTCCATTCTGTGCGAGTTGCTTTTCTCTCGCTAAAGATGTAAAGCGCCGCATTAAAGGTACAATATGTACGAATTTTGTATCAAAATATCCAAAAACCACTTGCACAGTGTTATATATTTCTTTCAATTGTGTACTTCCATTATCCTAAATGTTTCTAAGAATTTGTAAATTCAGAGAGATTCACAATTTTAAAAAGTGCCTGTCCCTGTTCACTTGTCGTCTGTCAATGACGTAATATCCGCGTTATCCCTGGTTTCCGCTTGTACAGACAGACATAGTAACCATGGTGACAGACGTGGACAACTGCGTAACGTCTAGCGCCACGCTGTTGTTGTTTTGTTCAAACATTATGGACCATGGCAAGCAGACTTTGGGACAAAAGGAGAACTAAAACGAGGACCAATATCGGCGTGGCGTGTTCGAGATGCCGAGAGCTCCGCATCCGCGACAAACTTGAATGAAATGTCCTTATTCCTTTATATCCGCGGGACTCGTGTGTGGCGCTGATATCTGTCTCTCATTAGCAATTGCACCCTGTTTATACCTGTCAGGATCCTGCTCTTACTGTCTTGTCTGTTTTGTCATTGTTTAATGTTTCCTTGTTGGTTTTGTGTCTGAGCACATGGCTCTGTCTTTGTTTGTGTTTGCCATGTGCTCCTCTTGTCCTGCCTCCTTGTTTTCTGTTACCACGCCCCATTGTTTAGTTCTCATCTTGCCCTCATTTCACTAATTGTGCTCACCTGATCCTCATGTGCTTTGGTCCCTTTCATTAATTGTGCTCACCTGATCCTTATGTGTTCTAGTCCCTTTATATTGTGCTTCTTTTCCTCTTGTCTTTGCTGGTTCGTTTTGGTGTGTTGTCTGTGTTCCATGTGTGCATTAAGTTTCCACAGAAATTGACAACCTCTGAGATCGTTTGGAGTTATCTTCATTCTGGTTCCCGTTTGGCTTCCACTCAACATTATTCACACCACTCATCCTCTCCGTTGTTTGATGTCCTGGTCGCCCGCCTGCTAAATGTGGTGTTCTGAGTATCCTCATCTGTACGAATTGTCCATAATAAACTGTTTGCTCACTGTTCATTCTGCGCCTGGGTTCTCTTTCTCTAAACCGTGACAATACCACAGTCATGTTAAAAAATATGATATTCACTCATCCATAAACATTATTAGATCCATCAGCATGACAGCAAGTCCCATCATTCCGCTTATCACTGCGTCATCAATCCACGCCTTTGTAATTGTAAGAGGTTAGCGACCCCTAGCGGTGGAAAAAAAATTACATATTGTAGCTTTAAGAGCTGCAGACGACACGGTTATTTTAACAACAGTGGCAGAAACATCATGAGCAGTAAAAGAGATACTTTTGCTTAAACGCTGCAGAAAACGAGAATGCGGCTAATACAATTATTTGTTATCTGTCATACAGATGACCGTTTAACTAAACTAGGTTTGTGACAAGTTAACACGTGGCACCTTTAGATGTTTTGTTTTATCCCATACATTTAGCATTATTAATCAGTATATTAAGAGCATTTCATAATAAACAATGTTTTAATTTGGAAAATTATTTAGAGATTGCAAAAAATAGTCCACTTTGCTTTACTTTACTACACTTTACTAATACTTTTTCTAAACCCTGCACCCCCAGTATGTTTTCTCAGTCCCAATGTCTTCTATGTAAATAAGTAATAAAAAAAATTTGCTTGATAAAACATCTGATCTAACCTTTTTATATCCAGTTGGGAGAAATAATTACTTTTTTGGTAAATATTGGTAACAAATCTTAGACATCTCTGCTTTGGCTCCCGGGGCCCAAGATTCTCATATTTGATGGCTATTTTGATTGTTTAAGATTTTTTCTTTTCTTCAAGTATTGTCCAGACCTCTGCTGGGAAGGAAATATAGAGAACAGACCTCTTAGAACTTTAATTGAATACCCCTCTATTAGGGTGTCAACAATCAGTCCCAGACGGCCCAGATCCCGCCCACATCTGGTATGCGTGTTATCCACATGTACCAGATGTGGCCCGGATCTGGGCCGACACTATGTTGCTGTCTGGGGTTTATGTGTATAAATGACGTAAAAGGGAACATGCGATGTATCAAACATCAAATAAAGCAAACAATGGGGAACAAAAATAGTGAAGTAGGAGATGCCATGTTCAGAACAGCAGTATCTTGGAGAAATTACATTGTGGAGAAAGTGTACACCAATTATGTAAATGTGATTAAAAAAATAAATGGCTTTCTGTTGTTTGTGTAAATTAACTATAATAATATGACATTAATTGCATCCTCTAATCAATTAATTAGCCAGGCAGAAATGATTACTCCCCCACCTCCAGTGACGTCATTAACGACAGTCCTATATTGTTGAACTGACGTGATTCAAACTACAGAGGTGTGACCATGTTACTACGGTTTCGGGAAACAGTTCTTAGCTATAGTTTCTACAATGATGAATTAAACTACAGTACTGTAAACTACAGTATTGTAATGGCCTCCTCACTGGCCTTCCCAAAAAGACCATAAGACAGTTGCAGCTCATACAGAACGCTGCCGCCAGGATTTTGAGCAGAACCAGAAAATATGAACACATCACACCAGTCCTCAGGTCTTTACACTGACTCCCAGTTAAATTTAGGATTGATTTTAAAGTATTATTACTGGTATATAAATCATTCAATGGCCTAGGACCTCAATACATTGCAGATATGCTTACTGAATATAAACCCAACAGATCACTCAGATCACTAGGATCATATCAGCTAGAAATACCAAGGGTTCACTCTAAGCATGGCGAGTCTGCTTTTAGCTATTATGCCAGCCGCAGCTGGAACCAGCTTCCAGAGGAGATCAGACGTGCTCCTACAGTAGTCACATTCAAATCCAGACTCAAAACACTTCTGTTTAGCTATGCATTTACTGAATGAGCACTGTGCCAATGTTCGTCCGACTGTTTGTACTGTATTTTATTTTATTTTTCTAAACTGTTTTAATTATTCCTATTTCTTTTATTATTTTAATTTCTTCTATGTAAAGCACTTTGAATTGCCATTGTGTATGAAATGTGCTATATAAATAAACTTGCCTTGCCTTGCCTTGCCTACAGTGGTTTGGCAATGAGTTACATTTGTCCGGGAAATGCAGCCCTGAATGATTTGTTCTCAAATCAGACAGTGGTTCCTAATCCAACTAAGACTCAATGATGCGGTCATAGTGGGCACAGCTCACACAATGGATCATGAATAAATAATGACAGAACTTTCATTTTGCTATTCCATTGAGGAATCAACAGAACAGTATTATTTTTTAATTAAAGCTACACTGTGTAATTTTTTAAGTTGATTCTTATCAAAAAACACTTTGTTCTTTCAAAATGATATGTGCTCATTAATGTGTAATTACTTCTACCAACTAATCAAGTATTCTCGTAAGCGTAGAATCTGCCATTTAGAATACATATGAGCGAGTCGCTCGAATGGCGGCAGCCATGTTGTGCCTCCATCTTGAAAATACATTAGCCAAAGAGGGACATACCTGGAAATTCAAGCTTCGCCTTTCACGCTTTTACACTCAGTGGCACCGTGACAAATGCGAGGGGGAGATTATTCGCGACTGCCGGCAGATTTGAAAGCCGGCCACCTTAGGAGTTAAAACGCCCTCGAAATGGGAGGGGCTAGAAAGTGATATTCAGTTGGTAGTCATAAACAATTTCACCGCTAGATGGGAGAAAATCCTACACAGTGTACTTTAAAGGTACACTATGTACATTTTTTTGTTCAAAATTGACAAAATGTAAATAATGAGTCAATACATCATCAATCCTTCTTCTAAAACTGATTTACGCTCCGGCTGCTTTGAAGGTTGACGTGGAGCAGTTAAATCTCCAACCTCCAGAGAATTACCTGTTTAAAACAAACACCGAACAGAGGAGAGTCTGCTGGAGAAAAGAGAACGAGACAGAGCTCGTAATAAAACCAGAATCAACATCTGCTTGGCGTTTCGGAGATGGCGAAAACTGAGGGATTTGATATGTTGTTGCGACACAGATTTTTTTTTTATTACTCCACAGGTGAGTAAGGTATTATATTGGTAAATTGTCACATTTAACTCTCTAACAGAGTTCAGTGTAAAGCATTATCTATAGTGAAGGCTCATTTCATTATGGTTGTTGAAGTGTAATGCTGGAATTTATTTTCAAGGCAGCATCGTGTCTATTAATAACGTCTTCAGCTAGTCAGGCAACACTTTACAATAAGGTTCCATTAGTTAACATTTAATGCATTAACTAACATTAACACAAATACATTTATTAAGTTAAATGAATAAAAATACCCTTATTTATTTATTGTTTGTTCATATTAGCTCAGGTCCAATAAATAATATTAACAGACACAACTTTTAATTGCGTATTAGTAAATTATGAAATTAATATCAACTAAGATTAATAAATGCTATAAAGGTATTTTCTCATTATTAGTTTATGTTAACTAATATGCTGTAGTTAATTAATGTTAACAAATGATTATTTTATTTCAGTTTATTTTTCAACCACCGGAATTATAATAATCTAGTTTGTTAATGATGTCTTTGTCTATAATATAGGCTACGATATTAACCCTGGCCTGGTCTTAAAGGAAACCTATTGCAAGTGGTCCATTTTTTATGCTTCAGTTCCGTGATTTGATTTCAACAGCAAACCAAAGTAAACATTCAAAATAACTGTTCAATTTTACGCTATTTGCCTTGATGCTGCACTCATGATCCACTTTATTCAGCTACGAAAATACTCAGTTGACCTAAATTGCCCCGAAAGCGCTGTTGCCAAACTGTTACGAGAAAGTATAGACTCTGTTATTTGCCCAGTCCCTGTTTCATCCATAACTGTTTTAATGTCCCTCTCCATCTAAGAAATAAGGAGAATGTAATATTTATAGTGCAGTAGCTTACAGCTGTAGTTCAATACAGTGATAAAAAGCCTTCATACTAAGTGAGGTGAGATTCTAGTTATTTATTTCTCCCCTGCTACCGTGCAAGTGGTGATATCTAAATAGATTCAGCTGTTGATTGACAGCACAGGGATGAGCTGTTATCAGCTAGACCAGTGTTGTGTCTGGTGAGGTTGTGAGGTATAGTCTCCTGTGGCATTGTGTTTTTGCTACACTGTGCAAACCCTGCATGCTCTCTGTCTGTCACATTAGCATTCATGATTGACAGAAAAAAAGGATAGAGGCTTGGCAGATTTTGAGATGGTTTGGTACCATAATGAACATAGATATTTAAGGAAACAGCTGATCACTAAAAGTGTCTAGTGAGCAGTCCGACATTTATGTCATATTTTGTTGCATCTTTCAGTATGTTGTTATAAGGCAATGATTTTCAACTGGTGGATCATTAAATGAGTCACATGTGCAAATGCTTGCACACTATGTGCAAGACGGAGTGTAAATCCCTAAGTATTTCTAAGTTTTGCCTTTCATATAATCAAAGCCTTTCAATTAGCCTTTCTCCATTTAACTCTTTCCCCGCCACCATTTTTTTTTTTTAAAGTTGCCAGCCACTGCCAGCATATTTGATAATTTTCAAAGCAAATTTGATAATTTTCACATGGCCCCAAGAATACTTTTTTGTATGAATATCTGAACATGCAATACATCAAAAGAACAGGGCCTCTGCTTTATAGGCTATATATATATAAAAAAAAAATAAAAAAAATCAACTTTTACTGTTATTGTAGCTTCATGCATTCATATTTTTATCAACACTTGAATGTGGGTAAGTTTCATATAAAAAAGAGTTAATAGTGTGTGCAAACACAGGTGTTCGACATCTGCTCACTAGAAGATGTATTCCTTGTCCAGTGTCTGTACCGTTTCTCTCCAGAAGTAATGAGCGATAAAATTAGATATTTAAACTTTCATTTAAAGTGGCTATATGTAGAATTCAGAAACCCTTGCTATTAGCGACACTGGTGGCTGTTAAGTGAACTGCAGCCAGCAACTTATTTCTTGTGCTTGTACAATACACTAAACTTCATTCAAGGCCCTGGTATACATTAATTGAAGCAAAGTTTATTTTCATTCTTTGCTTAGGGGTAAAAAGTTGGAAATACCTTTGCAGTAATACACTGTTAGCCAACATCTAAACGCCATCTGCACTGCTGAGAGCGATGTTTAGATCAATATGCAAATATGTGCTGCATGCTTTCCTCTCAATAACAAAATAACACACAACACACAACAGAAATGACAGCTGTGAGAAAGCAGCAGTTAAGAAAGCATGTGGATAAGTTCGCACCAGCTCTGCAATTCACTGCCATTATGTCGACAGATGAGGTAATTAAAATTACACTGTTATGATAATTATGACCGCCGCTAGCGTAGCTAGCGAAAGCGGTCATATAGGGATTGTCAAAGTTTTTTTTTTTTTTTTTTCCCGTCACCTTACTGAATTTTTCGTCAACGATACCAGGGACACCGAAGCACCGGGGAACATGAAATTTGGTGGGCATGTAGCCCCACTAGACTTCTAAGGAAAAATTTCGTTTGGTCCCCGGGGGCCACTCCCCCCCCGCGCTGGGCCCCCCCAAACCCCAAAAAAGGCAGTTTTTCCTAAATAACTACCTGAACCGTGGCACAGAGGATGAAGAAATTTTTATGGTATGTTGGTCTACTAGACTTTTACGGAAAAATTTCGTTTGGTCCCCGGGGGCCACTTCCCCCCCGCGCTGGGGCCCCCGTAAATTTTTCGTCAACGATACCAGGGACACCGAAGCACCGGGGAACATGAAATTTGGTGGGCATGTAGCCCCACTAGACTTCTAAGGAAAAATTTCGTTTGGTCCCCGGGGGCCACTCCCCCCCCGCGCTGGGCCCCCCCAAACCCCAAAAAATGCAGTTTTTCCTAAATAACTACCTGAACCGTGGCACCGAGGATGAAGAAATTTTTATGGTATGTTGGTCTACTAGACTTTTACGGAAAAAATTCGTTTGGTCCCCGGGGGCCACTTCCCCCCCCGCGCTGGGGCCCCCGTAAATTTTTCGTCAACGATACCAGGGACACCGAAGCACCGGGGAACATGAAATTTGGTGGGCATGTAGCCCCACTAGACTTCTAAGGAAAATTTTCGTTTGGTCCCCGGGGGCCACTCCCCCCCGCGCTGGGCCCCCCCAAACCCCAAAAAATGCAGTTTTTCCTAAATAACTACCTGAACCGTGGCACCGAGGATGAAGAAATTTTTATGGCATGTTGGTCTACTAGACTTTTACGGAAAAATTTCGTTTGGTCCCCGGGGGCCACTTCCCCCCCCGCGCTGGGGCCCCCGTAAATTTTTCGTCAACTATACCAGGGACACCGAAGCACCGGGGAACATGAAATTTGGTGGGCATGTAGCCCCACTAGACTTCTAAGGAAAAATTTCGTTTGGTCCCCGGGGGCCACTCCCCCCCCGCGCTGGGCCCCCCCAAACCCCAAAAAATTCAGTTTTTCCTAAATAACTACCTGAACCGTGGCACCAAGGATGAAGACATTTTTATGGTATGTTGGTCTACTAGACTTTTACGGAAAAATTTCGTTTGGTCCCTGGGGGCCACTCCCCCCCTCCCGCGCTGGGGCCCCCGTAAATTTTTCGTCAACGATACCAGGGACACCGAAGCACCGGGGAACATGAAATTTGGTGGGCTTGTAGCCCCACTAGACTTCTATGGAAAAATTTTGTTTGGTCCCCGGGGGCCACTCCCCCCCCCCCCCCCCCCGCGCTGGGCCCCCCCAAACCCAAAAAAATTCAGTTTTTCCTAAATAACTACCTGAACCGTGGCACCGAGGATGAAGAAATTTTTATGGTATTTTGCTCTTAAGGGGCCACATCAACCTAGCCCATAATCACTCATTTGTGATTTGCGCCCCTCCCATAAAAAATGAAAATGCAATATTATTCTGTTTTAATCGCCCCTATCTTCAGTGGAGATGTTCAGAACTGCACCATATTTCATGTGTATGATTAACTTGACATCCTCTGGGGGTATCCTCTGCTGAGTTTCGTAGAATTTCATCCATGGGGGGGTATAAAATAAATTCATTTATGTGCACATTTAGTGACTGTACACTCATCGGCCTGTAGATGGTGCTGTTGAGCGAAGGGTTGCTGGTTTAGGATGATACTGTCACACACACACATGCAGGAATACAAACAAACGCAAGCATGCACACACACTGACATCCACACGCACAGACACACACCCATACACACACATACAAATCCACATGCACAGACACACACACACAAACACACACGCGCACACATGTACGCACACATACATACACGCACAGACACACACACACACACACACACAGACACACACATACACAAACACACACACATACACACACACACACAGACAGACATGCACATACTACTACTTTTTTTAGGTATATACATAAACACGCAATACAGCCAAATTACTCCACGTCATTTATTTTTGTGGAAAGCCAGTGCAGGCCTGAGCGGCGGTCATATTTTGTACCGCGATGCGGTACATCTAGTTTGATTATAAAGTGAGACTATGCACTAAATAGATCCGGCTCTGTGAGACTATAGTTTGAGTGAATCCATTTTCTTTGCATGACACATTGATATTACAGTACAGAATGGCTCTTTCGGCATGTATAAGCATTCATTTCGTATGTCATTGAACAGAAGAGTGGCTCTCGGGAGTGCATGTAAACATCACATCAATGATTTCCCAGCAAAAACGACGAGTCCTTCACATAAAAATCAGTCTACAGGCTTTCATAGACAACCTAGGAAGTCAGCGAAGGTCTCGTTTTTAACTTTTATTAAAAGCTGTTCAAACTTCGGCAATAAAAAAGCAATTAATATATGACCATTCTTACATATAGCCTCTTTAACATGCATGTATCTCATGAGCTCCTCACACAAGCGCTCATCAAAATGGATGTCTAGTTGTCTATGTCTGATCACTGATGTGTAAAAAGACCAGTCAAAACAAGAATTAATTGCAGTGTGTATCCGGTATGTTCACCGGGGAATGCTAAAGAAAAGAGACATTGGTTTTGTGGCCACTGAAGACATGACTGCAGCTGGCATCTCAAAAAAGATTCTGGAAGTGATTGAACCCCTACAGCTGGACCCTTGTCTTTGCGTAGGCTTCAGCTTCGATGGGGCCTCCATTATGTCTGAAAATAGAGGAGGAGTGCATGTTTTTTAAAAGCGGACCTTTCCCCATGCACTTTACGTGCACTGTAATTCCCATCGCTTAAATCTGGTTCTGGCAAGCAGCATCAAGAGTTTCCAGTCACGTCAGCACACACTGAATTCTTTACATACATTCATGACGGGAAGCATCCGACACGCCAGGTTTACGGAAATACAGAAACAACTTCATCCAAGTCGGCAGTGTCTTGAGCTTGAGCGATCCATTGACACTCGATGGGGCTCGAAATCAGGGTCTGTAAGAAAGGTGCTTATTTTATTGGATTGAATTTTAGAATTACTTGCTGAATGTAGTGGAAGTAGCCATATAATCGAAACACAGGGTAACAGATCCAAATGAAGCGGTTCCTTTTTTTGCTAGTCATATTTGGGAAACGTTTTGAGTGCAGTGACTTCAGCCCGACGCTGCGTGTTTTGGACTGTCTCCATCTTGTTGATGGCTTAAAAGATGTATTTTCTGTCTTCAGGGATAATTCACAGTGTGACTTTGAGAAAGTTCTGGAACTCACAGATGAGTTAATAACAAAACGTGAAGTTTAATGTAACCATCTCCAGACAAAAAATGTTGCCTGCCAGGCTCAGTGACTCAGTAGTTGTTTCAAATCTTGGAATAAATAATGTGAGGAACGATGATGACCTACGACGCTTATGGAATGAGAGACTGGACCGACAGCTGGCTGAGATAAAGAGCCGTTTTCATGAGGATCAGAATGGAATAATGAAAGCAGCCGCAGCCTGTCAACCACAGTCCGTGACATTTGCTGACAAAGACATGCTTGAATCACCAAGTCAACATTAAAGCATAAGGATCGAGGATGCTGAGCTGACTGTGTTTACACATCAGATGCGTAGGAAAGCTGAGGGAGGAAATACATTCCAATCACTAATGGAAATAATTTTTATCCCATATTGTAAATGATGTAATTTGAGAGTAGGCTTTGAGGTCCACTCTATTTCACCAAGATTCACTCACTTTAAAATTCCTGGCCTCGCCACTGGTGAAGCGGCTTCTTAGCTTTTGTTTCTCGGAACTCCGACTCCTGGAAATTGCACACAGCCAGCCAATAAGATTAGAGCGTTCCATTTTGAAACAACTGTTGCCACTTTTGAATATGCATCAGACAGTATGTGGACGTGCCTCCAGAGGCCGTGACTATCAATGCTGTATCTGCTCTCTGTTCATGATGGAGACTCTCAGAGGAGTTTGCAGGAGTGTCCCACTGTATTAGATCTGAGAACTCTAGTCGTTTCTCCAAAAGGTTAAAATGAATCTTTCAGCATTAGAGAGAAACCTCGGGCCATAGCAGACTGATGGATGGTGTGGAATCAAATCTCTGTCAAGGTTGCGGCCCCGCAGAGAGCCGTACATTGACAGGCCGAGCATATTTTTTTCTTTCATATCACAGAAGTTATGCTTTTGAAGAGTCGTTTTTTTTCCATGTGATATAAGGCTCTGAAATATCTAAGGTTATCTGGGAGTTCACTGTTCGCTACTGCGGTGTTTTAAATAATTAAAGCAAAGCAAAGATAACAGAGACACAGCAAGAGTTGCTGAATCAAACATGGTGAGAGGGCAACATGATCGATGTTTGATGAAAGTGAAGACTATATACTGCCTGCTATGTAAAAAAAGTTTGCAAAACAGAATACATTATGCAACAATACACGTTTCAAAGTAAGATGCTACACATGACCTCGCTAGGTTTCTTGTTTAATTCAGTCTCCGACATAAAAACACATTCTGAATCGACAATTTTTTTTTGTGTGTGTGCACCCATTTCAATGTCCTCCTTTTGCAAAGTGTGTACTATATATATACGATTCTGCAGAAATAGAATGTTATTATGCTATTCTGATTATTCTATTCGAATATTTTGAATGAATGAATGACTGAATGGATGAATGAATGAATGAATGAATGAATGAGGCATTTATATAGCGCTTCCATATGTACTACTGCACACCCAAAGAGCTTTACAATCACACCAGGGAATCTCTCCTCAACCACTACCAGTAATGTGAAGACAGTAATTTGGGCAGACTCCATCAGGATTTGATTAGCTTGTGAAGTAGCTATTGCTGAAATTGCTGTATAGCAGAGTCCCTCTGAACCCCTCCACCTCCCCCAGCTCCACCTGCCTAGATCTGCTACGGGATTTATGTATGTCTGTTTATGCAGCAGAAGCATATCTTACATGCTAACAGCAGCGTGTCTGTGTAGATATTTACATAGCTTTCTAAATGGGGACATTCCATAGACGTAAAGGTTTTTATACTGTACATACTGTATATTTTATCCCCTTACACTAACCCTACCCCTAAACCTACCCATCACACAAAACCTTCAGCATATTTTTTTTTTTTGAATTGAATTGAATTGAATTACTTTATTTTTATACCAGATTTACAAATGAGGACATCCCTAAAGGGAGGATTTTGGAGATTTTGTCAGGATTTTGTCAGTTCTGGGTACAAATTCTGTCCCCAAAATATAGTTAAGTAGGTACACACACACACTTTTCCCCCCTTTTTTCTTGTGTTGTCTTTATTTTTTCGATCTGTATAAGGGAAGCAGAATTCTGTCGTCTTCTGTTATGTCTCGAATGTCCCTCAGGATGATCATCAATAACCAGCTAAACTAAACACCTGAAGCAGGATCATTTCTCTTTAAATTGCTATCGGAGTTGGAGGAACAGCTGAACCACCCAAAGGAATTAAAATAACAAATATGCAGATATTTAGATTAGGCGTAACTATTATAGTCTGCAAACAAATATTAACCAGGGATTTTGTTGGCATTTTCGAAACAGAGGTGGGATTACTTACTGGAATTGCTGTTAGCTAAGAGTGTTGAAACGCTGTTGTTGTTTACTTTTAATTTAACACACTTATCCACATTAGCATTATAATTTTATTTAAACCTCTTTATATAACAGAATGTTTTTCTTATTCTGTTCATGCAGAAACAGATTAATGTGTTCAGAATTCTCAAAGGGCCACACAAAGAGATTTAGATAGTCATCTTTTACTCATGCCGCTCCAAACCTGTATGTGAAACACATAAGGAGATATTTTGTAGAATGTTCAAGCTGCCCTTTACCATACATTAAAAGTCAATGGGAATATGAGCTCCACAGCACTAAAATGGCATTTAAAGTCTTCTGAAGAGGAACAGATTTCAATTTAAAGTGATAATTTACCCCAAAATGAAAATCTGCCATCATTTACTGATCCTCATGTCATTTCAAAACTTTGTCCGTTGTATTAAGAAATTCAAACAATAAATATCGACAGCACGAAGTGCACGTGAACTCTTTCGCTTTACTACTTGTTCAGCACAAAATAAACATGAATAAACATCAGAAGGTATGTTGAAAGATACAGTACAGCTTACCAAAATCCGTATCATGTCTCATGTAATTGTTCAATCAGTGTTTCAAGACGTCAATAAAACAGCTTTTAGACAATATGTCACGTATTGTTAAAGTTACCTCAGTAAAGCCATTCAATGACCAACTCATAGTCAGCTAGAAAAGTAAAAACCATTTTGCTAAATATATGAACTATATTAGTCATCATATATATAGCCCTAATTAGAATACTTTTACGCTGATTTTTGGAGCATAAAAAACCCTGGTTACAATAAATTCTTTCATGTATGGAAAAGAGAAGTATGAACATTCTTCTAAACATTTTCTTTTGTGTTCCAGGAAAGAAAGTAATGCAGGTTTGGAATGACCTGAGCCATAAATCATTGTTGATCATTGTCATTTTTGGGTGAACTAGCCTTTTAAAGAACACACTTGCAGCACAAACTGATGTAAATGTATGTGTCTGATCTTCCCGGGGGAGATGAAACCATGCCACTGTGAACATTAATAACATTTCAGTCAAAATTTCAACTTTGCACATGATCAAATATACAGTCAATCCATCTGCCCATCCATAATGAATCAGAAATGACCCTCACTGCGTTCATATCATATGTAAAAAGAATCAGTTTGCACAACATTTTCCACAGCAGTAGGCTACTAGAGTTTATGGATGCTGATGTTTTAAACATTGATTTTTGCACAGTGAAGTCCCTTCATAAAGGAAATTCAATAAAGTAGCGGCAGAGATCAATATCAATATAATAAGACTCATGCAAAAACCTCATTGTTTTAAATAATTCGAAATGTGTCGTAATACTCTCCCAAGCATTTCCAAGGTATTGTGTTTATATGTGCACATAAACCGAATCTCGCGTCTGTGTGGAAGACTATATAACCTTCTCATCAGATGGAAGCTAAAAATAGTCGAGCCCCCCTCCCCTTCCTTGTTTCTTTCTTCACCTGCCTCTTCTCACCTTTTTCCTCACCACCTCATGTGTGAATCTCACTCTCCACACACACTGAAGTGTGAAGTGTGCAACACCACAGTTTAAACAAGCATCAATCTCAACCGTGATTGACTGTCTGGAACAGCCGTATTTTATGACTTATGACTGAACAACAGTGACTCATTCGACCAGTCTCTCTCCAAAATCAGGAAAGTTCACAAGTATAAATAACCACCCGTCTGTTTCCAGAAGACAGAGACGTACTGGACGCAAAGCTAGTCGGAGAAAAATCTGTCTCCTGTAAGTCTATTAAATGTTATCAAATGCAGCGTGACAGTGTGAATGTGTGTGTGGCAGAGGAATGAGAGATAAACCGATTGAAGCACCGTGCCAGCGCTTGCTTACGGATGTGTCCACGTCTATTAGATCAAGCGCTCCCGGCTCGCACTGGATGAATGATTCTGCATGAGAGACAGAGAGTTTGCAGATGTGTAGGTGGAGATATTGTGTTTTTAAAGAACTTTCTATTGACCAAATGTCCCCACAAACATGGTAAAACCAGAAATCACCTGCATAATGAGGGACAGCCGACGGTTCCCGTCAATAAGGCTTGATAGACATTCTAAAAAAAGTGTTTATGAAAATATATAAATGAAGAAAGGTTTCTAGGGTTAGGTTTCGAAGAAAAAAAAAACTAACAAATCATTAGCTTACTATAAAATAATAGAGGTCAAGGAAAAGTGATACGGAAAGTGATGAGAAGCAGTTTTGGAAATGCTGGATGAGATGAAAGCACACCTTGGTGATCCAGGTTTGAGAACATCTGAACAATGTCTTTACTCTGTTGACTTTTGAACTGAACAAAGCTGAAGTGAATTAAAAAGAGAAGTGTCTTACCTGAGTCACTCTGGATTGATGTGAAGGTTTGCACTTCCTCTATGCCAGCGAGTCAGCGCTGCAGTGAAAGCACTTGTCTTTGTTTCTTAATGTAAAGAACACCACAAACTACTTCATCAGATCTTAGTATAACACAAGACTCCTTATATTTCAGTCACTAAAGGGGTTTTGGATTGTCTTTGCGTTATGTTGGCATCTGTTTGTTTGCACCTCTTCTTTTGTGTGTCTGTACTGTATGTTGTTGTCCTGGCGACAGCTTCATTGAGTTCGCGCTCTTCCACTCTCCTCAGCACCACTCGTCCGCTCACTCTCTCTCTCCCCGCTTTGTTCATTCCTCCATCCAAGCCGATTCATCAGCACAAGATAGAGAGGGGGAGACAGGAGACATGTTCGTGTACAATGCAGTGGTTGGGAGGGAAAACTAAATGACAAAAACATGGTTGATGTTACTAGTTTGAACATGCATGAATGGTCTGTTAATTCTAAAGCAAAAGCTGTGGATAATGTAATTCTGTTGTATTAAGAAGACATGTGCACCCCTGTACAGACGAGGATGGTTTGGTCTTACCTAGAGAGAACGAGAGAGAGAGAGGCAGACACACTGGAGGAGATATATAACATACAGAAAGACAAGAAAAGTGTTATCAATCACAATTTCACTGTAAAAAGTGATCAGTTGACTTAAAATAATTAAGTAAACGTCATGCGTAATTGAAGAGATGAAGCTATGTGAACTTGACAATTTCATAGAACTTATTTTTTTTCAATTACGCATGAAGTTTATTTACTTAATAATTCTAAGGGAACGGGTTTCCTCTCTTTTTTTAAGTTAAGTCAACTGATCACTTTTTACAGAAACTAAATGTGAACACAGGATAATAGCAAAAGATTTAATATTACTGTCACGATAATGCTTAGTTTTACCCTCATGGACTCTTAGTTTGTTTTTCTTTAGTCACATGTCTTTTTTGTTCTCAGTTTCCTGCTACTTGTTTGTGTCCTATGTTTCTCATTGCAATCTTGTTTGTTACTATGGTTACCCATTAGTTGCATCGTTTGCAACACATGTGTTCATTCAATCATCTTTGTTTGCCCTTAGTTTATATGCCTGTGTTTTAGTTCTCGATAACATTAATGCTGAGTTATATGTTTTCCTTCTGTTAATAAAGTCTGTTTACATTAATCGTCTTCACCCTGTTATTCACCACGCTTTGCTAAAGCGTGAAAATTACAAGGCATATTGGAAAGACTTTACATTGTAACATTATTTTCTTGACAATTAAATGTATAATTCACCCAAAAATGTATGACCTGTCTGACTTGCTTTCCTCTGTAGATCACAAAAGAAGATATTCTGAAGAATTTAAAGGTGCAGTGTGTAAATTTTAGTGGTGAGGTTGCGAATTGCAACCAACAGAAGTTATGGTGGCTGACAGGAAAAGGTTGTTGTCTGAGACAGCAGCGAATGGCCAGCTAAGCAATGAGGTTTCTTTACAAAGATTAAATTTAGAAATTATGTTTACTTAATTTTTTAGTAAAACGATATGTTATTGCGAATATTATTGTTACTTGTTCATCATTGTGTCAGTGTTTTATTCGCTGACTTCAGCTAGCTTCTTTGCACGAAGAACAACATAGTGACGAAACGTGCTCTGTAGAGCAGTTTGTCCGTTTAGGGCCACTGTAAAAACATGTCGATGCAAAATGGCCATTTCAATGTAAGGGGACCCTAAGGTAATAAAAACATAACCGTTCATTATGTAAGATCTTTATACACCACTGAAAACATAGTCATGTATATGATTGGATTTCTGGATTTCTTTTTTGGAAACTGGATTTCTGTCAACAGATCCTCCTAAATATTACACAATGCACATTTAAGTGAACAATTTTAGGCATTTCTCAAAATTCCGTATATTATTTTGTGTTCCACATGAGGGTGAGGATTCATGTACTTTTGCCCCTCATGTTGTTTAAAACCTGTAATTTTTTTGAAGAATCATCACAGTTCCTTGACAATGTATTTACACCATGATTGATCATGATATAGTACCTTTAGAAACCTTGTGCCAGATTGGATGTCAAATTAATGGTTCTTGCATGGCCTAACAAGATGTCATAAATGACATATTGCCTCTAAACATTAAGAGACTCAGGCTTAGCGGCCATGACGTGAAGAAACTCAGGCGTGGAGGCCATCTTAGCTGAAGGCTCAGATGTGGCAGCCATCTCGGCTGAAGACTCAGGCATGGAGGGTACTGAGGGATTGTGGGGTATTGTGGGATGTGTCTGGTATCTGTAAAACTGCATTTTTCCATCTTAAAAATATATCTAAATTACGCCATATGCTCTCATTGACAAATGCGGAACAATTCGTTCATGCATTCATGACATCAAGGCTAGATTATTGTAATGCTCTACTGGGTGGTTGCCCTGCACGCTTAATAAACAAACTACAGCTAGTTCAAAATGCAGCAGCTCGAGTTCTTACCAGAACCAGGAAGTGCGACCATATTAGCCCGGTTCTGTCAAAACTGCACTGGCTCCCTATTAAACATCACATACATTTTTAAATATTGCTGATTACTTACAAAGCACTAAATGGTTTAGCTCCGCAGTACTTGAGTGACCTCTTAACGCATTATAGTCCTTCACGTCTATTGCGATCTCAAAATTCCGGCCAGTTGATAATACCTAGAATATCAAAATCGACTGCTGGCGGTAGATCCTTTTCCTATTTAGCGCCAAAACTTAGGAACAGTCTTCCTACCATTGTCCGGGAAGCAGACACACTCTGTCAGTGTAGGTGTGTGGTGTGGCGCAGTGGATAAGACACATGCCTTTGGTGTGAGAGACCCGGGTTCGAATCCACTGTGCGACACCAATGTGTCCCTGAGCAAGACACTTAACCCCTAGTTGCTCCAGAGGCGTGCGACCTCTGACATATATAGCAATTGTAAGTCGCTTTGGATAAAAGCGTCAGCTAAATGAATAAATGTAAATGTCAGTTCAAAGCTAGATTAAAGACACATCTCTTTGACCTAGCATTCACATAACACATTATAGACTTCTATAATTCAGTGTTAGGCTGCATAGATTAGGTCAGCTGGAACCGGGAACACTTCCCATAAATCCTGATGTACTCGTTACATCATAAGAAGAATGGCATCTACGCTAATTTTAGTGTCTTTGTTTATCCCGAGGTTTTCCCGCAGCCTGCCGGATCCATGCCGTATCCAGATCTGACAAAGGATCTTCGCCTGGACCCGATGACAACGCAGTGCTGAAGTGCCAACTAGTCTCTCCCTATGGAGGATCCCTTTACCACTCCAGATAAAGCGTTGTCGGGAAAATCGTTTCGCGTACCTACCCCGAAGTGACAAAATAAAATTCTGTATCAAAATTTATAAGGAAAGACCAGTACTTTGTTTAGGCTTGGTTTGTAGGGAATTACAAACCTGCGCACATATATTCAAACGCACATAATAATAGAACCAATTCTTAATGTGCATGTGAACGCTATCAGCGTTTATCACAGGTTTGCGTTTAAAGTCTGTGTAGAGAGAATGGTGTCGTCTTAGCGGACCCAAATTTAATAACAAATGATCGTTGCGATGGAAGCGAATCAATCAAAACTAACTTTAGCTGGAAAATAACTTTATTAAAGAACCGCTATAAAGCCACCTTAAAGTTACCTTAAATTGTATGCTTATCTCTGTAAAGCTGCTTTGAAACAATCTACATTGTTAAAAGCGCTATATAAATGAAGATGACTTGACTTGACTTGACTTGACTTGACTTGACTTGACTTGACTTGACTTGGGAAATGGATTTTTTCATCCTGGCATCCGTGAACGAACGGGTCCATTCAAACCCATGTGAAAAATGTCATTGAGTGCGACATTGTTAAAATCAACCTGGTAACAGAGTCCACAAAAGTCCAAAACATGAGCGACCATAAAACAAAGACTTGACTTGACTTGACTTGACTTGACTTGACTTGACTTGACTTGACAAGACATGGCTAGAGAAACAGAGAAACAACTTAACAATAATGGTTACAGGGACATCACTACTAGACCAGAGGCTGATGAAACATGAGGGCTATGTATATACACAAGACTAATGAGCAAACAAGGGACACCTGTGCATAATGAACCAATGAGAACATGGCACATAAGACAAGGGAAGCACAAGACATGATCACATGACAAAACCAGGAACATGACAATGAGCATGAATACAAAATAAAAGACATTAACAAACAAACAAAAACAAAAACAAATCATGATAAGAATGTAAGGCAATGTAAAGAACCCACACAGGTAACTTAGCTTGGTACTAAGTCTTTATTTCTGTTTTTCGCAGGTTCCAGGACCGAAGAGTAACTCGAGGCTGCCAGACAGGGGAAGAGGACGAAGATAACTGGTCGGTAAGTCAGGTTGGTAGATAAGTAGTCAGGTGAGTCACTGTAGGTACGAGCGACAAGACCCGACAACAGTGTGAGAGTGGCTTATGTAGCAGTTCATAATTGATGACAGCAGGTGCATGTGGTTAATTTTCTGGGGAACGGGAATGAGTGGGGGTAGCTGAGGAGTCTGGCATCTAGGGATTGGAAGGAATCGTGACTCCCCACGGGCAGCTCTCGAGGACCGGTACGTGCGATCTGGGTGTTGAGCTGGGAATTCTTTTAGGAGGGCCGGGTTTAGGATGTCGTGACACAGGACCCAAAATCTTTCCTCAGGTCTATAGTCTTCCCAGTCTATTAGGTATTCTAGGCGGCTGCCCCATCGTTGGGAGTCGAGGATGGTATGGACAGCATACACCGGTCCTTCGTCTAACACCAATAGAGGAGGAGGCTCATCTGCAGCGCCAGACCCTGTGGGAATAGGGACAAGAGAAGGATGGTGGCATTGGATGGTGAATGGGCCGATGAACCAAGGACTCAGAGCTTGCGGCAGGGCAGCCGGAGGCAGATGTCCTGGGTCGAGAGCAAGACCTTTTGGATGTTATACTTGGGTGTCGGCCCACCTCTTGTGCCTCAACCACCCTATGCAGGTGTACATAAGTTGAGTCCCAGACCCTCTCGCTCTCCTTAAACCACTGATCTACAGCTCAAACCTCCAAGGGCTCTCCTGATCATGGAAACAGGGGTGGTTGGAAGCCGAGTTCGCACTGGGAGTGAGACCAATGGTGGGTTGTCGGAGGGAGTTATGTGTGTACTCTGACCAGGTGATGTACCGGCTCCAGCTGTGTTGGTGACTGTAGCAGTATGACCTCAGGCCAATCTCCTGTATTTTCCGTTTGGTTTGCCCGTTAGTATGGGAATTGTAACCAGATGATAGACACACCTAGGAGCTGGAAAAAAGCCTTCCATTCCCTCAATATAAATTGCAGACACAATGTCTTCAGGTAGGCCAAAGTTTTGGAAGACAAGATGAAACAGGGCTTCTGTGGCTTCCATGGCATTAGGGAGGCCCTCATCTGGATCAGGCAGGATGCTTTGGTGAACCAGTTGACAGCTTCTAGAACACAGGTGAGAGAATATGACTCAGGGAGGTTAGTAATGAAATCAACTTCTAGGTGAGACCAGGGTCGGTGTGGTATAGGCAGAGGGTGAAGCTTACCTTCAGGGAGGTGGTGTGGTGACTTGGAGATGGCGCAGGTGGGACAACCTTGTACGTAATGTTGCACTTCCTGGGTCATATGAGACCACCAGTACCAGTTGCAGAGGAGCGAGAGAGTTGGCTGACTGCCTGGGTGCCCTGAGCCTAAGGAAGAATTAGTCCATGAGGGTCAGACGTAGACACTCTTCGAAACGTCTCTTCCCCCAGGACAGGATTTCCCCCGTACTCCATGAGATATGTAGAGAATGAATTTGAAGCCACGGGCGCCCCAAGATGATGTCAGCAGTCAATCCCTCCAGCACAGGCAGAAGTGATATCTCCTCATAGTGAGTGCAGCCACAGGAATTACATCAGTAACCAGAAGCTCATCCAGCAAGAACAGTAGTCCCATCTCTAAATTTCACAGCTAAAATAGAATTAATTAAATTAATTAAGAGTAATATAAGTGCCTTAACAAAAACACAAGCTGTACATAACTGCTTTTAAACCCTTGCATTGTCTTGTCTCAACACTTAAGGAGCATTTGCACAAAATCTTAAAAAAAAAAAAAACAGAAAACTTTTTATGCGTTTTGGTCATTCATTTACATGACAACAGTGTTTTGGGGGCCTGAAAATGCAAACTTTTGAAAACAGGTTTAAAATTGTTGTTTTGAAAACAATACCATTATCATGTCCGTGTAAACTACAAAAACACGGATTTGTGGAAACGGTGACGTCATGTGTGTTTAGTCAATAGGCATGCGCGAGGACTCCCAGTCCACATTTTTCTGACATTTTGCAGCTTTATTGTCTAGGGTCACTTGTCATAATAATCCACAAAACCGCATGAGGCTTTCGTCATCTAGATTGTTTGTATTCACCGCTCTGTAGAGGAATGTGCGCAGGTACGTAGTGTTTCTTTACAAAGTCACATCGCCAACTACTGACCTGGCATGCATAATACAGCATTTTTTGTTGTTTTCGCGGATCCATGTGAACAGGGATCATTTTGACAATGTTGTCATCTGTTCACAAAACATTTTAAAAAATGCGAAGTAAAATTTGTTTTTAGTACACCGTTGTTATTAAAACGTACCCTTAGTTGTAAGTGTGTAACCATAAACTCAAATCTTTGCATTTATAGAGCATTGTTAAACACAAACATGCAGACAGACGGTATCCTTCACAATGCTAAACAGCATATTTGGTAGAAGGATGACATTTAGATCCCTGCTGGCTTTTTAATTAAAGAAACTGCCATTGTGAAGGCGGGTGTGAGATACGAAGGCCCACAAGCATCTTCCTTTTTCTAAAGCAAGTGTAGCCCTTCATATGACCTTATGAAGAACTGACTATCCGTTAACCTTCACATTTACCAGTTAATCATTATTTATAATTATGCCTATAGGGTTATGGATACATCCTGTGAAAAAAATAATAAATGACTGTTGCGCAACAATTGACTGCATACATTTATGTATTAGGATGATGGCTCTTATTTTTACATAAAAGGGCATTAACACTCAGAAATGTTTCATGCTGCACCAACACTTACGGGTGTGATATCTGAAGACTCTTGCAAGGAAAATGATAAAAAGCGATGAGCTCCATTATGACACTTCATCATATGTTATTTTAGAGAAGCTGCATGTATAATCACCTCTTCTGCTTGTTCAGTGCCTCCACCATGCTGAAATGTCTCATCTCTATGGGTTTCATCATGTTTAAGCACTGGAGTGTGTGAGACTCAGATGATGATGATGGAATTGCTATTAGGTCTGGGATATTGCATAAAGAGCAAAAACGGAGAGAAATTGTAGAACTAGAATGGATCAAAAGAGAACACTTTTTCTATTCTGTGAATAGGTGGTGTTTTAGAATAATAGCATCTTTCTATTGCTGATATTATGACAAATGGAATTGTTTTGTATAGTAATATACCAATATATTATCCAGGTGGATTAACTGACCAATTTGGCTGTTATAGAATTATACCGTGCCCCATTATCAGAGATGGTCACTCTGTGTTCTGCCACCCAACCTTGTCAATTTCTGTGCACGTTTTCTGTTTTATTTTTTAAAATAAATATAAAACATTTCTCCATAACAAGCCGCACAATTTTGAATTGAATGTAATGTTTTCAGGCACTGAATTGAAATTTAATCACAATTAAATGAAAATGTATATATAATTTAAATGTATAATAAATGCAATTAAATGAATTTGTCTTTCAACCTTTCAATCTTTATATGTAATTTCATATATTTCATTTCATATTCTATTGTCTTTGAAATATGGTTAAAGTATAAGTTTATAAGTTTAAACTTGTATGCCATGTATTAATTAGTAATTACACATTTGTTATGATGAAGGTGCAATATAGTGGCCTTTAATTTCATTAATATTATATTATTTGCAAGTACAATTAAAACAAGATTTTTTTTAATGATTTGAAGTACACTAGAAGTTCATGTTCACACTCTAAACAAAAATTCAACAAATGATAGTTTCATTAAGTTCATGATAACAATATGTTTGAACACTATAGTACAGTCTTTTTAAAGAAGTAGCTTTCTGTATACCTAAATTGTTGTAAACTGTCTTTTTTTTTTTTTTTTTTTTTTTAAATTGCATAAACACATAATATATTTTAATTATAGAAAATGATTTAAAAAAAACAAGATTAAATAAAGTTACACTGCTTTGCAGGAGCAACAAGTTCACCAAAAAAAAAAGAAAGAAAAATCTTCATTTACTCAACCCCCATATTTTTCCAAATTATTTTTCACCCATGAAACACAAAAGGAGATGAATATGTGGTGTGAAGATGTCTGTCAAGCTCCAAAAAGCACATAAAAATATCGTAAAGTATAGTGTATTTCATTCGTAAGGTTTTTCCCAAGAAGCTGAAAGCTTTGTGAGATGAACAGACTGAAATCTATTCACTTAAATTACTTTAAAACACCACTTGTGCATTTTTAAAACTACTACCTAGCAAACGTACAAGTGAAGGTGAAATCCAGGCTTTGTTTTTGGCCCATACCAAGCCTCTTTTACCTTGTCTGCCAAAATACACCTATCTAGATCCTCTCTATATGATTATGGCGAGACACTGTGTACAGATGTCACGTCCAGAACTCATCACTGTGACATTTATTTTATTATAAACTGGCTTGCATATTAGACCAAAACTTTATTGGCTTGAAGTACTTTTATTTACTGGATCTTCCTTTAGTCTGAGATTAGTTTGTCAGGTTTGAGGTTGAAGGAGAGAGCATTCAGAGGACAACAAACAAAAAGTGCCCTGAAGGGGAAAACTAAAAGTCACCAGGTCAGGGAAGGCAAGGCAGGACATGACAGGACACAGCAGGACTAGCGAACACAAGGAGAATACATAAGAGGAAATGAGGAGGGAGAGCAATGGGACAGTGAACCAACATGCAGGTAAAAAGATGGACAGGGTGAAGACAATAGACAGTGGAGCACATGGCATACGTCTATGGCTTCTCCGCCTTCAGATTTGCTGCTCCTAATCATTGGGACCAACGGCAAAAAAGGCTAAAATTATATAATAATGTTCCAATTATAAATTGTTTTTCTTGATTTAATAATAACATTTTTTTTTTAAAGTCACCAACAATTGTAAATGCTTTAGATAGAATGTGTCAGTTATTAATATTTTTAAATAGTATTAATTATTAATTAATTATAATATAATTTGTTTTATCTTACCCATGAGATATCGTGGCCATTTTTTTGAGTGTTTTGAGTTTAGAGTATTTGATTTTACAAAATTTCTAAGCTAAGTGGTTTCACAGAATTAGTTTATCTTAATTTTATAAATAATGATCTAAAAAAATGTATTATATTGAGTTATATTGAGCAAGCCCTACTCTTTAGTGCAATGGTAACCACACAAACTTCAACATAACAGAAACTTTTTTAAATGTCAAACATAACTGATCATTAACAGGTCTTTCCCATAATATTACACTTAATTTGAACATTTACTCTCATAACTACACAAAGCATGCTGGGAACTAAAAATGCACTGCCCAGTTTCAGTTAATGCAACTAAAATGAATCATGTATTCCCAACACAAATGTATAAGTAAACTTAAGTTTTAAATATATTAGGTGAGTTGAACGCAATGAAATTAAGTTGCTTTAGCTAATTTTGATGAATTAAACTGAACAAGAGGCAAATACCGGTGTATATATAAAAACTTTTTTTTTGACGCCTCAAATGTGGCAAGGGGTGTGTGTATATGAGAGAGAAAGAGCTGACTGAAATGGGATGTGTGGGGGAATGTGTAGATGAAAGATTCTAGATGCTGAGGAAAATAAAATGCTGAAGTTTCCAGCCTGCAGTTTTAGTGAGATTGCCTTTAAATCTCTCTTCTCAGGATCTGTCATCTGCTCTAATCACTAATACCTGGAATCCAATGCCACTCGGAGCTGATAGATGGAGGTAATTTGAAACAGACCCATATATGACCTCACACTCATAGGGCTGTGTGCATTTACAGAACAGTGAAATTACCACCAGTCACGATAAAAAGTTAGCCGAATCAATGCACTGCAGAAATAAATTTCTTTTATTGGTCATTTAGCCACATCAAGCAGCATATTGATGTTGCATTGATCTGTTGCCACAGGATTCAGCTTCAACACCAATAATGAAGCTGTTAATTACTTTAAAACTGTTCTGATGTTTCAGAAAGTGCTGTTTTTATAACAAAGTCTTATAACTGCTTCTGTTATTCCCACAGAGACTTAAAAACAGCCTGGATGAAAGTTGTGAATCATTACCGCTATTGATTTCAACAGTCGCAGCCTCAAGAGGCAAATGTGAACACAAGCGTTCTTCAGTCAGATTCACAGGAGGCCTAGATCTGAGCTGTTTGTTCTGCATGATTATCACAAAAAGAATTCATATTTTGACATCATCTAAAGTAAATTTGAGCGGCGCTTGCCTGTGCCACAATGCTAGTTTCAATTTAATTTAAATGTATCTGTATAGTGCTTTTCAAAATGCATATTCTCCCAAAGCAGCTTCCTTCAGAAAATCTGAAACAGGTTTTCTTTCCATGTATTTAAAGGGATAGTTTAACCTGTAAGCCTACCTCCAAGTCACCAAATTTTAATAAGCAATATACAAAATCCTGTTGTTTTTAGTGATATAAATGCTGCAGCAGGTGCAGGATATGGATCACAAGTGCCAAAAACTTGCATTTTGTCCACATATTTAGTTTTTTCTTCTTTTGACAGATGATCAAAACATTTGTGTCTTGAAACAGATGGGAAATTGACAGACCTGTGCTGCAGTTCTATGAATGTTTTGCCCTCCATGTCTCCACACCAGGCACAAGATTGAAAAGTGAAAACTGTGAATAGACAAACGAAAGGAAACCAGCGTCAACAAAAAATGAAGCAAAAAAACACAAAGCAAAACACTGAGACATTCTTCAAATCAGCTTCTTCAATGTTCCACAGAACAAAGAAAACCATATATGTTTGGAACAATAAGAGGGTGAGTAAATTATGACAGAACTCTCACTTTTGGGTGAACTATGCCTTTAATAAAGGATGTGGCCTACGATTGGTTCAGCCAATGAGAGTGAATAGCCAATAACAGCCACTAACTAATAATAATAATGCTAAAAGGATTTCCTGTTGTTCTTATTGACACAAAATGTTGAAGCCCTGAAACACTCCTATCCAGAATCTCCTACGGAAATACAAGTATTTTACACTTATAAACCCCCCAGTGAGCGAAGCCAAAGGCAGTTGTGCAGAACTTGCTAAGATGTTGAAATAGATGAGGAAGAAACCTTGGGAGTATTCAGCACTCAGCTGGGGAAGCCATCCTCCTTGAACTTGTATATATTTAAACATTTAAACAAAGAATACATAATTGAAATTGTTACCTTAAAGAGCTGTTTTTTTTTTTCAGCTGTATTCAGGTTGATTCCGCAATATTGAATACTATTTTTTTATATATATTGTCACGGGTGAGAAATCACACAACAAGGTCGCTCAGTGAACAATAGCCCCGGAGGGTGGATTTATTAGTGTTACTTCAAAAAGGGTGAAACGGTGAAACAAGATGAGTGCTGTCCTCGTGGCTGGTGCTCTTGTGAAATCCTCGTGCTCGTGAAGGTGGGTGTCCAGGCGTGCTCAGTCGGGCTGTCGGTCACTCGCTGCCTTCTGTTAAGTGAGGAACAAAGGGTTAGTACCAGCACGTTCAGCATGAGACAGGTTGTCTGTCGAAGTGAGAGAAGTGGCGGCTTTTACAGCCGCTTGATGATGGGCTGCAGCTGTGACCGATCAGCCCGTGATGAGGACGTGCAGGTGCTGTGCGTTGGTTGCCAGGGCGACGCTGATATGCCCAGAGAGACTCGTCACATTCCCCCCCCCCTAAGCGTCGTTCTGGCCCTGGGAACGAGGGGAGAAAGTAGGGGTGAAACAAGGGGTGGGTGGGGAACGACCCCTGACAGACCTGAAAAAGTTGTCCACATCCGTGAGAGTCCATCGGCGTTGGCGTTGGCGGCCCCGGCTCGATGTCGTACTTCAAAGTGGAAGTCCTGGAGTGCGAGGAACCAGCGGGTCACCCTGGCATTGGTATCTTTTGCCCGGGCCATCCACTGTAGAGGGGCATGGTCGGTCAGCAGGGTGAACTTACGGCCAAGGAGGTAATAGCGCAACTCCAGGACTGCCCACTTGATGGCCAGGGCCTCCTTCTCGACGGCGGCGTAGTTCTTCTCTGCCGGGGACAACTTCCTGCTGATGTAGAGAATGGGATGCTCCTCACCTTCCTGGACTTGTGACAGGACGGCTCCTAGTCCGGTGTCAGAAGCATCCGTTTGCAGCAGGAAGGGGCAGCCGAAATCAGGAGCGCGGAGTACCGGAGACGCCGTCAGTGCCGTCTTCAGTAGGGCGAAGGCCTCCTCGGCGGCTGTCGTCCAACAGATCTTCTCGGGCTGCCCCTTCCTGGTCAGGTCTGTCAGGGGGGCGGCTAAAGAGGAGAAGTTGGGGATAAAACAGCGATAGTACCCCGCCAACCCCAAAAAGGCTCGTACCTGGGACTTTGTCTGAGGCTTTGGAGCGGCGCGTATGGCTTCTACCTTCTTTTCCTGGGGGCGGATGAGGCCTCGGCCGACCTGGTATCCCAGGTACTTTGCCTCGGACAACGCTAGGTGGCATTTTCGGGGGTTGGCGGTTAGTCCAGCCCGCCGGAGCTCCGAGAGCACCCTCCGCAGACGTTCCAGATGTTCATCCCATGCCTCGGAATGCACCACGACGTCGTCCAAATATGCGGCTGCATACGCTTGGTGGGGTCTTAGGACGATGTCCATCATGCGCTGGAAGGTCGCTGGTGCTCCATGCAGGCCAAAGGGAAGGGTCCGGTACTGCCAGTGGCCACTAGGGGTAGAAAAAGCAGTCTTCGCTTTAGCAGAAGAGGTAAGTGGTACCTGCCAGTATCCCTTTGTGAGATCCAGGGTTGTGATGTACCGGGCCCTCCCTAGGCGGTCTAATAGCTCGTCGACCCGAGGCATGGGATAGCCGTCGAATTCGGAGACTTCGTTCAGCCGGCGGAAGTCATTGCAGAAGCGGAGGGTGCCATCCGGCTTGGGTACCATCACGATAGGGCTGGACCATGGGCTGCGAGATGGTTCGATTACCCCCAACTTCAGCATTTCCTGGATTTCCTCCTCAATAGCCTGCCGACGAGCTTCTGGGACTCGGTAGGGCCGTTGCCTGACGATTACTCCAGGGGGCGTCCTGATGTCGTGGTGGATGACGTTAGTCTGCCCGGGCGTAGGGGAGAACACATCTGAAAACTGTCTGACCAGGTGCTGCAGCTCGGTCTTCTGGGCAGCCGACAGGTGGGGATTCATGTCGACAACCACGGGATCGGTGAGACTGAGGGCGGCGAGTTGGTCTCGGGTCCCTTGCCACTTCTTTAGTAAGTTGAGGTGGTATAACTGCTCTGCTTGTCTTCTTCCAGGTTGGCGAATCCGGTAAGTCACTGGTCCAACCTTCTCCACAACGGTGTATGGCCCTTGCCACGACGCCAGGAATTTACAGGCAGAGGTAGGGACCAAAACCATAACTCTGTCTCCCGGCTGGAACTCCCGTGGTTGGGCTGCCCGATTATAGTGGCGTTGTTGGGCCTGCTGTGCCTTGCTGAGGTGGTCCCGGACTAATGGCATGACGCGGTCTATCCTCTCCCTCATCTGTTTTACGTGCTCGATGACCGTGCGGTGGGGTGCAGGCTGCTGTTCCCAGGCTTCTCGAGCGACATCCAGCAGGCCCCGAGGCTGGCGGCCGAAGAGGAGTTCGAAGGGGGTGAAACCAGTTGAGGCTTGAGGGACCTCGCGGATGCCGAAAAGGACGTAGGGGATCATAAGGTCCCAGTCCCGCTTGTCCTCCGCTGCTACTCTTCGGAGCATCTGTTTTAGGGTTTGGTTAAAGTGTTCCACGAGTCCGTCGGTCTGCGGATGATAGACAGTTGTCCTCAACTGTTTCACCCCCAGCAGCCTACAGAGGTCAGCCATTAGCCGGGACATGAATGGTGTTCCCTGGTCAGACAGGATCTCAGTTGGGATGCCGACCCGGCTGGCCAACAGAAACAGCTCCTGGGCGATGGCTTTCGCTGTGGCTTTCCGCAGGGGGACTGCTTCTGGATACCGGGTGGCGTAATCCACGATGACGAGGATGTGTTCATGTCCCCGGGCAGACTTAGGCAACGGCCCCACCAGATCCATTCCGATCCGCTCGAAGGGCACCTCGATGATGGGTAAGGGAATCAGCGGGCTGGGGGGAGGAGTCCTGGGAGCCGTGCGTTGGCAGGTCGGGCAGGTTTTACAGAAAGCCTTCACGTCAGCCTCCAGGCCTGGCCAGTTAAAACGATCCCGGATTCGCTGGATAGTATTAGCCGCTCCTAGGTGACCTGCCATCGGATGGGAGTGGGCCAGCTCGAGGATGGTCTCCGTCTTCGTCCGAGGGACGACCAAAAGTTCCTTCTCCTCCCCCCTTCGCTGGGCGACGCAGTATAGCAGACCGCTTCGGACTACAAAATGCGGGAGAGGATGGGGCCGTGGGAGGACGTCTTTGCCGTCAATGGCTCTAACCTGACTCCAACAGTGTTTCAGACGATCGTCCTCCCGCTGGTCTTTGGCAAAAGAGCCCCCCTCGCTGGCCTGTTGGAACACTTCATAGAAGAGGTTAGTATTTAACGAGGGGGACTCACCATCTCTCCCGCTGTCCGAAGCTAGCAGCGCCGGCCGGCGGCGTGGTCCCTGTGGCCGGCGACGGCGGCGACAGTTCCGTTCCGGGCTGGCGGGCTGGGCGGCGGCGGTGAGCAGGCGGTCAAACCCCGGCCAATCTCTTCCAAGCAGTAGTGGGACTGGTAAGTTCTTCACCAATCCAGCTTCAACGGGCCAGGTGCCATGGGCGGCAGCGATGTTCACGCGGCGAGCTGGAACTTGTTGGGTGTCTCCATGCACACACGTGATCGGTAGGTAACTTTTCTGGCCGGGGTAAGGAGGGCACAGATGGGCCTGGATGAGGGTGACGGCGCTGCCCGAATCCAGAAGCGCGCGGATGAGCTTGCCGTTCAACTTGACATCCGCCTCTGGAGCCGCAGGTGGAACGCGCTGATGGAGGATGCAGCCCGCCAGCCAGGTCCGCGGGGGCGTCGAGGGTTCAGCAGTAGGCATCGGCTCGTCCACCGGAGACGGAACTGTCGGTCTGCCAACTGCGCGCGAGGTGCCCTCCGGCGCGCGTCGCTCCTGGACCACCCTCCGGGGAAATGGCGGCACTCTCTCTCCCGCCTCCCGTTGGTGGACAGCATCCGCCAGCTCGATCGCCTCCACCAAGGCGAGGACAGTGGCGGGGTTCCTCATACCCACCGCCTGACGATGGGACCGAGGCAGGGCGCGGAGGAGGCGATCGACAACCACTCGTTCCACTACCTGAGCTGCGGTGGGTTCCCCGTCCAGCAGCCAATGTTGAGCCAGACGGACCAAATCAGCGGCCTGGGCTCGCGCTGGCACCCGGACTTTGAAGTCCCACTCATGGAACTGTTGCGCTGCACAGATGGGGGAAAGACCCAGCCGGGCGAGGATCTCACGTTTCACTTCCCTGTAGTCGTCAGTGATCGCGGGAGGAAGGGAAAAATAAGCTCGCTGAGCTTCACCAGTGAGGAGGGGTGCCAGCGCGGAAGCCCAATCTTCTATGGGCCATCCCTCACGGTTAGCAGTGGTTTCAAATATTTGTAGAAATGCCTCAACATCGTCGTGAGCCGTCATTTTGGGTAAAAGTCGGGTCGCTCGCGTTCGGGGGTCAGGCAGTGGAAACGGCTGGGCATTGAGGGCAGCGATGTCTTCTTCAGCTCTGCCCTGCCGAGTGGCCAGATGTTCCATTATTTGCTGCTGACGGATGCTTACTTCTGTGAGGCGTTGCAGTAATTCCTCCATTTCCACGGAGAGAGAGAGCGCCGACCGGTGCTGGGGGTGGTGAACAGAGAGAAAGAAAAAATATTACTGCGGTGAACTGCAAACACTTGTGTGTGATTTCTCATGCAGTTGCCCGCATTCTCCACCAGATGTCACGGGTGAGAAATCACACAACAAGGTCGCTCAGTGAACAATAGCCCCAGAGGGTGGATTTATTAGTGTTACTTCAAAAAGGGTGAAACGGTGAAACAAGATGAGTGCTGTCCTCGTGGCTGGTGCTCTTGTGAAATCCTCGTGCTCGTGAAGGTGGGTGTCCAGGCGTGCTCAGTCGGGCTGTCGGTCACTCGCTGCCTTCTGTTAAGTGAAGAACAAAGGGTTAGTACCAGCACGTTCAGCATGAGACAGGTTGTCTGTCGAAGTGAGAGAAGTGGCGGCTTTTACAGCCGCTTGATGATGGGCTGCAGCTGTGACCGATCAGCCCGTGATGAGGACGTGCAGGTGCTGTGCGTTGGTTGCCAGGGCGACGCTGATATGCCCAGAGAGACTCGTCACAATATATATATATATATATATATATATATATATAAAACCAGAATCCTAATATTCGAATCAAAAAATTAATTAGGATTGGCATGAAAAGAATGACAAAAGATGTTTATTAGGGAAAGTTATGTCGTTGCTAGGTGCAGTGTTATTTTAGTATTATATATTGATACTTTGCAGTCACGTGATATCTGGCGGGCAACAAACGCGGTTAGTGCATCCAATCGCACAACAACTATCTGGCATGTCGTGTACACCTCAAAACACCAACTTTTGTATATTAAAACTGGCAACGTCCTGGCAAGATCCTTGATTAGTTTACTGGTTTTCGTTGCTAGAGAATGACGTTCTTGCCTGCCAGCCAGTACAACTGACGTCACGTGCAAAGTATCAATAGTACTATAATATTTATTAATATTTTGAATTAGCCTTTTCATATTTTTGAATGCACAAGTCCAGGCAGGAGAAGGACAGAAGACAGGAGGTGCCAGCAGAAGGAAATAACACGGCAGAACTGACGGAGGGAGGAGCCAAGGCGGAGTCATGATGGGTCACAAGGTGGAGACCCAAGAGAATCCGCGAGGAAAATGGCCCAGGGCGGCATTGCTTGCCTGGAGGGCCGAGGTGACGTCGCCAGCTCGAGTGACCGTGGTGGAGGCGGGGGGCCTGGCAGAACAGGGCGACACCGGAGGGAACGAGGACCAACATGTAACCGGAGGTAAGGAGGATCCCAGTGAAGCTAGAGGGGTGGAGGGTTGAGGCGCAGCTAGAAGCCTTGGAGTTTGCAGTGCAACCAGCGTGACGAGAGACCAAGGTGGAGCCGGAGGGACGAGGGAGCACGGTGGAGCCTTAGTGATGGCAGACCACGGCGAAGCTGACGGAGCGCAGAGCCAAGGCGGATCCGAAGGGCTGACAGGTCGAGGTGGAGAGATGGGCCTGGAGGCCTGAGGTGTAGCCAGGGGATCCACTGAGCCTGAGGTGGAGCCAAAGAGCAGCGGGAATCAGCGGAGAAGTCGGAGCCGGGGAGCTACGAGACAACGGCGGGGCAGGTAAGTCTGGGGAATCAGATGGAATCAGCAGAGATGAGGTGACCGAGGGGTGGGCAGGATATTGGCTGGGATCAGGTCATCTATGATGTTGAGTTTTTCGAAATTGATGAGGCAGCGCTCCTCAACTTGCTAATCCCAGACAGCAAGAGTCAAGTCAAGTCAAGTCAAGTCAAGTCATCTTCATTTATATAGCGCTTTTAACAATGTAGATTGTTCCAAAGCAGCTTTACAGAGATAAGCGTATAATTTAAGGTAACAGAGATTGTTTCGGCTTTACAGCAGAGTTAAGTTATTTCCATCTAAAGTTAGTTTTGATTGATTTGCTTCCGTCGCAATGATCATTTGTTATTAAATTAGGGGCCGCTAAGACGACACCATTCTCTCTACACAGACTTTAAACGCGAAGATGTGAGAAACGCTGATGGCGTTCACATGCGCATTTAGAATGGGTTCTATAGTTATGTGCGTTTGAATATACGTAGGTTTGGAATTCCCTACAAGCCAAGCCTAAACAAAGTACTTGTCTTTCCTTATAAATTTTGATAAAGAATTTTATTTTATTTTGTTGCTTTGGGGTAGGAACGCGAAACGGATTTTCCCGACAACGCCTTATCTGTAGAGTGGTGGTGGGATCCTCCATAGGGAGAGACTAGTTGGCACTTCAGCACTGCGTTGTCATCGGTCCAGGCGAAGGTCCTTCGTCAGATCTGGATACGGCCTGGATCCGGCAGGCTGCAGGAAAACCTCGGGATAAACACAGACACTAAAATTAGCGTAGATGCCATTCTTCTCATGATGTAACGAGTACATCAGGATTTTTGGGAAGTGTTCCCGGTTCCGGCTGACCTAATATATGCAGCCTAACATTAAATTATAGAAGTCTATAATGTATTATGTGAAAGCTAGGTCAAAGAGATGTGTCTTTAATCTGGCTTTGAACTGACAGAGTGTGTCTGCTTCCCGGACAATGGTAGGAAGACTGTTCCAGAGTTTTGGTGCTAAATAGGAAAAGGATCGACCGCCAGCAGTCGATTTTTTATATTCTAGGTATTATCAACTGGCCGGAATTTTGAGATCGTAATAGACGTGACGGACTATAATGCGTTAAGAGCTCGCTCAAGTACTGCGGAGCTAAACCATTTAGTGCTTTGTAAGTGATCAGTAATATTTTAAAATTGATGCGATGTTTAATAGGGACCCAGTGCAGTTTTGACAGAACTGGGCTAATATGGTCATACTTCCTGGTTCTGGTAAGAACTCGAGCTGCTGCGTTTTGAACCAGCTGTAGTTTGTTTATTAAGCGTGCAGGGCAACCACCCAGTAGAGCATTACAATAATCTAGCCTTGAGGTCATGAACGCATGAACTAATTGTTCCGCATTTGTCAATGAGAGCATATGGCGTAATTTAGATATATTTTTAAGATGGAAAAATGCAGTTTTACAGATACTAGACACGTGACTTTCAAATGAAAGATTGGTATCAAAGAGCACACCCAGGTTCCTAACCGACGACGAAGACTTAACAGAGCAGCCATCAAGTGTTAGACAGTATTCTAGATTATTACGTGAGGAAGTTTTTTGTCCAATAATTAGAAACTCTGTTTTTTCAGAATTTAGAAGTAGGAAATTACAAGTCATACAATTTTTTATATCCGCTATGCATTCCGTTAATTTTGTGAATTGAATTTGTGGTTTTGAAGAAATATAGAGCTGAGTATCATCGGCATAACAGTGAAAGCTAATGCCATGTTTCCTAATGATATCTCCTAAGGGTAGCATGTACAGAGTGAACAGCAGCGGTCCTAATACTGAGCCTTGTGGTACGCCACTGAACTTGTGATCGATGAGACATCTCATCATTTACTGCTACAAACTGATAACGGTCAGATAAGTATGATTTAAACCATGCTAGTGCATTTCCCGTAATGCCAACATAATGTTCTAATCTATTTAAAAGAACGTTGTGGTCAATGGTGTCAAATGCAGCACTAAGATCGAGTAACACTAATAGAGAGATACAACCACGATCGGATGATAAGAGCAAATCATTTGTGACTCTAACGAGAGCTGTTTCGGTACTATGGTACGGTCTAAATCCTGACTGGAAATCCTTGCAGATATCATTTCTTTCAAGAAAGGAACACAGTTGTGAGGATACTGCCTTTTCTAATATCTTTGACAGAAAAGGAAGATTCGAGAGCTAAACCATAGCAAGACAGCAACATAGTGCCGTCCCAGATCCGGCCCACATCTGATATGCGTGGAATCCACATGTACCAGTTGTGGCCCGGATCTGGGCCCACACTATGTTGCTGTCTGGGATCGGAGAACTGTCTCACTGGACATGACTCCTCGCTGGATCTGGCGATCGAACACCGCACACTCATAAGGCGCAGTCGATGAACTCAATGAATGGACGGTGATCCTCCCCCAACAGCAGCATCTGGCCGAGGATATCGCCCACACCGGGGTGCTTCGAGAGAGAGTTCCAGGTACTCCTCCACATAATCCTCCAGAGACTGGCGGTTTTGTGAAAAGCAGTCCTCATAATCCGTTTGGGTCATTTCTTCTGTCATGCTTGCCATGGTAGTTAACAGAATCCTGATACAGAATATCAGATACTAACTTATTTAATGAACACAAAGAGAATACACAGGTGAATAGTTTACTATCATTACATTCAGCAGTGCATTTTAGCCATATTTCAAAGATAATAAGAGTGATTATAAAATGAAATATGTCCTTAAATCCTACTTAAAGGTCCCGTATTATGCCCCTTTTCACAAGATGTAAAATAAGTCTCTGATGTCTCCAGAGTGTGTATGTGAAGTTTCAGCTCAAAATACCCAACAGATCATTTTTTACAGCATGTTTAAATTGTCATTTTTTGGGGCTCAGAAAAACGCGCTGTTTTAGTGTGTGCCCTTTAAATGCAAATGAGCTGCTGCTGGACGACCCAGGGGGCGGAGCTTCATGAGCTCGCGCTCAGTCTCTCAGGACAATTTCATCTCACGGAATGATGATAATATCAGAAACTCTCAGTAACGGTGTTCATTTCGAGTCGGACAATAATGCCTACAGAGTCAGAGTGCTGTATAGAGATGGAACAGGTATAGTTTAGTAGTTTAATTACGGTTATTATAACGTATTTGTCATCTGCTTGAATGTATCCATTATTAATAGCCTACAAGTCTGCTGTCGGAATGATGATCAAACATATACTGATGAGTTTAATAAAGTTTATTGTACATCACACAAAAGATGAAGCGTCAGTTTTACTTCAGAAAATCACCGTAAGAGCTGAGTAAACACAGTAAGTTATAAGAAGTGCGCAAGTACATAAACGAATTTCGGTAGAGTTGAGGGAGCATTCCTGTGGGCGGAGGTTAGTCAAAAAACTGTTCTACTGACATCATTAAAGAAGGAAGTAGAGAGATGTAGTCCAAACGGGCCGTTCGATGTAGGCGACTTCTGTTAAAAATATCTCGCTTGGCATTGAACTTTGAGCTTTATCATTTTACAGATATTATTTATGCTCTAACAGCAACATTACACACTAACTAAAGTTTGAAACATGGGATCACGAAGAACGGGACCTTTAAGTGGGTGAAAAAAGCACTTTTAAGTTCAGCTAATTACATTTTATATAAATTTTAACTATAATATATTTTCATTTAATTGCAGTTAACATGCACTTACGTTTGGAAAACAATACATTCAGTTTGCACTTATAAGTGTATTATTTTAAAGTATATTATTTCCATAGTCTTTTTAAAAGTATACAAAAATGAGCTTTTCAACAAGGGTTTCTCAGCTGTTTTTATTGTCCACCAAGCAAAAATAATTTAGAAAAGAAATAACACCTCGTCTCAACAAGCAATTCGAGGTATCATTCATGTGCGAGACGAGTTATTCGTTGAGGGGTTTGCTCAATTCCCTTACTATAAGTATGAGCAATAGTAATAGTGATGCTTTCCTTGAAAACACCAGTATAGTGTATAGCAAGAACAAACATTGTGACATAAAATCAATGTACAAAAAACATGCAGCACACGCTTATTTCTACTTTTGCAAATAAAAACAAGATCTTTGTATACAAAGATCATAAAGAGGATAATAAAATACACCCGACACAGCAAACTCTATCTTGTGCCATATTCTTACGCACATACAAACACACTGGTATGTCATTATGAAGTCCTTTCTTGACAAAGCTGCATTTCACTTTATACAACAGTTACGGCTCTCTAATCTGATTTGATAAGCAGCGTTCCATGAGTAATGATATACATCAGATCTGCAGCGCTTCACTGTTCCAGAAAGACTCAGTCTGTGTGTTTGCTCAGAGATGCACAACACTGACAGTAATTGGCAATATTGTCTAAAATGTAAGTTCCTCAGTATTTACTTCGTGTTTATTTAACAAGATCATTTATAATAGATAGATAGATAGATAGATAGATAGATAGATAGATAGATAGATAGATAGATAGATAGATAGATAGATAGATAGATAGATAGATAGATAGATAGATAGATAGATAGATAATATTTGAGGCAGCCGTTTGTTTCCTGTTTGTCACAGTAAATCCTGACAGTTTATGACCTCGTTTCTGATTGAATGGGAATATGAGGCTAGCAGTTATTTCAGCTCTGCAGGCACTTATGGGATTTGGGAGGTGCCCATTATGACAACTGACATCAGTATCATGCCAGTAAATGTCAATCCCATATTTGCCTAGTTTATTTACAGAAATGAAATGTGTTTGATGCTGCAGAATGAAACAATGAAGATGTACAGTAATTGAATTGATAAACCCGTCATGCAACAACAAACCTTGTTACTGATCTCTAAACCTCTCTCTTATGTGCACTATAAACGGTATTAAATACTGATAAGATCGGAAATCAGCTAATGTAACTGTGTATCAGGCATTATGGGATGGCGTTTTGGTGCCTATACAGTTTAGAATCCCTCATTAATTCAGTTGAACAGGATGGGTTTTTTTTTAGAGTGACACAAAGCATCTAAAACCACAAAACATCAGAATTCATTAAATCGATTGATGAAACTGATGGCTGTACTGTTAGTTTCCCACCATAATGATGCCATATGGGATGATGTCAGTATAAAAATGTTTTGTTAGTAATTCATTATTTTGTACTATTTTACAAAAGACATTACATGAAGAGCTGTTGAAGCTACCTTTAAATTGATTTGTAAAACATTTAGCAATATTTCTTAATAAACCTTAATTTTCAAGTTAGAATAGTGAGAATAAAAGTGTTCACATTTACCACACATTAAAAAGGGGCACTTTGTAATAATGTCAAATTAACAGTTTTACTTTCAAGTGCATTTTAAATCATGGTTTTAATAATCACTTATTTTGATGTGTTGACTAACATAGCCTACTAAAGCACATGTAAAGTACTTGGTTAGAATTTTAACTCTAGTGTGTTATTCGATATTACATTTAAATGTAATATATTTATATTAAACTGCAACTTTGCCATTACAAATGTGTAATTACAAATATATTTAAATACATGACACAAGTGATAGAAATGACTGTAAAGTATATTTTAGTTTATACATAAATGCTTGTCAGTACATTCTGCAGTACATTTTAACCATATTTAAAAGACAATTGAAGTAATTATGATGATATTACATATAAAGATGTACTTAAGCGGGTTTAAAAAGCACTCTTAAGTTCCTTTTAATTGCATTTAATATACATTTAAACTAGAATACATTTTTATTTATTATTTTTACATATTAGCATATTTCTGAGTCATATAGACCTTCTGTAGCTCCGCCCCTTTTCAGCTCTGTGCTCCTTGTGTTCTGTCTTCCGGATTTTATTTCCACGGCATGAAGGAAAGATCTTACGAATTAAATGCTCATTTTAAAATCTTCCCGGTCTACTGATATTTGTTACTGTAACGATTTAAGTCCATTGATGAAGAATGTGTATATATATATATTGTAACGACTGAGACAATCAGACACATAACTATTTGTTACATTTAACAAATAAGCTTCAAAGCCCACTCTTAGGAATGAAACATCCCCCCAAAAGAGACAAGAGAGCAGGAAAGGTTTCAGTCGCCGGGGCAACGATCAGATAAGATGTCTTTATTGCTGTGAAAAATGTGGTCATGTGGTCAAGACCTAGGCCATGCATTGGAAAGACCTACAGACCTTAAAACAGACTTTCATTTATTGACAAACTGATCTATAAATTAACATGCATCCCAGAACATTTTGTGAATGGTTTACTGTCTTGTGTAGTGTCTTTTAATTCTATTATTTTTTGATACTGTGTATGTTACAATAGAATCAATGGTCAATGTAACCTCACCTATCCCATGTTTGGTCTCTATAAATTGGTAGTTTGAAGATCGAAATGATCGTGTATGTGATATGTTGATAGCTACACAACATATTAGTATTACAAGAATCTTTCATAGTTTCTTCATCAGCAACCAATCCAGCTGCACATGCAAATGAGCACGCTTAAAACAAAGATCCATAAATCAACAACAGAGTAATTTTCCCGCTTGGAAATTCCACCCTTCTCATTGGTCAAGCAAACCCGGAGAGGTGACCACCGCCTGCTATGCCTTCACTCCCCCAACAGAGTCAGACTGTAATCTCTTCAATCCAACTCAGAAGAAAACTGCAACTTTACCATCACTGAATGGGCAACCATCAACTCTTCCGAATTCCTCCCTTCTCCTGGTTGCTCTGTGTGGCTTCTCTGGCCCAGGGCCGGCAGGCCACAATCTGCAATCCAGCCATGTGCTCATGGAGAGAGAGAAAACCTTCAACCAGAACAAACCATTCGTGTTCATCACCATTTTTTTCTTCAACACGGAAGAAATCGTTTGAAACTCATGGAACCATCAAAATCCTTCTTCGGGAACTTCACGAAATGCTTTCACTGCAAAGGCCATGCAAGTATACATTTAATGAAGTGTTCTGAAAATAATAAGCTGATGGTTCTTTTCATGGTTAGATGGATCTTTCCCATAGTTCCATTTCCTGCTTCCGGTTCCATTCTGTCACTCACCATTTTTGTGTGTATGTGTGTTTAGATTAGTTATGTTTGTGATTTAGTTAATAAAACTTGTGCACAATACCTATTTGGTTCTGATTCTCTGCTTGCATTTTGACTACAGGCTCTTAGTCGTACTGTACAGTAAGAAAGACATTTCCCTTACAATTAACACTGAGTGTTCACGGGACGAACAGGTGGATTGATTGTAATATTCATTTTACTACAGGGTGGGCCATTTATATGAATACACCGTAATAACATGGGAATGGTTGGTGATATTAAAGTCCTGTTTGTGGCACATTAGTATATGTGAGGGGGCAAACTCCTCAAGATGGGTGGTGACCATGGTGGCCATTTAGAAGTCGGCCATCTTGGATACAACTTTTGTTTTTTCAATAGGAAGAGGGCCATGTGACACATCAAACTTATTGATAATGTCACAAGTAAAACAATGGTGTGCTTGGTTTCAACGTAACTTTATTCGTTCATGAGTTATTTACAAGTTTCTGACCACTTATAAAATGTGTTCAATGTGCTGCCCATTGTGTTGGATTGTCAATGCAACCCTGTTCTCCCACTCTTCACACACTGATAGCAACACCGCAGGAGAAATGCCAGCACAGGCATCTAGTATCCGTAGTTTCAGGTGCTGCACATCTCGTATCTTCACACCATAGACAATTGCCTTCAGATGACCCCAAAGATAAAAGTCTAAGGGGGTCAGATCAGGAGACCTTGGGGGCCATTCAACTGGCCCACGACGACCAATCCACTTTCCAGGAAACTGTTCATCTAGGAATGCTCGGACCTGGCACCCATAATGTGGTGGTGCACCATCTTGCTGGAAAAACTCAGGGAACGACTCAGGGAAAAACTCCTAGATGAACAGTTTCCTGGAAAGTGGATTGGTCGTCGTGGGCCAGTTGAATGGCCCCCAAGGTCTCCCGATCTGACCCCCTTAGACTTTTATCTTTGGGGTCATCTGAAGGCAATTGTCTATGGTGTGAAGATACAAGATAGTTTTTCTTGTGACATTACCAATAAGTTTGATGTGTCACATGGCCCTCTTCCTATTGAAAAAACAAAAGTTCTATCCAAGATGGCCGACTTCTAAATGGCCACCATGGTCACCACCCATCTTGAGGAGTTTGCCCCCTCACATATACTAATGTGCCACAAACAGGACTTTAATATCACCAACCATTCCCATGTTATTACGGTGTATCCATATAAATGGCCCACCCTGTATATTAAATTCATTCTGTTAACAGATCCAGATATTCATAATTAATTGTTACAAGTTATGACTGATTATTAATATTTATTTTTAGTTAAATTGCTACAATCTATCTATCTGTCTGTCTGTCTGTCTGTCTGTCTGTCTGTCTGTCTATCTATCTATCTATCTATCTATCTATCTGTCTGTCTATCTATCTTTCTATCTGAGTATTGGAGTATATTTTAGTTTATCATAAATGATTGTCAATACATTCAGCAATATTTCAAATTTTATTTCAAACCATATCAAACCATATTTCAAATACAATAGAAGTAATTATGAATTTACATATACATTTAATGTACTGTAGAGTGTAGTCTAAGATAAATACTTTTAATAATCACAGAGAATACACACAGGGGAATTAACACTCTATCCACACTTATATCACAGCGTGAACCGACAAAGAACTGAGCAGAACCAGGTGTATAAATACACAAGAGTATTTTTGATTCTAGTGTGTTGGAAAGAGTCACTGAAAAACTCCCACCACTAATGCAGACTTACAGTCTCTCTGGAACAAACACAGACAAGCAAGCAGACTGATAACAGTGAGAAATCCCAGTGCTATTGGACAACACAGACCAGAAGTTCTTCCATCACAAAAAAATAGTCCCACCTCAAAGTACAATTTTGACTATTATCACTGATTAAGTAACATCATTTTAAGAATTCATTCAAGTTTTTTTAACAGAAATAAGTATTTTTTAAGTTTTAACCAAGAGCAAAATCCAAATAATTTTCAGCACCATAGATGCTGCATGAACGTTATGTATTGCTTAAAGCACACATTCCTGTTTTTGTGTTGAGACTGCAATAAGTCACCAGTTTTCTGATGATAGGCAAAAAATAGCCTGTATGCTCACGGCCTTGACATGAGTGCTGACAGAGCGATTTTTGTTATGTTTGGATGTTTGCACAATTCCTCAGGGAAAGATCTACTACAGCATAAAACGAGGTCTGGTTTCTCCTCGATTTCTAATCTAATTTTAGCACGCTAAATACTTCAGCACACATTGAGGATAAGATGACCTTTTATGCTGGCGTATCAGAAGGCCGTTCTCCAGTGTAACCAGCGCTGGGCTTTTACCTTTCTTTGCCTTGCAGGAAGCTGAAGTCCGTCTGACTGCAGTCTCTTTTATGAGAAGGAACTCAGTGTCAGTGTCCTGAGGCTCATCAAGATATCACTGCATTCATTAGCTGTGGACTAATAGACTACTTTCATCCTGAAAGTCATTTGTATTTTGAGGTGATTTTGTTTGTATCTGTAGTGCAATACAAGGATTATCCCATTTATTATGGTAATTTTCCAGACACTTGTATGGAGAACAATTTACAGTGCGTTTCATGAGTCTGTGTGTTCTCTGGGAATTGAACGGACGACCTTGGCTGAGTTGTTAAGCTACAGAAAGGCAAATGAGAGAAGCAAATAATGCACTGCAATGTAAATTAGAATCACATTATGTTTACCAAGGGATAATGCAAGTATTAGGTTGTCTTTTAATGGACCTGCACTTTATTTTCCCCCATAGGTCCACTTATAATAGTTTTTTTTGCACCAAAACATTTGGAATTTAGTTTCACATGTCTATTTTCCACTGTCTCTCTGGACTGTAGAATAAAACAATTAAACAATTTAAAGTTGGCATGAAACGGAAGTTGCTACAGTCTTAAAGGTCCCATGACATGGATTATTTTATTATTTTATAATGTTTCCTGGGGTGCCCTTATAATGTTAGTATGTTTTTAAGATAATTTTTAAAAATAATTTAGAAATAAAAGGCATTTTTCCTAGCCTGATTTTAGCCTCTGATATTGAACGCTCTGTTTGAAGGGGCGTGTCTGCTGAGAGACTTCAGTGTAAACGCCCACTGCTGTGATTGGCTGACATGCTTGCATATGAAATATCTGGCATTACATGTGGAACTATCTGGAAAACTTTTACTATTACAGCTATTATACGTTTTTATTATTACAGCTATCAATATTAACGAATCGTGAGAAGTTTTTTTAAGTATTTAGATCTATTCCCATCACATTAAAGGTTGCAGTGATGAGCACTGAGCAGATGACAGCCTGTTGATCGCGTGAATGAAGATCTTATCATTGCAATGCAGTTTCTGCACTCTCACTAATGCTTTCACCAATGCAAACATGAGGTAAGTACAGTAAGAGCTTCGTTGTGCAGCGTAACATTGATTTCATAAAGAGTTTTGGCAGTGTCCAGATAAACTCGCGCTGTGTTATTGATAGCTTGGGCGACTGGAAAGTGATTGTTCTTTGATCGCATTCTGTATATATATTAATCACAATTTTAGTAAGATTATTTTCATCCTACTAAGAGAAACTATGTGAAGTTGATATTTTAGTCACTGGCTTGATTTACTGATGCATAAACAGTATTGAATGACTTTGAGAGAAAGCTTATTTGTCTGAACTTGAACAATTACACATCAGAAATTCACATAACCCACTGGTTCTTCAGAGGCTCGGATGAAGGAACTAAAAAAAATACTTTTGTGTTCATTTGTACATCCAAACACTGAGCAACTGCCATGCTTCGCTCGTTTGCAAGCCATGATGTCTCTCGAGGAAAAAACAATATCGTGCTATACGAGAAAAATATATTTTCTCATGGACGGGACAAATTCTCTTTGCGGGCAAAGCAGAGAAAGGGGAGGTGACCTTTCCCCTTATGACGACATAAGGGGAAGATTTCTAGATTCGCCCGTCTGAGCTTTCATTTTCTCAAAAATACCCAGGGCTTGGTTTACACCCATCAAAACGTCTAGCCACTGGGGGACCATAGGCAGGCTAGGGAAACTCATATTAATGTTAAAAAAAAACTCATAAAGTGACATTTTCATGTCATGGGACCTTTAACATATATATATGCATATATAGCAAAAAATAAACATTTTTATTACCCCATAACAGCCTCTGGAGAGTGATAGTGTGTAATAAATACAGTAAACTAAATAGAGGGTTGAAGTACATGAAATTCTTAACCCTTGTATGGTGTTCAGGTCTGTAGGATCCGTTTTCATTTTTCATCAAAAGAAAAATGATATGATAAATAATTTTTTCAACCTCAGACTCATTGGCCTTGGCTCATTTTCTGTGAAGAACATATATCAGAACACATTTTCAGGGCTCCTCCTGTCAGTCCTCCTTCTGTCAGGGCTTGCTGTTATTGTGTGTGTGTGTGTGTGTGTGTGTGTGTGTGTGTGTGTGTTCTTGTACATGGTTTATGAGGACACAAATGTGTATAATGACATGGGTATTACAACGTGTATAATCCTGTGTCCTCATAAACCAAACGGCTTAAAAAAAACATACTAAATGGTGTTTTTTGAATTCATTTCAAATTGATTGGTAGGTTTAGGGGTAGGGTTAGTATAGGGGGATAGATTATACAGTTTGTACATTAGAAAACCCATTACGCCTATGGAGAGTCCCTGTAAACTACATATCCAAGTGAGTGTGTGTGTGTGTGTGTGTGTGTGTGTGTGTGTGTGTGTGTGTGTGTGTACGTGCGTGAATGTGTGCGTGCATGTGAGAGAGAGATTGTGTGTAAGTGTGAGAGTGTGAGTGCAAAAGTGAGTTTTGTTTCTACCCCTGCCGTTCCCACACAGGGTTGCAATTCTTTAATGTGATCTAACAAAGGTAAAGGGAAAATATTAACCATATATGCTGTTTATATTGCTTGTAATTGGGATGAAGTAAACATCTGTTGAGTATTTTAACATAAATTGTTTGATTATGTTGAATTAAAAACCTAAAAATGCAGCGGGTCCACCAGACCCACGAACACTGGCTGAATAACAAAAATATGAACACCACACAAGGGTTAAATGCATGAAAGCATGTTATAAGCATTATTACACCATAGAAAGGTCTTACAATTAAAGGTAATTTATAAAAAAAAATCAAATGTGCATCAACATCTTTCTTAAAAATAAATAAATAAGGTATTTTCTTAAGGTAACACTTTATCTTACAGTGTCCTTGTTACACGTACTTACTATAGTAATAACAGTAAATGCATAATTACAAGTAACTAACCCTCAACCAAGCCCTCACCATAACTCTATAGTAAGTACATGTAGTTAATTAAATTAAATGTATAATTACACTGTAACAGACACCTTAAAAAATATATTTTTTTAAATTACAAACGTAACACATTTTTGGCTAGAATTTTGGGGGTAAAAACCTTTTTACAAAATTAGATTCAATCCAAAACACTTATTTACAAAATATTAATCTCAAACATGCGTCTTATGGGTTAGGAACCACATGAGGGTGTGTAATTGACAGAAGTTTCATGGTTACGTTATGTTTATGGTCAAGTTTAGTCATTTCTTTTTCACATTCTGGATTTAGTTCAATAAAGCTATACATTTGGGTTCTCACTTCAACTCGCCTCAGTGGATCTCTTACAGATGCTTCTGAATGAGCCAAATCTTGTTTTCCATAAAAGTGCGCTTTAAAGAATGTTTGATATTCGTCACAGTATCCAAATAATGGCACGGTACTTTTTAATGGAGCACAAACTTAAACTGAAGACCAAAAAGATCAAAATAAACCAAACTTTGGATTTTTACAACATAAATAAGCAATGCTAGCAGGATAGGACATCAATGGCTCGCCCAGATCAGTCACAGAAGTACACTTTGAGAAAAGACACCAGCCTCCTTCAGTCACCTTATCATAATTCATGACAGCTTTCACACATATTTGCCTTGTGTTGCAATTACTTCATGCCTTTTTTTCCCCCTATTACTCCATATCAGCCTCTGGAAAGTGATGTGATTAATTGCTGCTGTCTTTCCAGACGTGTCGGTGCATTACATTTACATGGATTGACACCAGATGAGTTTCATATGAAAACTTCTCCAGGATAACCTGATTTTAATACTCGAGTGGTGGATGAATATCAACTCATTTGCATTTTCAATTTGAAGATGTTTTCTCTGTGTCATCTCAGCTCTGTTAATGCAAACTTCAGTGTCTTTATGCTTGGGTTTCCGGAAACCCCAGTGCTCTATGTTTAAAAATACATACAAAAATATGTTCGTCTGACCTAATTAAACCAAGTAGATATATATTATTGAAGTTTTGTTCTTCTTATTACAGATTGCAATGTTGATCAATCTTATACTTAAAGATTGGCAATCCTTTTTACTTCTGTAATGTTATTTATTTCAGAATGAAACAGATTATAAATACAAGAAGTAAAAGCTTCTCAGGGTCTCTCTCACCCCAAACAGAACATGTGGGAGCATAACGACTTTTAAAAGAGAGTTACACTTTTCCTGCTTTGCATTATCTAAAAGAACAATTCAAGATTTTACCACACATAACGCCTTTCCCTTTGCATTTCGTTTTAGTGCCTGTAGGCATTCGGATGAAAAAGAAAATCAGAGCAAGCTGATAAAATTTGTGACTTTGTAGAAGGAAATTACTTGCTACGTTTTTCATTTCAGCACAGATACTGTAAGTGCAAAGAAAACGCATTTATTCGGTGTGACTATAACAAGAATAATGTGAGATCTGCACACTACTGAAAAATCTGTTCTATTGCTGCTTTCAATAAGGGAAAAGAGGAGAGGTTTTCATTTGATTTTAATGTTGTTCTGAACGGTGAACAGTACATCGACATGAATCACAAAAATAAAATGGCAGGCAGGCTCTTAAAGGCATCTGTCAAGAAATGGCAAGTTATTTCGAATGATTTACGGAGAACTCCCACACTCTCTTTCACACCAACACACATATGGATGCGGACACATGCTCAACAGGAAGGCTGAATGAGTTATATATGATTAAAACACACTTTTCTTTAAGCACACTTGACAACTATGAAAGAATGATAAACACACAAGTAGTGGAGACGCCACTTTGGACTAGAGGGAGATTGACAGGGTTTCATATAGCCTGTCCAAGTCACATTTCACCACCAAGTCAAGACGGAAATTAGAAAGCCTATTTTTTTGGACTACATTATTTTCAAAACAATTAAGCACATTTCCTAACTAATGTAATGTGAAATTATATTTTAGACATCAGGGTAGGATTTGTTTTTTGTATTTTTTAAGCCGTTTGTTATACGGTATAGTATTTATAGAAACAAGAATGATCATTTTTTCTTACATTAATGTAAAGAGTGAATTTTTCTTTCTTTTATTACAGTATTGAGAGTAAGATTTTTTCCCCTTGCATTATGATAATGAGATTTATTTTCCTGCATTACGGAAATGACATTTTCTCCTGATATTGTGGTAATGAGAATTAGACTTTCTTTCCTGCATTACAGTAATAGGAAAGTGTCACGGTCTGGGTTTCCGATGAAAGGAGCGAGGACTCAAGTGCAGGAACAATGGGTATTTATTAAGCGGTAAAAATAAAACAAAAATACAAACAAAAACTCCCTGTGGGGGAAAACAAGGCAGGCGTCAAGATCAACAGAACTATGGCAGGAAACATGAGGGAACATAGCCCTATTCGGACGGGACTAGTTTAACATGGAGAGGTGGGGTAAAGAAATAATTACCAGGGGCCGTATTCACAAAGAATTTTAAGGCTAAAAGTAGCTCCTAACTGGCGAATTTAGGAGCAACTCCTAAAAATAATAGGCGTGTCACTCCTAACTTTAGGACTCCTAATTTTTTTCACTAAGAGTAATTCACGAAGCATTATAGCCCTAAAAGAAGCACCTAAGCCTGGGACAGCTTAAAAGAAGTCGAGAGGACTGCTAACTCACTAAGACCTTCACAAACCGCTTTTTGTGGCATTTCACGCTGCGATGTTTTGAAATGCGTATGCGGCGGCTACAGGAGCTTCCAATCGCCAGGGAACAATTCTGCATTGTAGGCATAACTAGGGATGCAATAACGCCACCAACAACAACCAACTAGGCTACTCATTGCATGTAAACTAATTGTAACGTTTCATTGTGAATCAAATTAAAATGTTCTTCTCTTTGCAAACGTAGGCAGAGGCATATAGTGACAGATTAATTCAATAATGTTGCAAAGATATTGCATCAATCCATATGTTTCATTAGGCTACTAGGCTATTTGTTTTGCCTTACTCTTTATTCATTTAGGCTATTTATTCAGTTATTCATCATCTTCCGTCCTTCGTACTACTTGTGTAGCGCACGCATTCTCAGACCTGTCACCTGTCACTCATCATCGTAGGGGAGGTGTTTGGAATCATTCCCGCGTTACAATCATCAGCCAATCAAGGTGGTCACTTCAGTCAAGCTCGTGCATGACTAATGATGTCATCCATAGCAACGAAGACTCACTCTTAGTTTAGGAGTTGTCATTTTTCTTTACTAAGAGTAGGTCTGAAAGGCGTTGTGAATAACTTTTAAGAAAAAACTCCTAGCTAAAATCTTTTAGTGCGATTTAGGGGTACTCCTAGTGGTAAGATAAAATCCTTTGTGAATACGGCCCCAGAGCTTCTCTGTGATTTTAGTCCCGTCCGAATGTGCATCTCAGTGATCATTATGGACAACGTCAGTAAAGATTACGGCAACTTTCACCTTCTGGAAAAAGGTCCGGAAAAATGACCTCGGGTAATAATCCCATGCGAATAGACCCGCTGTAAATATGTACGTAAATATTTCGTCATTTCCTGTTTAAAAGTAGTTTTCCGCGGTTTTTCAAGTATGGATGTGCTTGAAGAAGCGTTCAGTTGCATTCTAGACACTGGGACGAGTCTGTGGCAAAACTCAAGTGTTTCCCACATACCATTCAGATCAGAAAGAAGATCGAAGCACTTGTTAGAGGCACGAAACATCTTTTAGTGTTAGGTAAGTGCCTTTTACCAACACAATCCAATCTGAAGTTAATTAATACATTGTTCCACTGGACATAACTGTTTTATATATATAGGTATGTGTTTGTGTACGTGATATCAGGAAGCAGCGTAATTCACACATGACGACAGGAGTGACGGCGATGCGCAAATCGAGTTACTCTCCCACTTCTGCTAGTTTTACTGAGATATCTTATCCCGTGCGAATTGGCCAGACGTCCTGTGGTAAAATTACATTACTCCATCTACCCTTGTAAAGTTAATCCCGTCCGTATAGGGCTATAGACAACGAACCAGCACAGGACTGCAAACAAAAGAGGGTAACGAGGGAGGGCAGGTGGGGCTAATGAATCAACAATCAGGTAACAAGATGGGAGGGGCTAGACAATCCACAGGAGAGCAACACACAACAAACAGGACTATAACACAAGCACATGACAAACCGGGACTGTCAGAGCTCTGTCACCAAACCAAGATATAAACTAGACAAGTGACAGAACCCTGACAGAAAGAGATTATTTTAATCTAAAGTTATAAAATATGTTTCTCATTACCACAGTTACCATGATGTTTTCTTACATTAATGTGATGGGAATTTGGCAAAATGTGCTTAATTGTGAAGAAAATAACATTACCGTGCAAAATCGTAATGCTCTTAAAGATAGGCTTTCCTGATGCTTTCTTGACCTGAATATGTTATTGACAGGTTCCATAAGATTCATTTAAATGCTCGAGATGATTTAGGATCAGATTCAGTGCAAACACACAGCATCAGGTAATCAGTGCTGAGATTGCAACGGGGCTCATTAAAATCTGTTTTTTTACGGATCTTACTACGCTCAAGCAGTGAATTTATTCCATCTCTACAGTACACACTCACAGCATCACACATATCCAGTGGAATACTCTAAAAATATGAGGCAGGACACAATTTAGCGATATAAAGTTTGAGGTCAACAAGAAATGCATGCTTATTACATTATCAAGTATTTGACAATGTATATAAATATGTTTATATTATTTTCAATAAGTCCCCTTTACTTCTATAGCTCCTCTCGCTCTTTCTGGAGCAATCCATTTTTTATGGTTGATTGGTTGGTAGAGGAGCGCAATGTTTACACTGCGTCCCAACACAAGAAATCAATGAAAAATTATGCGACATTGCACCCAAAATAAACACACATACATTAATATTGGCAATACAACAACTAACAAATTCTCTACAGCCCATAGAGAAGTGTTTCATTTGACACTAAACACTATTTTCATTCTTGGTGTTCAATGCCTCAAACAGCCATTCAGTTGGAATGTTTTCATTACTTTGTTCTTTCTCATCTGACCTTCTTTGACACAGGCGTACTCACAATCACAATAAATATTCATACAAGCATAAATATTACATGGCAGTCAAGTCTTCGGCACATCAAGCGTGGTCTGAAGTGTTTCAGAGCACAACCGAACACAATGGCTCTTTGTTCTATGGCTCATCACACTGCACTACCGTTTATTTGCACCACGTCTAGACATCATTCACGGGTTACATCATTCATTATTCTAAATGTAACATGATAGATGATTGAGTTTCTTTCATCGATCTCACTCACGTGATCAAAAATTATATCTCCGTTATGTTTTTAGCCCATACTGGCTGTAAAATGACTAGGGCTGTGCAACTATTAATCGCATCCAAAATAAAAGTTTGTGTTTACATGTTATATGTGTGTGTACTGTGTGTAATTATTTTGTATACATAAATACACACATATGCAAGTTTACATTTAAGAAATATTCGCATGTATATATGTTATATATAAATAACACATTTTTCTTAAATATATACATGTATGTGTGTGTATATACAAAATAATTCTACACAGTACACACATATATTATGTAAATACAAACTTTTATTTTGGATGCGATTAATCGCAATTAATAGTTGCACAGCCCTAAAAATTACATAACTTAGGTTCTTATGTACAGTAGTGTACAACCGTACAAACATGCATGAATTCGACCGAATCTAATAAAGGGGCGGTTCTAGATTTACTGTAAAGCTGGACACCACTTAAATGACATCATATTTACAGCATATTAATGCAGTAGTTGACTCAAAAAATGTCTGTTATTAATTACTCAGTCATCTCATTCCACATCCACATTCAGTGAATAATGGCTTCAATTTCAGTCTGTTCCTCACACAAAACTATTGAATGTCTCGAATGGACTAGTTTTATGATGATTTATGGTGTCTTTATGATGCTTTTAGTCCATTTTGGAGCTTGAATGCTCAAAATGTGTTCACTGAATGTAAAAAGCAGCGTGGACATTCTTAAAAACATCCCCAATGTTCTATAGAACATCACACAGGTTTTGAATGACATGGTGAGTAAATGATGAAACATTTTAGAACTTTCATTGTTGGAAATGTTCATTTTCAACTTTTTTCATTGGTGAACTATTCCTGTTACCAGTCATGGGAGTTTATGAGAGCTCGATTTGGTGTTAAGATGTTCTTAGTACCATTTGAGTACCATTACTCAATTCCTATAATATTTAAAGAAAGAGAAATTGTCATAATCTCAAAAATCCTTTAAGAAATGATGTTGAAGAAAAAGATATGGGCTTGATATGTTTACTGTCTCTGAGCAACCGAGTACACACACACACACACACACACACACACACACACACACCTCTGTCAAACACACAGTTATGGAATCAGTGCATATACAGTAGAAATAAAGAGCATTTGGAAAACTGTACAGATTTTGTTGAATGCTCATGCTGGCAGAGGCATTGAGTTTCTTCAGATATTTGACCTATGTCATTCATTCACACACACCGCACGCACAAACATGTAAACACTTTCCTGGACAGAATGTTCAAGAGAACGTTTGGCTACCAAAGATGAGTCTCCCGGATCTCTGAGATAATGTTACTGGCTTTCTTGAGGGCCTAAAAGAGGAGGAGTCAGAAAGAGCAGCATTGGTAACACAAAGGACACTGCATAAAAAGACCTTTTTATTTAACCATCAATTTAACCTTTTTGTTAAATCAAGGCAAACACTGCGTCATGATCGGGATGCGTTCGGATCCCAGAAATCCTATAGGTTTAGCCAAGCTGCATGTGATCTATGCATTGTCTTACATTGTGTTTGGGCTCATTCCAGACCAACTGCTCTATAAAGATATGCAATCTACTATGGTTTACTAATGTTTCATGAAATTACAAACCAAAACATGGCACAAAAACTTTCTGCGCTTTTTCATACAAACACTTGGTATAGTTTGGTCTCTAACTGAAACAAATATTTTCAACGACATATACACAAGTCTGTCTGTACTATGATTTTACAGATCACATTTTCATGAAAAGCAGTTATTTTTTCACGCTATGAAAATAGAGCACTTCTAATATGTTAGCCAATTTAAATGCACTTGTGAACAGATGGCCATATTCCCTATATTCACTGTGAAGCGCTTCTAGGCTTTTACACACCAGCTATCAAGTGCATTGGATTGGAAGAGGTGTCTCATTTTTAAAAGTCGGACTACTGTTAACTTGACATGGCATCTCAAACTGCCCAAGACCGTCTGAATGTGCATGGCTGTAGTGGCGGTGCTTTAGATGGGATGAATTTAAAGGGATAGTTCACTTTGAAATTAAATTTTGGTATGTTTTAGCTTACCTGAAGGGCATCCAAGATGTAGGTGTCTTTTTTTCCGCAGTAGTTTCAATTTTGATATTTTTAGGTCAAATCGTTCTTGTCTGTTAGTCATTTCATGCAGGTATATGGATACTGACTCAAAGAGCTTGCACAAAGTCCAAAATAAAACAGTTCCCCATCGTCCAAATTAAACAATTCCCCATCGTAAGTACACATTGATGGCCTAAGACACGAAACGAGTGGTTTGTGTGAGAAAACGAACAGTATTTATATAGTTTTTAGCTCTTATAACACAGCCGCGTCCAAATGATCTGAGGGCTCGGCGGGTATAGATATACTAGATGTCGCCTTGGCTACGGTTCCGTTCCAATGAACTGCAGTAGCGAAGGCGACATCTAGTGTATATATCTATACCTGCCCAAGGGGCGGGTATAGATATATACACTAGATGTCGCTTGGCTACGGTTTCGTTCCAATGAACTGCAGTAACCAAGGCGACATCTAGTGTATATATCTATACCCGCCGAGCCCTCAGATCATTTGGACGCGGCTGTGTTATAAGAGCTAAAAACTATATAAATACTGTTCGTTTTCTCACACAAACCGCTCGTTTCGTGTCTTAGGCCATCAATGTGTACTTACGATGGGGAATTGTTTAATTTGGACGATGGGGAACTGTTTTATTTTGGACTTTGTGCAAGCTCTTTGAGTCAGTATCCATATACCTGCATGAAATGACTAACAGACAAGAACGGTTTGACCTAAAAATATCAAAATTGAAACTACTGCGGAAAAAAAGACACCTACATCTTGGATGCCCTTCAGGTAAGCTAAAACATACCAAAATTTAATTTCAAAGTGAAGTATCCCTTTAAAGACAACTGAACTTTTGTGAAAGTATAAACAGCCTGACTAAAGCACAGCAGACTGTCATACTAACTGAAGCACTGCTGCGAAATACAAATAACCATAGTAGTAATAATTTCAAAATTTGCATACGATTTTCCATTCATTCCCGGTGAAATTTCATCTTTTAAAACACTCATAAATTATTAAGTTAGTTCAGTTATATACTATAACCATATTGCATCTGATTAATAACTGCATAACATTGCAAACATAAATAAATGCAAAAATAAATGCAAACATTTAAGTTTTGAATGTTACTGTGTTATTACCATGTTATTACTACATTTAGCCAATTTTTGTAATAAAAAAATTAGAAACTCTTTGAAATGTCAAATTATACAAAAACATATAATCTGAGAATTACCAGTATTAACTGAAATCCACAGATTGAGCAAAATTCATTTGCATTTATACTTGTGACTGCTCAAAAACAAAGTCTCTTTTGATTGGCCCATTTGCAAAATGTGGTTCCTGTAATAAAATATATGCATTTTGTAGATGTTTTTATAATCTCTTCACACCTGCTTTATGAGGCGTACATGTACACGTACCTCCAGCATCTGTGCAACCTCTGTGCGCTGCTGAGCAGTTTCCTGAGACTCGATGAGCAGTTCCTGTAGAAGACGCTGTTTGTAGAGCTGGCCGACCAGCTCACTCTGCAAATTCTCTTTCACAAAATTCACCAGGAAATGCATCACCGTCTTTGGCACACTGCAGGAAAAAAGAAAAAAAAAGATCAGATGCTGGAGGTCACTCAGTGGTTAGTCTCCCACACACACAGGTGCTGACCTGTCCTGGATGCTCTTGCGCACGATCAGGAAGTAGCACTTGATGAGCCGTTGGATGACCTCGCAGTCCCTCTGCTCTCGAGTGCTTAGTTTGCGGGATACTGGCACGGCCTACAGAAAAATATCCAAAAGTTGTTGTTCTTTCCTGGTTTTTCTTCAAATGTGCAGGTACAGTTGGCTTCTGTACTTCTGAGATAGCAAAGCCATACCGTGTCCAACAGGTTGATGGCTTTGGTGGGGCTTCCAAACCCAGGCACGGGGCCCTTCTCCTCCGACGGCATCTTCTCATTCTTCCATCGCTTCCCTCCATCCCCTGCCTCCGCCTGCGAAAGAGACGATAAAACAAAGACTAATCCTGTGTGGATTTGAAGAGAGAGAGAGACGGAGAGAGAGAGAGTTTTAGTACCTGCTGGCTGTTGACAGATGCAGAAACTTGGGCAGCGTCTGTGAAATCAGGATGTTTGGTGTTTATATAGGCCAACTCGATTGCAACAAGATTATGAACCTGAGAAGAAGTAAACACATTCCATGAGCTAACATGATGACACATTTTCAGAACTAGCCAAAACTGTGCTCTGAATGTGACATGCGCGAAGGATTTTTGATATACGGTGGTTGGACAATGAGACCGAAACACTGGCCAATATAGTGGTAGGTTTCACGCCTATATATGCACAGCCTGGCCAATCTTCACTTATTTTACATTCCTTCAGTAAGAGCAGAGTGTGAAGGATGATTAGCAGAGCAATAGCACAGCTGTACATAAAATATTGCAATCCACATGACATAATGGGAGACATATCAGAATTCAAAAGAGGGCAAATTGTTGTTGCGCGTCTCGCTGGCTCATCTGTGACCAGGACAGCAAGTCTTTGAGGTGTATCGAGAGCTATGGAATGGAGGGTAATGTCGGTATACCACCATGTAGGATGAACCACATCCAACAGGAGTAACTGTGGACGCAAGAGGAAGCTTCTGAAAGGGATGTCCAAGTACTAACCCGGATTGCATCCAAAAATCATAAAACCACAGCTGACTAACTCACTGCAGAATTCCACAGAGTCAATATTGATGGTCGGGCTGCTATAGCCAAACCTTTGGTCACTCGTGCCAATGCCAAATGTTGGTTTCATTGGGTCCAACAGTGCAAATCTTGGACTGTGGACAACGTAGAACATAAATTGTTCTCTAATGAGTCCACCTTCACTGTCTTTCTCACATCTGTGGGAGTTACAGTGTGGAGAAGACCCAAAGAGGCTTCAATAATTTTAATAAATACTTTAAATATTTTAATTAAAACAATTGTAATAATTTATTATAATTTAGTAAAACTTAATCATTTTACTTGACGTTTGCCTAACAACATCCTTTAGTCAAGTCTGTATTCAAAAAACAGCATGGCCTTGAGTACATTATTGCTTACATATATTCAATACTAATGGATACCAATATACTAACTGCATGAAACACATTTGGTACTGTATTACTGAAGTTATTTTTTTTACATTTATACATTTTGGTCTAGTATCATTTTGATGTTTCTGCTGTTTTCATCATGTCCAAGTACATGCCTTAATCGTGATTAGGTTACTGTAATACAAGTCCTCGAGGATAGTATAAGTTAGTGTAGGTGCAGCCACAGATATGTTCCTACCATCTCATTGGTTATGGGCAGACGCTTCCTGAGTAGGCTGGTAACCACCTCCACTATTGAATCATGTAGTTTGGGAAACCGCAAAAGCTCCTTCGGACATAAACAAACACACATACAGTACATATGACAGGTTAGTTGTCAATTATTTAAAACATTTTGGTAACACTTTATTTTACTGTGTCCTTGTTACATATGTTACATGTACTTACCGTAGTAATAACAGTAAATTATGCATAATTACATGCAACTAACCCTCAACCAAACCTAATCCTACCCTAACCATATAGTAAGTACATGTTGTTAATTAACATTACTCAGTACTTAAATATATAATTACATTGTAACAATGACACCTTAAAATAAAGTGTAACACATTTTTACACTTCCTATGTGAAAGAGTAAAGTATAATATTCTCCCAACACCTTTCCGATATTATGAGCACCAAATCTGTTCCCTTCAGCACATGTTATGACATTAGATTTATGTATATAATAGAGGAAAGCGAAAAGAATGTTTAATGTAAAACAAATGTACACAGTGAAGGCAGCAGGACAGAGAAGATAAGAGCAGAATGAGGAGAGAATCCTAATGCCGACTGTCCTGAGCCTCTGTGTCAATCTGTGAAGACTGTGAGCTTTCACTCTCCTCTTCACATTTCATTTTGTAGAAATTCTGAGCTATAAGGGCTTGTCAGGGAAAACAGAAATGTCTTAATTGTTTGAAATAAGTTTGACGTACAGTAATATGCAGACACATTCTAACATTCAGGTCGCAACGCTTCCTCCATTGGTCACTCACATTTATGGAAATTGAGCCACAGAATGAGTCACTCAAAAATCATCACGGGATTGACAGCACAACAACATTAGCATCTTAACTAGGCTGGGGTGCATTTCCCGCACAATGATGTAACTCACTGCTAATCCACCATAGTACGATGCATTATTGTAGAAAATTAACTAGTTAGTCACGACTGTTTCCTGAAAACGGTCTGAACCACGTTAGTTCAATAATAGCCTATAGGACTGTTGTTAATGACGTGCTATTGTACGAACAGCAAATCGTTTAACTGTGTTGGTAATGTCAAAATATGCGATCATATTTGGCTTCTGGTGCTTTTGGGAAACGCACCCCTGCACAATATTGAAAAGAAAAAAAACCTTATTCAATTATGTGATATTCAGTTTTTCTGTGATATGAAAAACATACAGGAAGTTTCCCTAGATGGCTTGAATACAATTTTAAAATAATGGATGGATGGATGGATGGGTGGGCTGGTGTTTGTGGATGGATAGATGGATATTACTTTATGCAAGACTTTATTCCTAAGTGTGAAATACATTTAGGGCTTGACAATTTACGAAAATTTTGGGTGTTCATACTTGGGTTTACTCTTTATAAGAACCAACTCAAACCATAAAGTGAACCGTAAAGTTTAAAAAATATCTCTGCTTGAGTTTTCATAGTCCATATTCACTTTGTTTTTGAGCAATTCAATATGACTATAAAATAATAATTATTATGATTTTGTGATTATTAAATACAGTTAACAAAATAAGAAATACATTGTAATAAATAATGCTATTGTACTGTGAAATCGAGTAATACAATTCATTTATTTCACTGTAAAATTACAATACGTCTTGTACGTCTTAATATCTTCATTTTCAACTGTTATATCATCAAGCATTTATTTTGACGGGTTGCAGACAAATAAATAAATGAGCTAGCAGTGTGAAGACACTGTATATTCATTTAGACGTGTGCAGCTCACAGCGTCTCAGATTCACAGTAAACCAAGCAGTTCTGAGACTCCGAACTACACGTGTGTAAATGACACGATTCACTCTGAAAACGCTAGCACATACGTTTACTTAAAGCCCAGCCTCATGCACAATTTGACAATCGGACTAAGCCATATTGCATTTTCCTCCCGATATTCCGCAAAGACCTTCTAACTACCCAATGAATGTGTATAAAGCACTGATAGGAGAGTTAAGTTTTAAGATGCGAAGACTGGCTACACTACCTAACTACACTACACTACCTATTCCATTTCCTGTTTTTTTCTGCATCAAATATTAAAAAGCAGTGAAGCACCTGTGTGCTGTAGGCAGAGCAGTGCTGGATGATCCTCTGAAGTTCCTCATGTACGAGCTCCACACAGCGCATGCTGGGCTCCTCCAGTCTCTTGATCTGTTTCTTCACCAGCAGCTCAAAGCTGACCTCAGGAACAAACAGCGCTGGCCGAGGACCCTACATCCATCACGACGACCAAACACAAACCAAAACACAATTAGTCTACATCCGTGAAGTGTTTCCACAACTTCTGACTAATGATTTTCCATTGCTATTCTACTAGATACGGTTTAATTTAATAGTGATTGCACTCACAAAGAACAATTTATATTAGAAGTAATATTTGAGATGTAAGCAAAACAAATATATACACTACCAGTCATAATTTTGAAAGTTTGATTTTTTTTTTTATGTTTTCTGAAAGAAGTCTCACTAAGGGTGCATTTATTTGATTAAAATTACTATAAAAACAGTAATATTGTGAAATATAATTTACAGTTTAAAATGACCAAAACAGCTAAATATTTTTTGTGGAAATCATGATACATTATTTTCATGATTCTTTGATGAATAGAAAATTTAAATGAATATAATTTATTTGAAATAGAAATCTTTTGTAACATTACAAATGTCACTTTTGATCAATTTAATGCATCCTTATCAATAAGTATAATGCATTAATGTATTAATTCATTATTAATTCAATCAGTATAATTTTGTTTTACTCTTACTTTCCCAAAACTTCTAAATGCTAGGATATCACATTTTTTCTACAAAAATATTAAGCAACAAAAACTGTTTTGAACATTGATAACATGGCCTAAAATAACACTTACCAAGCACCAAATGCGTGTAAAAATCGGCGTTGGCGAGTATATTAAACAGTTTCTATCGCCAATTGCCCGGTAGCATTTTTATGAATACTAACAATGCAATGTTGTGAGAATATTAATGTGAACAAACGAGAATGACACTCGAGACAGCTGACGCGCCAATTTGGCAATTAAAATATTCAAGCGCAAGAAGCAGCGAAAGGGAACTCAATTCGTTACTCGTTACCTCTTTCACTTCTTCTTGCGCTTGAACAGACATATTCAAACTAAATTATGTCAAAAGGCCCGTCTTGGCAAGTATCCTCATAAACATATTCAGTTATATCTTAAGTGAACTTAAACAGTTGAGAAAGAAAACACATGTGTATCAGTATATTGGATCCGTGCATTAGCTCTTAAAGTGACAGCAGCCTAATATTCCTGCTGCTGTGTTTTTAATGTTAATCAAACAACACTCACTTCTCTGAATAACTTTTGTAACTAAAATTAGGATTTATTTATTTATTTATATTACTGATAATAAGAAATGTTTCTTGAGCAGCAAATCAGCATATTAGACTGATTTCTGAAGGATCATGTGACACTGAACACTGGAGTAATGATGCTGAAAATTCAGCTTTGCATCACACAAATAAACTCCATTTTAAAATATATTCAAATAGAAAACATTTATTTTAAATTGCAATA